>NW_016807892.1:98625-108285 GCF_001698545.2 Rhinopithecus bieti
CATTTATGACAAACCCACAGCCAATATCATACTGAATGGGCAAAAACTGGAATCATTCCCTTTGAAACCTGGCACAAGACAGAGATGCTCTCTCTCACCACTCCTATTCAACATAGTGTTGGAAGTTCTGGCTAGGGCAATCAGGCAAGAGAAAGAAATAAAGGGTATTCAGTTAGGAAAAGAAGTCAAATTGTCCCTGTTTGCAGATCACAGTAACTTTTTAAAATGTTCACTGACAGAGGTAATACAGGAGTGGAAAACCAAAAACTGTAAGTTAAAACTTGTAAGTGGGAGCTAAGCTGTGAGTACACAGAGGCATACAGAGTGATATAATGGACTTTAGACACTCAGAAGGGGGCTGGTAGGAAGGAGGCCAGAGATTAAAAAAACTACACATGGCCAGGCGCAGTGGCTCATGCCTGTAGTCTCAGCACTTTGGGAGGCCGAGGTATGTGGATCATGAAGTCAGGAGTTAAAGACCAGCCTAGCTAACACAGTGAAACCCTGTCTCTACTAAAAATACAAAATTAGCTGGGTGTGGTGGCACACACCTGCAGTCCCAGCTATTGGGAGGCTAAGGCAGGGGAATCCCTTGAACCTGAGAGGTGGAGGTTGCAGTGAGCCAAAATCGCACCATTGCACTCCAGCCTGGGCAACAAGAGCGAAACTCCATCTCAAAAAAGAAAATATATATATATATACACATTAGGTACAGTGTACACTACTCGGGTGACAGGGGCACTAAAATCTCAGAATCCACCACTTTATAATTCATCCATAACCAAAAACCACTTGTACTCCAAAAGCTATTGAAGCTGAAGTTAAAATAAAATAAAAAATAAATGTCCACTGACCAAAAAAGAAGCATTTTTTTCCATTCCTATTCCCTTCTTTACCACCACTGATGATAATCCCACTTGTTTCCATGCTGGAAAAGCATTTAGTACCATCCATGTAAAAGAATCAAATTATTCAAGGGTTGAGATGCATTTCAGAAGACAGTCATGGCAAGTACAATGATTATCAATTCAAATCACAATTTATTTTCCTGCTCATAATTGTTTTTCTTTTCTTTTCTTTTCTTTTTTTTTTTTTTTTTTTTTTTATGAGATGAAGTCTTGCTCTGTTGCCCAGGCTGGAGTGCAGTGACATGATCTTGGCTCACCACAACTTCTGCTTCCTGGATTCAAGCGATTCTCCTGCCTCAGCGTCCCAAGTAGGTGGGACTACAGGCTCGTGCCACCACACCCGGCTAATTTTTGTAACTTTAGTAGAGACGGGGTTTCACTATGTTGGCCAGGCTGGTCTCGAACTCCTGACCTCGTGATCTGCCCACTCAGCCTCCCAAAGTGCTGGGATTACAGGCATGAGCCACTGCATCCAGCCTAACATTTTTCCATTTTAAGAACAGTCTTGACACTTGTGAATATTCCATTCTTTCTTTTCTTTTTTTTTTTTTTTTTTTTTTAGACTGGGTCTCATTCTGCCTCCTAGGCTGGAGTGCAGTGGCATGACCTCGGGGCACTGCAACCTCCGCCTCCCAGATTCAAGTGATTCTCCTGCCTCAGCCTCCCCAGTAGCTGGGATTACAGGCACATGCCACCACACCAGTTAATTTTCGTATTTTAGTAGAGACAAGGTTTCACCATATTGACCAGGCTGGTCTCGAAATCCTGACCTCAAGTGATTCACCTGCCTCGGCCTCCCAAAGTGCTTGGATTACAGGCATGAGCCACCTCGCCGGCCTCCATTATTTCTTTAATGCAGTAAAATAAATAAATATTTATTTATTTTGTGGGGGCGGTAGTTAGTTCCCAGATGCAGCAAATGCAGTACTGCAGTTTTATTCATTAGCTGAAATAAATTATGAGTATTTAAATTACACAGCTTTCTCATGAATTACATCTCCCTGATGATTTGGCTGTCCTTGACACTTCCTCGTTTGGCAGAATTCATGACTGGAATTTCTCCAGACATGGTCGGTTCCTGTGGCCCTGCTGGGCTACCCACTACCACCTCCACTTGCCCATGGTTCCATTATGTCATGGATTATTTCAGTAATATTGTTTGCTCTTCTTTCTATTTGCATAATCCTATCCCTAATGAGACTGAAAACTAGGAACATGCCACTCCCAGGTTCCTTGGGACTTGACACATCCTCCTGGGATCATCTCAGGAAGGGGACTGGCTGTGCAGGCACCATGGAGGTGGTGCTGATCTTTCTATGCAGCCTGTTGGCCCTCATTGTCCTGGCCAGTGCAGCTGAAAAGGAGAAGAAAACTGACCCTTTTCATTATGACTACCAGACCTTGAGGACTGGGGGGTTGTTCTGTGCTGTGGTCCTCTTCTCCGTTGGGATCCTCCTTATCCTAGGTTGCAGATGCAAGTGCAGTTTCAATCGGAAGCCTGGGACCCCAGGGGAGGAGGAAGCCCAGGTGGAGAATCTCATCACTGCAAATGCAACAAAACTCCAGAAAGCAGAGAGCTGAATGAAGTGCAGCCCTCCGGTGGGAAGCCTCTGGAACCTGAAGGCAGCTGCTTGAACTTTTAGATGCAAATATTGATGCTTAAGAAAACGGCCACTTCAGCAACAAATCTTACTCCAAGAGAAGCCAAGAACTTGTGTGTCCCCCCACAACCTTCCCTGTCCCCTCTAACACCATTCCTCCACCTGATGATCCAACTAATTAATCTCCTGCCTCACCACTGAAGCCTGCAGGCTCCTCCAACTCCTGTGATGTGTCTGTGTATGTGTGTTTGCTGACTCTAGTGTTCATGGCTACTTGTTCATGGTTATTACTGTTAGTGAACTGTGGACTCGCTTTCCTGGGCAAGGGCTGAGCCATGTAGCCATCTGCTCGTCTCTGTCCCCCGTCACCTCTCACTCCTGGGAGTCTGCTTTATTCCCTGGAGAGTCTAGCTCCTTCCCTTTAGAGCATGGGCAGGAGTCTCCAGTTGTCATGGGACCTGGGAAGGTTTGCACCACTTTTATCATCTTTCTTCATGAAGTCTCTTCACTTCTTTTACAAGAACCTCGCTTCCTTATCCCAGTCCAACCCCAGTCTGTTCTGAAGATCAGCAATTGGAGATACAAAGCAAAGCAAGGAGTTTGTGAGCCCAGCACTGCCTTCAGCAGGCTACTATATTCTTCCATGTTTATTTTTCTCCCTGGGGAAGCCCCAGGGAGCCCCATCTGCCCTGCCCTTCACATAGCACCCAGGGATTCCAGTCCCAGGGCTGCTGCTTTTCTTCTTTTTCTTTTTTCAATCAGAGTCCCACTCTGTCACCCAAGCTGGAATGCAGTGGCATGATCTTAGCTCACTGCAACATGGGTTCAAGGTATTCTCATGCCTGGGCCTCCCGAGCAGCTGGTACTATAGGCATGCAGCACCACGCCCAGCTAATTTTTGCATTTTTAGTAGAGATGGGGTTTTGCCTGGCCTCAAGCAATCTACCTGTCTAGGTCTCCCAAAATTCTGGGATTACAGGTGTCAGCTACCGTGCCTATCCCAGGTCCAGGGCTTCTAATCTGCCCTTGGGGAATGTAGCCCTTGCATATCTTATCAGCAATAACCCCAGGGGCTGTGGTACCCTACCACTCTCCAATCTTCCTGCTTCTGAGACTTCAATCTACAGCCCAGTTTTTCTGGACACAGGCTCCCATCCCTGAAGCTGAGTCTCCAGCAGGTGATGACTGCAGGATTCCCATTCTGTTGTGGCCAGCACACTGGAATGGACAGAGGGAGAGTAAGGGCCCTTTGCTTCTCTGCCCATGTCCCCTTGGTCAGCAGAAACAACTCCCACATCCTTTGCACTGCCTGTCAGTGGTCAGAGAGTTAAGTGAAGTAGGTTAGAGACCCAGCAGACTCCATGCAGCACTGCTGCAGAGGGTACAGGAAGAGGTCAAAGGTCTTAATGAGAGTGGAAGCTCAAACAAGTTCCCACCCTTCCTGTCCTCCATGTGCCTGTGGAAATCAACCAAACCCAGCCTCTGTGGCCAGACTGCTGTTTTCTGTATCACGATCTGTCCTCTGAAAAACAGAAAAAAGGAATAAAATACTTGTTTCCTAGTGAAAAAAAAAAAAAAAAAACTATGAACAAAAAACAAGTAAACTTCACTCAATGGATTATTTTTAAAGTAAACAAAAATTTTGGGATCTTTTCTTGAGAATTAAAATATTATTTCAAGACTTTACATAAACTAACAACTTTCTCAACTGTGTTAGTGACAGGAGCCAATGAGTTTCTAACTGCAAAGGAAATGAAGAATATCGAATGCCAAAAAACTCACACAGTCCTTTAATCACTCTGTTCTAACAGTGTAAATGCTGAAGTAAGAGAACAATTTTATGACAGTTACTTCAATGAAAATGCAAAGAACATCAGATACTATTTTGACCTCATAATTCAGAATGTGGGCAGGATGGCCCACAACTTGGAATCTTTACTTCAGCTTGGACCAAGCATGTCTGTGCCCTTATGCAAACATCAACCAAAATTTGTATTTGTATTATCGCCACCAAAAGCTATTCAGAAGGAAAGAGAAAATATCTTCTGCCTTGTGATTACTTGCATCCATGGCTCTGGTGAAAATATGTGAGGCATTTAGATCACGGATCATCTCTGTGATCACAGTGAAGCTATCACTTTTGTTGTTGTTGCAGTAGGTTTCATCTTGGCTCTTCAAAATTTGATTGCATCTTGGGAATCAGAAAATACTTCTAGCAGTAATACTTTCAAACTGTCATTTGAGCTGAAAGACTGCTGTTGATATATAGTGTGGCAGATGTTTACAACTTCCACTGCAATTATTGTATCTCAATCTGAATTCTCTTTATTTTTTTATTTTTTTATTTTTTATTTTTTTGAGACAGTCTCACTCTGTCACCCAGGCTGGAGTACAGTGGTGCAATCTCAGCTCACTGCAACCTCCACCTCCCAGTTTCAAGCAATTCTCTTGCCTCAGTCTCCCGAGTAGCTGGAATTATAGGCGCTCCCCACCACGTCCAGCTAATTTTTTTGTATTTTTAGTAGAGACAAGGTTTCACCATGTTGCCCAGGCTGGTCTCGAACTACTGGGCTCAGGCAATCTGCCCACCTAGGCCTCCCAAAGTGCAAGGATTACAGATGTGAGCCACCATACCTGGCCTTGAATTCTTTTTAATAAAACAAATTTGTTTACAATTTTATATAATATTAGTTGAGGAAATCATACATCTTCCATTTTTAGCTGTTATTGTGTGCTGGTGTGTTTTTCTTTTTGCATACCACACAAAAAGCTTCAAAAGAAATCTTTCCTCATTTAATAAATCTCCACTTTTCAAACAATTCATCACAAAGTTTATGCTTGAATTTTGGTATCTGGCATTCAAATATACACAAATAAAAATAGATAATAGCAACCACTACAAAAATTGAGCTGAGTTAACTTGATAATCTCACAGCTGTCTTAGTGTGTCTGTCACTCACAAGTCTGAACTCAGAACTAACATCAAATGGGTTGAACCACTGAAAGCATTACAAACTTGCAAACTAATAATCAATTGAAGTGGCCAGGCGCGGTGGCTCACGCCTGTAATCCAAGCACTTTGGAAGGCGGAGACTAGCGGATCACAAAGTCAGGAGATCGAGACCATACTTGCCAACACGGTGAAACTCGGTCTCTACTAAAAAAATACAAAAATTACCTGGGCATGGTGGCACATGCTTGTAATCCCAGTTACTCAGGAGGCTGAGGCAGTAGAATTGCTTGAACCCCGGAGTTGGAGGTTGCAATGAGCCAAAATCACGCCACTGCTCTCCAGCCTGGCGATGGAGTGAGACTTCATCTGAAAAAAAAAAATCAATTGAAGTAGAGTTGCCATTGAAGTGGCCTGAGATGGCTATCCTATCCTTGGCTGGTATCTGGGAACGTGAATTTTGGGAAGGTTTGGGAACCTGGATTTCAGAAGAGTTCCCCCAACCCTCACTGATCAAATGGCTCCATTGTACCTAAACAATATGGTTTCTGTGGAACACCTGCTTTTTTTCTGGGAATCTGGAATTTTGATTTGTGCACAATAGACAGTGTCTACACGACCAGTCCCCAATAAAAAGTCCAGCACTGAGTTTCTAATGAGCTTCTGTGACAACATTTCACATTTATTGTCACAGTGTGTTGCTTTTGGAATTCAGCATATCCTATGTGACTCCACTAGGAGAGGATGCTTGGAAGCTGGTGTCAGGTTTCCTCTGGACATGGCCCTGTGACCTCTTCCCTTTGCTGACCTTGCTGTAATAAGTCATAGCCATAGTGTGACTATATGCCAAGTCCTGTCAGTCCTCCTACCAATTTGTTTAACCCAGAAGTGTTCTTGTGAATCCCCAATACAGCTGGTATCAGAAGCAAATTTTTTACTTCTCACTCTGTCACCCAGGCTGCAGTGTAATGGCACAATTATAGCTCACTGCAGACTTGAACTCCTGGGCACAAGTGATCCTCCTGCCTCAGCTGGGACTACAGGTAAGTATCCTCCCGAGTAGCTGGGACTACAAGCACGTGCCACCATCCTGGGCTCTTTTTTTTCTGTAAAGATGGGGTCTTGCTATGTTGTCCAGGTTTATCTTGAGCTCCTGGCCTCAAGTGATCCTCCTGCCTCAGCCTCTCAAAATGCTGAGATTACAGGTATGAGTCACTGCACCTGGGCCAGAAGTGGAATTTGCTAGAACAGCCCTGACTCACTAAGATTTGGCTCCATCACTGTTTGGGAAAAAGAAGAATGAAGGGGAACGGTGATAAGCCTTTGATAACTGGGTGTCTATGGAGCCCTCCATGGTTTGAGAGCCACAGCTGAACTGCTGTCTGCTGTTAGAAGCCACAGTGATCTATGGGGTTAGAAACGGATCCAACCCTGGCTTCTTTGAGCTGTGCTGGATGAAGTGAGGGGGGAAATATGCGCCTGGGTGATGCCTTTGTTTTTTGTTCTCTTCTCCAGGTGGGAGGTAAGAAAAACAGTGACAATTATAAAGGTGAGTATTGGGTGGCCCCAAAATGTTAAAAGTTCTCAGAGCTGGAGCAAAGCTGGTGTGGGAGGGTGGGAGGGTGGGGAGGATGCCAAGACTCCATCCAGCCTCTTCTTCAGTCCAGCTGCTGCCCTGTTGCAAGAGCTGCCTCTTTCTTTGCCACCCATGTACCCTCCCCCATCTGCTTTCTAACCTGAATAGTTCCCACAGCAGTAATGCTAACCGAACTGCAAATGCTGGATTTACTGCTACGGGTTTAGTTTGCAATAGAAAAAAATGTTTAATGGCTTTGTGTTTTGTGGCTATTACATCTAGATGTATTAATATGATAAAATTGATATAAAATGTTAAATGCTTTCAATTTCATAAATTCTGGAGGGAGCACACTGATCAGGAGAAGCTGCAGAGGAAAATGAGTGTGACACAACTTCCTTGCTTTTTGCAGCTAGTGGGCAGCTTGAAATTTAAATTCTCAATACTGGAAACAGAACAATTCTCCAAAATTAACAATTTTGCTACGTTTTTTGCCTATTGGAGCCACTGCAAAAAAAGGAGACAATATGAAGAGAGGCAATCTTGAGCTAGAGATATGCTTTGGAATTTATAAATCTGTTTTCATCTCTAATGAGCTCTTGTAAGGTCATATAGCTGACACTCAGAGGCTGATGATTTTCTGGCCCCATGTGTATAGTTTTGAGTTGGTCAGCTTGGACCCTAAGGTGAATAAGGTAAACAGAGCCCAACAAAACCTTGCTTGTCACTCGGCTAAGAACACAGCTGTCTAGCCCTGCAGCATCTCAGTCTCCAGTTACTGGAAGAAAATATATTAGATGCTGGGGAAACTATAAGGCTACAGGGTGACACTGCATGTTGGCAGGAAGAATTGTTCAAGGTAGAAACTGTGGGGAGCAAAGAGAGATTCTCATCTGTGTAGCTGCTGCTATGTGCTAATATGGGGTAAGAAAACTGTTAAGGAATAAAAAAGCCAAGACCTCTGTCCTCACAGGATTTTCAGGCTAGACAGGAAAGTGGTCACCGTACAAATTGTATACAACTCCACTAGTACTTAAGAGGTCTAATTTATTGCTTTGAAACACAAACGCAGGATGTTTAAGGATTATCAGCAGCCTTTCCCTTTGCAGAAATTGTAAACTAAAATAAAATCCTAAGCCCCACCAACTAAAGGACACTCCCCTTAGCCAACTGGACTCCAGAAAACCTTACAACTGAGTTCCTGGCCATGATGAGATGGAGGTCAGACATGTCTCATTATACCCTCTCATGTTTGTGGTTTAGACACAGCAACTGACCAGCATTAATGTTAAAATAGAGATCATAAGACTGGCAGAACAGACTTTCATGGCAATGAGATACCAAATTATAAACAAGACCTAAGGCCATGCCAGACAAGGGGTTAGGTCAAGCACCTTAAACTTAAAGAGTAAACTATGGTCTAACTGCCACAAGGTTTTCCTTTTCTCTAGCAGCTAAATAAACACTGACCTTGAGATAAGCAAAATGGAAACAATTGTAGCTCATCACCAGACACTAATTGGCTGCCAATCCCTGTCCCAAGCACCATAACTACAGCTTTGATTAGACAAGAGACTGATTTCAGTAACTTTCTCCTGATAAGAAGACGACCCACCATAAACTGGTTCTGGCTGGGTTTACAGAGGTTGCGCACTTGAGTGCCTTTGTGTCCTGAAAAGACCTTTTGACTGATAGGGCCTAATTATAATACATTCAAATGTTAGGTCTCCACCCCAGTGTGAACATGGGTCATATGTTACATATGTTACATGCATATTGGTTCAATACACGTGCATCAGGACCACCTTCATGCATATTCATAGCTCCTCCTGTAACCTGTTGAAGATGTATGTTTAGCTAACTTGTCCAGCATAATGCTCCTACCCCAACCTATCTTCCTTCAAAGTGCCTGTCCAGAGGCATTCTTCTCAGCCTGTTGTAGGCTGTAACCCCCTGTAAGACATAAAGCCTCCTCTCCATTCCAACTAGTTAAATCTTGTTTTTTTTTTGTTGTTGTTGTTGTTGTTTTGTTTGTTTTGTTTTGTTTTTGTTTTGTTTTGTTTGAGATGGAGTTTCACTCTTGTCGCCCAGGCTAGAATGCAATGGTGCAATCTTAGGTCACTGCAACCTCTGCCTCCCAGGTTCAAGCAATTCTCTTGCCTCAGCCTCCTGAGTAGCTGGGACTACTGGACCCTGCCACCACGCCCAGCTAATTTTTGTATTTTTAGTAGAGATGGGGTTTCACCATGTTGGCCAGGCTGGTCTCGAAATCCTGACCTCAGGTGATCTACCTGTCTCTGCCTCCCAAAGTGCTGGGATTACAGGTGTGAGCCACCGTGCCCAGCCTAAATCTTGTGATTTTAAAATTTAACAGAGTCAATTAAATGGTTCCATGATAGAGCAACATGTAAGGCAGACATTAGTTTTTATTGCCCCATAATGCTTCAGTAAGTTTCCCTGAATGTTTGCATTTACTTGTCAATCAACTCACAGGGACTAAGGCAGAAGTAAAACCCACAATTACCTTACCCCTGGCCTATGTGATAAAGTAACACATTTTTAATCACATATTTGAGAGGCATCTCTGCTACTAAGAACTTTTTTTTTTTTTTTTTTTTTTTTTTT
>NW_016807892.1:111215-122034 GCF_001698545.2 Rhinopithecus bieti
AAAATCTGAAACCAAATATTAGAGTGGCCTAAATCTGGAGATTTTTAGGAAAAAAACTGAAATTTCATGGTGGGAAACATAATTTTGCCTAGTTTAGAAATTTTGAGGGGTTCTTTTAAAGAAAAATTTAAAAGATAAATAATATTAAATGGATATAAAGTTATAAAATAAAAATATTATAAAAGGTTATAAAAATGTTTATGAAATTATTTTGCTGTCAAGATTGATTGGGATTAGATTTGTTTATAAGGTCTTATTAAAATTAGCCATAATATTAAAAATACATTAATATCCAACTAAATATAAAAAACATAAGCTTAAGATTTGTTCTGCATCAAACTTGGCAAAAAGAGTATGTATTCCTGTGTGCCAGAGTGCCAGGTCACCACATACTATTATGTTGGGTTTGCATATTTGATGATGTGTTGCTACCAGGATGCCATCTGGGTCTTCGCCAGCATCCTCCTCTACATCCAGAGGACCAAGAGCATGTTCCAGAGGACCACATACAAGTATGAGATGATTAACAAGCAGAATGAACAGACGCATGTTCTACTGGCCATTGCTCTCACGATGTACCCCATAGGTATCGATGAGAGTATTCACCTCCAGCTGCAGGAGAAATATGGGGACAAGATGCTGCACATGCAGAAAGGTGACCCACAAGTCTGTGAAGAACTTTTCAGTTACTCCTGCCCAAAGTTCCTGTCGCCTGTATTGCCCAACTACGATAATGTGCACCCTAACTACCACAAAGAGTCCTTCCTGCAGCAGTCAAAGGTATTTTCTGAAGTACAGCAGCAGGCTCAGCTTTCAACCATCCCCAGCTTCCTCAAGCTTTACACCACCATGCCTGTGGCCAAGCTGGCTGGCTTCCTGGACCTCACAGAGCAGGAGTTCAGGCAGGATCCAGCTTCCTGTCTTCAAACACAAGATGAAGAACATGGTGTGGACCAGCGGCATCACAACCCTGGATGGTGAATTTCAGTCAGCCTCAGAGGTTAACTTCTACATTGATAACGACATGATCCACATCGCAGACACCAGGTGCTATGGGGATTTCTTCATCCATCAGAGCCACAAATTCGAGGAGCTTAATCGAACTCTGAAGAAGATAGGACAGAGACCCTGACAACATTTACACACACTATTCAGGAACCTGTTTTGATATATTATAGGCAGGAAATGTTTTTGCTACCATGAAACCTTTACCTAGATCAGCCATCAGCCTGTCAACTCAGTTAACAAGTTAAGGACCAAAGTGTTTCAAGTGGATATCAGTAAAGGATCTTTGGAGCCAGGAAAAAAAAAAAAAAAAATTGTTCTCAATGAGATTACATGTGGTAATAATTTTTAATTCTCAAATCTGTTTCTTCTTGAAACTTCTGAGATTCATATCTCAGAAGTTCAACCTTTACTATATGTTTTTACACATTATTTACAGATCATACATCATTGCCCTCTGTTTTCTTTCCCCTTCAAAAGGTGTATCTTTTTACTTCACTACAATGGTAATTTTGTCCTTCATCTTTTCCATCAACTCTTTTAACTTTTCCCTCATATTCTATTTTTGCTGTTATAATACTGAAATATTGATCTGAAAGGTTAAAAAAAATTTCTCAGATGTAACATGATTTTATCCTCTTAACATTTTGATATGTCTGAATTGATGCATGTAGTCAGGAAACTTCCCATGCTATTATCAGGTTGGTGCACAAGTAATTGTGGGTTTTGCCATTACTTTCAAAGGCAAAAACTGCAATTACTGGTGCACCAACCTAATACTAGGAGCCATATATCCACCTGCTCAAGGTGCTAGTTTTCATGTTTACATTCCTCTATAATACAATGTTCACTCATGGCCTTGAATACATTGTGCTTGTGTCTAATTAAATTCAAGTTTCCCTTTCATCAGGTTTGACTTCAAGTTATTTAAATAGACTTTATTTAGGCACTTCCCATTCTCAAGTGTGCCTCAGTCCAGGTTGCTCAGATAGTTGCTCAGATTAAGTCAGTGAGACAGTTGGGGTCACAAATTTAATTCATTAATCCACTAAAGAATCAGCCCAGATAGCCATATTTTCAGTTAATTTCAATTAGCTGCTCATGAAGGGTTGGCCAGTTGAATGGAAGTTGATTCTTGGCACAGCCATCAAGTGGCAATTGGTTTAAAATGTCTTGAGTTCTGAGCCAGCTTGGGGGCTGATATAGTTTGGATATGTGTCCCTGCCCAAATCTTATGGTGATTTGTAATCCCCATTATTGGAGATGACTGGGTGAGAGGTGACTGGGTCATGGGAGTGTATGTCTCATAAATGGTTTAGCATCATCCCCTTGTTGCTGCTCTTGCAATAGTGAGATCTGGTTTAAAAGTGTGTGACACCTCCTCTTACCTTGCTCCTGCTCTGGCCATGTGATGTGCATGCTCCCACTTAGCCTTCTGTTATGATTCTAAGTTTCCTGAGGCCTCCCCAGAAACCACGCAGATGTCAGTATCAGGCTTCCTGTAAAGATTTCAGAACCCTGAGCCAATTTAAATTACCCAGTCTGAGGAATTTGTTTTTTGGTTGTTGTTGTTGTTGTTATTTTGGGGGGGTTGTTCGTTTGTTTTGAGACAGAGTCTCACTCTCTCGCCCAGGCTGGAGTGTAGTGGTGTGATCTCGGCTCACTGCAACCTCCTCCTCCTGTGTTCAAGCAATTCTCCTCCCTCAGCCTCCTGAGTAGCTGGGATTACAGGCGCATGCCACCACACCCAGCTAATTTTTGTATTTTTAGTAGAGACAGGGTTTCACCATGTTTGTCAAGCTGGTCTCGAACTTTTGACCTCGTGATTTGCCCACCTCAGCCTCCCAAAGTGCTGGGATTACAGGTGTGAGCCACTGCACCTGGCCAGTAATTTCTTTATAGCAATGTGAGAATGACCTAATACAGAAAACTGGTACCAAGGAGTGGGGTGTTACTATAAAGGTACCTGAAAATGTGGAAGCAGCTTTGGAACTGGGTAATGGGCAGAGGTTGAAAGAGTTTGGAGAACTTGGAAGAAGACAGGAAGATGAGGGAAAGTTGAGAACTTCTTATAAACTGGTTAAATGATTGTAACCAAAATGCTGATAGGGATATGGAAAGTGAAGTCCAGGCTGATGAGTTCTCAGATGGAAATGAGGAACTTATTGAAAGTAGAGCAAAAGTCACACATGTTATGCCTTAGCAAAGAGCTTGGCTGGATTGCATCCATGTCCTAGGGACCTATGGAAGTTTGAACTTGAGAGTGATATCATGGAGTATCTAGCAAAAAAAAAAAAAAAAAAATCCTAAGCAGCAAAGTGTTTAAGAAGTGGCATGGGCCAGGCATGGTGGCTCACACCAGTAATCCTAGCACTTTGAGAGGCCAAGGCAGGCAGATCACTTGACCCCAGAAGTTCAAGACCAGCCTGGGAAACATGACAAAATCCCATCTCTAAAAATATAAAAAAATAGCTGGCGCGGTGGCATGTAGTCCCAGCTACTTAGGAGGCTGAGATGGGACAATTACCTAAGCCTGGGGAGTTGAGGGTGCAGTGAGCCATGATCATGCCATGGCACTTCAGCCTAGGTGACACAGTGAGACCTTGTCTCAAAAAAAAAAAAAAAAAAAAAAAAAAAAAACCTGGTGTGACTGCTTCTAACAGCCTATGCTCGGATGTGGAAGCAAAGAAATAAGTTGGAACTTCTATTTAAAAGGTAACCAGAACATAAAAGTTGAGAAAATTTGCATCCTGCAGCCTGGCCATCTGGTAGGAAAAAAAGGCCTATCTTCAGAAGAATTCAAGTGGGCTGCTGAGTAACCACATGCTAGAGAAATTTGTATAACTAAAAAGGAGGCAAGTGCTGATATCCCAGACAATAAAAAGGCTTGAAGGCATTTTAGAGATCTCAGAGGCAGCCCATCCAAACACAGGATCAGAGGCCCAGGAAGGAATGGTTTTGAGGGCCAGGCCCAGGCCTGCACTGCCCTGCACATTCTCAGGACACTGCTCCCTGCCTCTTGGCAACTCCATATCCAGCTGTGGCTTAAAGGGTCCCATGTGTAGCTGTGGCTGCTGCTCTGACAAGTGTAAGTCATAAGCCTTGGTGGCTTCCACATGGTGTTAAGTCTGCTGGTATACAGAATGCAAGAGTGAATGAGGCTTGGCACCATCTACCTAGATTTCAGAGGATGTATGGAAAAGCTTGAGTGTCCAGGCAGAAGCCTGCTGTATGGGTGGAGCCCTCACAGAGACCCTCTACTAGGGTGGTGTAGAGGAAAAACGTGGGGTTGGAGCCGCCACACAGAGTCCATACTGGGGCATTTGCTAGTGGAGCCACCATCCTCCAGACCCCAGAATGGTAGATCTATTGGCAGTTTGCACCCTGCACATGGAAAAACTGCAAGCACTAAACTCCAGTCCATGAGCTTTGGGAGCTGAACGTTGCAAAGCCACAGAGGCAGAACTGCCCAACACTTTGGGAGCCCATTGCTTGCACCAATGCCCTGGATGTGGGACATGGAGTCAAAGGAGATTATTATGGAGCTTTAAGATTTAATGATTGCATTGCTGAGTTTTGAATATGCATGGAGCCTGTAACCCCTTTCTTTGTGCCTATTTATCCCTTTTGGAATGGGGTTTGTTACCAAATGCTTGTACTCCCATTGTATTTTGGAAGTAATTCTAAACTTGTTTTTTATTTTACAGGTGGAAGAAATTTACCTTGTCTCAGATGAGACTTTGGACTTCGGACTTTTGAGATAATGCTTGAATGGGCTAAGACTTTGGGAGACTGTTGGGAAGGCATAACTGTATTCTGAAATGTGAGAAGGACATGAGATTTGGGAGTGGCAAGGGGTGGAATAATATAGTTTGGATATGTGTCCCTTCCCAAATCTTATGTTAAATTGTCATCCCCAGTATTGGAGGTGGGACCTGGTGCGAAGTGATTGGCTCATGGGGGTAGTTTTCTCATGAATGGTTTAGCCCCATTCCCTTGGTGCTGTCCTTGCAAAAGTGAGTTCTCATGAGATCCGGTTGCATAAACGTGTGGGGCATCTTGCTCTCACTCTCGCTTCTTCTCCTGCCATGTGGGATGCCTACTTCCCCTTCACATCCCACCATGATTGGAAGATTCTAGAAATCTCCCAAGAAGCACAGGCCACTATGCTTCCTCTACAGCCTGCAGAACCATAAGCCAATTAAACCTCTTTTCTTTATGAATTACCCAGTCTCAAATATTTCTTTATATCAATGCAAGGATGGACTAATACGGGACCAAGCAGACCATGGTCCCTTAGGATGGTCAACTGATTTATATTGCAAGGTGAGATCAGGGATTAAAACCTAGAGGTTGAAGGATTCGTTTTTTATTATTGCTTCAGCTCTTCTTTTGACTTAGCCACCTCTTCCAGGGCATCAGCCTTCCTGAAGAAACTTTGGGGTAAGAGCAGTTGAGAAAGCAAGTGAAAATAGCTTTCAGGTTTCAGGGTATTATTTCAAGGTCTCAGGTCTTCAGAGACCTCAGTCCGCAGAAAACCAATTACCTTCTTTTGCCAGATCCATCACTCATCAGTGCTGTGATTCTGGGCAGACCACTTCAAATCTCTCCATTTCACTTTCCTGAACTCTCAAATATGGGTTGTAGCCCTCCCTTTGCCCATTCCTCCTGGTTAGTGTAAGCATCACAAGAAATAACAGATATTCTCCATGAGCTGTAAAGCATCATACCCATGGAAAGAAAGAAGAAAATTCCACCCTCCACTCCCCTGGAGCCATCCATGTTTCTTCTCTGTATTCAACCACTACCAAGGTTCTGGTGTATTCTTCTAGACATATAATGATTGAACACTTTAGGGCACTTATGGATTGCCAGTCTTCTAAAGGCTTTACCTCCATTTCACCATTTTTAGCCCTATAACATAACATAGGCCATATTAACATTTCAATACCACAGAACAGGGAACTGAGAAACAGAGAGGTCTCTATAACTTTCTCAGGTTTGTGCATCTTCTAAGTAGGACTTGAATCCACACCTTTATGCACCAGGCCCAGTGCTCTTGGTCACTCCAATATTTCTATATTGTCTCATCTCAATACAGGTGTTTGCCTACACCGTCAGTCTGTTGGTTATGAGTGCAACCTGCACTGCAGGTTCTTGTTAAAATCCAACTGAGATTCAGAGGTTTTGCTACGCAGATGGTGAATAATGGGTCAAACATTTAAGCTGTAAATAAACAATTACTCATTTCTCTGTGACCTCTGGCAGGAATTTGTCAAAAGCTGTCTTTTTCATTGTACACTTCCCAGCATCTTGCCTCTAGGATATGACAGTAGATCTTGAGGGATCAAGACAATCTACTGTCTACACCAAGCTGAGGAAGAGAATAATCCACCACTGGCCTCATAACTGGGTGCACCCTGGAAAGCAGTCAACTGAAAGTACTGTGGAAATTAAATTGTTAAGTTCATTCAAGCATAACAATTCTAGATTATTCAGTATCCCATATTTCAGACAACTCTAAAATTGCTATGCTGTATTCTTTATTTCATGTGTGCAAATTTATTAAGTCAATCACTAGCGCTACAACTACAGAAGATACATTTACAACTTCAAAATTGTTTAATACCATAGAATATCTCAATGTAATATTTAGATATTTAGCTGCTTGTTAAACATTAGCTAAAATGAAATGCTTCCTGAACAATGCTGCCATATTTTTTAAATTAATGGACATTATGTGAAACTGTTTTGAATTAACACAAAAACTGAAGTAGTAGCACAGAAAAGTTCTCATATACCCTTCCCCCAGCCATTCACAGACTACTCAGGGTTGCCATGGTTATGCTGGCCCTACAGGAGAGTAACAAACTGTAGGTGGTCTTCTTATCAGGAGAAAGTTACTGAAATCAGTCTGTTGTTCAATCAAAGCTGCAGTTACGGCTTGTGGAACAGAGGCTGGAGGTTAGTCAGTATCTGGTGGTGAGCTACAATTATTTGAATATTGCTTATCCTGAGGTCAGGGCTTGTTTAGCTACTAGAGAAAAATTAACTTGTGGCAGTTAGAACACAGTTTATTCTTTAAGTTTAGGGTGCATGACTTAACCCTTGCCTGTTGTGGCCTTTAGTCCTGTTTATAATTTGGTATCTTATTGCCACAAAGAGTCCATTATGTCAGTCTTTTTTTTTTTTTTTTTTTTTTGAGATGGAGTCTCGCTCTGTCACCCAGGCTGGAGTGCATGATCTTGGCTCACTGCAAGCTCTGCTTCCGGGTTCACGCCATTCTCCTGCCTCAGCCTCCCAAGTAGCTAGGACTGCCCAGCTAATTTTTTGTATTTTAGTAGAGATGGGGTTTCACCATGTTAGCCAGGATGGTCTCGATCTCCTGACCTCATGATCCGCCCTCCTCAGCCTCCCAAAGTGCTGGAATTACAGGCGTGAGCCACCACACCCAGCTATGTCAGTCTTATTATCTCAATTTTCACACTAATGCTGGGCAGTTCTGTCTAAACCGTAAACATGAGGGGATACAAGTAGATGTGTCTGAACCTCCTCCCCAGAAACTCAGTTTTAAAGTTTTTCTAGGGTCTCTTTGACCAAGGTAGGGCCTGTTCAGTCAGTGAGGGGTTAGAATTTTATTTTTAGTTTACAATTCCCACAAAGGCAAAGGCTGCTGATAAACATCTGCTCTTGTGTTTCAAAGCAGCACACACACTTTTTTTCTTTTTTTAGATGGAGTAAAAAGACAGGGCACCCAGAAAAGTCATGCAACATGGTGGTCCTACCACTACCTAGAGCCTCTCCTCCTCATTAAAGTGGCCTGTGGAGGGCTTAGCCCAGCAGGCTTAGAGCTTCTATAGAATGGGTATCTGCTCCCTGGGAGGATGTTCTAGGACATCCCTCATTTGCCTGCAGCAATTTTGGGGGTTGTTTTCAAAGCGCAAGTGTGGTCCCAGCTAAGAACAGCCTCATCAGCACTCTCCTCAGATGTGTCGGTCTCCTTGATGGGCCAAAAGAAAGTGAGAAGCCACTGAGAACACATATACTTATTTGTCTTCCCTTTTTATGCTACCCACTCCACCATCACATTTCCTCTTCCTCTTTTTCTCCATCCTTCATACCCTCTATATCTTCTCCGAGATGGAGGACAAGAAGTCAGCAAGTTTGTGCCTCAGTGAGTTATTTCAAGGTACACACCACTCTCCCCTGAGGCTGATGAGATCTGCAATCATATTTTAAAAGCACTCTGAGGATTATATTATGCTGTGCACTTCACATAGGTCTGTTTTTTCTCTTGATGACTTTAGAAACTCAGAAGGGGTACAGTGGTTAAGTCAAAAATTAAAGTTCCCCAAAACTAGCACAGAGGATACCTGTGGAAAAGAGAAGACCTTTTCCTGCCATATTTATCTTTCAAGTTGATTTAGATTCGCAATGGCACAGTCCTTAATTCAAAGGGGAAGCTGGTGCTGAGGGAAATGCCTCTAAATTACAGTTTATAATGGAAACTGTCAGTTGGTAAGAGATGCCCACCTAATACCACCTCTACCAAAGGTATTGTATGTCTCCCATAATATACATTGTCAGATTTTTATCTCTAGATTTGATTGGAAAAGAAATAAACCAGGAAAGCAAAATTTCTGTATAAGAAAGAAGCATGGTCTTACATTGACAAAGTCTTCTTTATTTGGAGATGACTTGTCCAAAAGTTTCTGCAAAAGCTGGGAGGACACAGAGTGACTGTCAGTGCCCTAGAGGTTGGTGATTATGGATCACTCAGGGAACTGTGCTTAATATGGTGCATGGAGGTGGTGGGTTCACATGCATGGACTGAGTTGATGTAGGGCCATCCTGCTGGGTGGAGGAAGGATGGGAAATAGGAGGAGCAGGAAAGAAATGAGAAACCACCAGGAGCCAGGAAGGAGGACAGTTTTCCCCTAGAAGCATCAGAGGAAACCTGGCCCTGCCTATGGATTTTGCGCTACTAGCTGTGAGAACTAAGACATTTCTGTTGTTTTAACTCACCCAATTTGTGGCCCATGTGATTTCAGGCGTAGGAAGCTGATAAACCAAGACAAATCAATAAACCCATATTTTGAATTTGCATGCATTTGTTTCATATATACCCCTAATATTTCCACAATTATTATTTTTCTGTTTATCTTTCTGTATTTTATATACCATTAGTGTCATTTTAGGTTAATTTAAATAATTTCTCTGGTTGTGAAGACAATGTAAGTATGTAATAACTTCATAATAATATATATAGATAGATTTTTTTTTTTTAGATGGAGTCTCACTGTGTAGCCCAAGCTGGAGTGCAGTGGCACAATCTCAGCTCACTGCAACAGCTGCCTCCAGGGCTCAAGTGATTCTCATGCCTCAGCCTCCCCAGTAGCTGGGACTACAGGCACACACCACCACGCCTGGCTAATTTTGTTTTTATTTTTTTATTTTTTTTTTGAGACGAAGTCTCACTCTTGTCCCCCAGGCTGGAGTGCAATGGCATAATCTCAGCTCAAGCAACCTCTGCCTCTGGGTTCAAGCGATACTCCTGCCTCAGCCTTCTGAGTAGCTGGGATTACAGGCACCTGCCACCATGCCTGGCTAATTTCTGTATTTTTAGTAGAGACAGGGTTTCACCATGTTGGTCAGGCTGGTCTTGAACTCCTGACCTCAGGTGATCCACCTGCCTCAGCCTCCCAATAATTTTTCGTATTTTAGTAGATACAGGGTTTCACCATGTTTCCCAGGGTGGTCTCGAACTTCTGAGCTCAGGCGATCTGCCCGCCTCGGCCTCCCAAAGTGCTGGGATTACAGGTGTGAGCTACTGATCCCAGCCACAATATTATTTTTATCATAGGTACTAATACATATTGAGTTTTAGCTAATTCTAATTGCTTATTAATATCAATAAAAATGTTCAGATCATCTTGTTACTGAAGCTCTATGGATCTGTGAGCTCAGGGAGATGCCTCCGTGTGCAGTGGGAAGCCTCAGGTGCAGCATGACTGGCATCTCCTGCTCAAGATAAGAGTGCAGGCAGGGAGCTTGCTGGGCATGTTTGCAGGAAGGAGACTAGACTGAGGCATGAGAAACAGTCTGTCACCAATACCCACCAGTGCTTTCACGCCTGAGTCAGACCAGAGCTTTTCAGATGTTACTGTGTGCACAAGTCATCTGAGATCGTGTAAAGTGCGAATTCTGATTCCATGGGTCTGGAATAGGACCTGGCTTTGCATTTCTAAAGGGTCCTTTCCCCCAAACTTTCCCATAAATATTTTAATATCCTCAAATTCATAAGAATAGTGGAAAACAAGAAAGAAAGCCATAACCAGACAGAAACCAAAGAGTAATCTCTTGCAGAGAGAACTAAAGACTTTTGACTTAAACATTTCCTAGTCCAGGGCCAGGAACCGTGGCTCACACCTATAATACCAGCACTCTGGGAGGCCGAGGTGGCTGGATAACCTGAGGTTAGGAGTTTGAGACCAGCCTGACCAACAAGGTGAAAACCTGTCTCTACCAAAAATACAAAAATTAGCCACCTGTGGTGGCAGGGGCCTGTAGTCCCAGCTACTCAGGAGACTGAGACAGGAGAATTGCTTGAACCTGGGAGGCGGAGATTGCAGTGACCTGAGATCATGCCATTGCACTCTAGCCTGGGAGACAGGGCAAGACTCCATCTCCAAATAAATAAATAAAATAAAAACATTGCCAGTCCAGGCAGGAAGATGGCTAGAGAGGACAGTTGAGATGGTGACAGAGGTGTCACTTTAAGAAACAAACCAGAAATGAAAGTAAACACACCCCA
>NW_016807892.1:124082-126736 GCF_001698545.2 Rhinopithecus bieti
GGGACAAAAACTGTATTCTCCACTATGAAGGCTGCCACACAGCTCTCAGAAAATGTCTGGTGTCATAAATTCCAGGAAATATTGGCAGGTTTTTTGTTGTTCCTGTTGTTTCCTTTTTAATTTTACAAGAAGTGACATAGATGTATCCTGATTCCTGCCAAGAGTTACCTGGGGATTAGTTTGCTACACAGATCTTCAGTAATGCTGCAAACATTACAACAGATCTTGACACCCCTGCTGGTCATTGTCCCTGCAAGGGGGATGCAAGTCCATCCACTCTCCTCTTCAGATATAAACACTGGGACTCAGCTACATGCCTCCTTCCTACCACATTAAGGTTCAGCCTAATGACCACCCTTCAAAGATAACATCTTTAATTTCTTTGACAATTTAAAAAATAAGTTCTATTTCTATCTTAGATTCAGGGGGTACATGTGCAGTTTTGTTACGTGGGTATACTGTGCGATGTGAGGTTTGGGGAACGATTGATTCTGTTACTCATGTAGTGAGCATAGAGTGCAACAGGTAGTTTTTCAACTCTTGCCCTATATATGTTTAATCCACAAAGTCCAAATTTGGTTTTCACATTTTGAAACTAAATGTTTCATTCATGTCCCCTTTTTCAACTAGTTTCTGAATTGTTTGTGTGTAATGGTATGAATGGCATGAGATTCAGTTTTTGGTGCTGATCTCTAGATGAAGGCTTATTACCTTTTCTAATCTGTGTAATGCCCTGCAACCAGTTAATCATGGAGTGTGTTTCCAAACAGTACAAACACAGAGTGAACCCTGGGACCCAACACCTTCAACCTGGTATCAATAGAAGGCCTGTATCTGCATCACAGATATGAATCCACAACAAATCCTTCCCATGGCTTTGACCCATTTCTCTATACCAGACTGTCTCCTAAGAGAATTTCAACAAAGAATTGTTTTGATCCCGAGTCAAAAGGATGCCCTTCAAGCATTGTTTAAGCAGAACTCCTACCCTGGAATACCAACTAGAGAACAACTGGCCAAAGAAATTGGCAGTCTGGAGTCTAGGATACAGGTGGGCTTGAATTTCCATTTCATTTCCTTGGGGTCAAAGAAAAAAGAGAAGCTGGGCTAAGCAGTTTCCTATCATACCATGTTAAGAATGAACTGAAAGTAAGACCCCTATCTCTGCCTTTTACCAATCATGGAACATGTGGTCTGGTGTATTTATTGACGGGGGAAGGAAGTGAAATTGGGCCTTTATCCTGGTAGAAGAAAATTTAATCATATTTGCATGCTCTAGAGAATATAGGTAATAGGATCATCATGATCATGATAGGTTGTCATTGATACCTGGAACCAGTATTACAGAATGCTCAGAATGTTTGTTTTTTAATAGGTCATATTGAGGACAGTGAGGTCAGGGCTGCCATAAAGTCCTGTTTCTCATCCCATGGTTTTCGTTTCTTATCTAATGTTTTGTTTTGAGACAGAGTCTCACTCTGTCACTTAGGCTGGAGTGCAGTGATGCAATCTCAGCTCACTACAACCTCCACCTTCCGGGTTCAAGCCATTCTCATCCCTTACACTCCCGAGTAGCTGGTATTACAGGTGTGTGCCACACCTGGCTAATTTTTGTATTTTTAGTAGAGATGGGGTTTCGTCCTGTTGGCGAACTCCTGGTCGCGAACTCCTGTCCTCAAGTGATCCACCTACCATGGCCTCTCAAAGTGCTGGGGTTACAGGAGTGATCCACTTGCCTGGCCTCTACTAAGTGGGCTTTACACACTGTAGAGTTTAATGTCTGATCCCATTTTGGAATATTTTGAGTGGAATAATGGATATAACAATAAAATTGGCTGGGTGTGGTGGCTCATGCCTGTAATCCCAGCACTTTGAGATGATCACAAAGTCAGGAGTTCAAGACCAGCTTGGCCAAGATGGTGAGACCATGTCTCTACTAAAAATACAAAAATTAGCCAGGTATGGTAGCGGGCACCTGCGACAGAGAATTGCTTGAACCCAGGAGACAGAGATTGCAGTGAGCCGAGACTGCACCAGTGCACTCCAGCCTGGGTGACAGAGTGAGACCCTGTCTCCATAAATAAATAAATAAATAAATAAATAAATAAATAAATAAATAAATAATAAAACAAAACCATTCTGTTTCTCCAGTTAAGAAAGAAATACCTGGGGGGCAGTTCCAAGATGGCCAAACAGGAACAGCTACAGCCACCAGCTCCCAGCAAGAGTGACACAGAAGACAGGTGATTTCTGCATTTCCAACTGAGGTACCAGATTCATCTCACTGGGGCTTGTAGGACAGTGGGTGCAGGACAGTGGGTGAGGCCCACCAAGCGAGAGATGAAGCAGGGTGAGGCATCACCTCACCCAGGAATTGCAAGGGGGAAGGGAATTCCCTTTCCTAGCCAAGGGAAACCGTGACACACAACACCTGGAAAATCGGGTCACTCCCACCCTAATACTGCGCTTTACCAAGGGTCTTAGCAAACGGCACATGAGGAGATTATATCCCGCACCTGGCTCAGAGGGTCCCATGCCCACAGAGCCTCCCTCATTGCCAGCACAGAAGTCTGAGATCCAATTGCAAGGCAGCAGTGAGGCTGGGAGGGGGCGCCCACCATTGCTGAGGCTTGAGTAGGTAAACAAAGCTCGAA
>NW_016807893.1:0-7241 GCF_001698545.2 Rhinopithecus bieti
TATTAGAATTAGTACACAAGCATATCAAAAAACTGTTTTCACTTTATTTCACATATTTTAAAGGTTAAGTACAGAAATGCAAGATATAAAGACACCATAAATAAAACTTCTAAAGCTGAAAACTACAATGTGTGAGATGTATACAATAAAAAATACACTGGATTGGCAGAATAAAATGTCAGTAAACTTAAGGACAAACAATGAAAACTATTCAAAATAGAAAACAGAAGAAAATGGAATTTAAAAAATTTAACCTAAGTGAGCTGTAAGAACATTTTACATGACCAAAATAACATGAAATTGGAGTCCCTGAAACGTCATGAGGAAGCAGACTGCTTCCTCTCCATGACATTTAATTATATACTTTAATAGTGAAATTTTCCCGATTTAAGATTATATATTCATAAATACAAAATGATTATATATTCATAAATATAAAAAATTCAACAAACTCCAAGTACAAGAAACATTTGACAATTCACCAAAAAAATTCTGGGGAAAAGCATGGAATAGAGAGCAGCCAAGATGGATGAATAGAAGCAGCTCCACTCTGTGGCTCCCACTGAGAAGGGTGAAAACTGCAAATGAACTCTGCATCTTCAATTGAGGTACCAAAGTTCTCTCATTGGGACTGACTATGTGGTTGGCATGACCCACAGAGAGTGAGCAAAACAGAATGGAGCAAGGGTCCACCCAGGACCTCCATGGGGCAAAGGAAACTTCCTCCTCTCGCCAAGGGAGATGGTGAAGGATTGTGCGTTTCCTCCCTGAAAATCAGACTTTTCCCATGGATCCGTGCAAACTGTGGATTAGGAGGTCCCCTCCTGAGCCCACGCCACCAGAAACTTCGGTCCCAAGCACCAGGCTGTGGAGACTCAGAGCAGCTGCTCAGGTGGATGGCCACTCTAAGCAGGCGCTGAGACAGAGGAGTATTTGCATACTCTGACTCTGGGAACTTCCGTGAGGCAGAAGATCTGTCCACTTTCATGGGGAGGGGCTGAAGCCATGGAGTCAAGCAGCCTTTCTCCCACAGAACTCCACAAGCTAAAACTCACTGGCATGAAATCTCCACTGGCCAGCACAGCTGGCTAGAGACTGCCTAAGAAGACTGAGTTCCCAGGGGATGGGCAGCTGCCATCACTGTGGCTCCAGTCAGCCACTTTCCCCTGCCACCAGTGCCAGTGAGATGGAGGACTCTAAATCTATAGCAGTTCCCCACAGTACATCACAGAGGCTGGATCAGTTTGTGGCCAGACTGCTTCTTTAAGTAAGACCTGGATCCACTCCTCATTGAGCAAGGCCTCCCTGTGGAAATCTCAGCATCCCCAACCAGGAATTTATGGACAGAACTCTGATAACCCTGAGAGGCGACTCTAGGAGGACGAGCAGCTGCAGTATTGTGGATTAGTGATCTTAGTCTTTTCTGCCTGCCTGCTCTGGAGGGTCAGGGCAGCCCAGATGATGGAGATTCCCCAGCACAGCACATCTGCCCTGACAGACTGCTTATTTAAATGAGTCTCTGATCTCACTTCTCCTGACTGATTGAGACTTCCCAACAGGAGTCTCCAGACACCTCATACAGAAGCATTCCAGCTGGTATCAGGTCAGTGCCCCTATGGGACAGAGTTCCTAGAAGAAGGAACAGGTTGATATCTTTGCTGGTCTGCAGCCTCCACTGGTGATATCTCCAGGGGCAATAGGGACCCAGGAGAATAGGGTCTGGAGTAGACCCCAAGCAAACCACAGCAGCCCTACAGAAGAGAGGCCTGACTACTCCAAGAAAACAAACACAAAGTAACAACATCAATGAAAAGACCCTACAAAAAACCCAGCCTCAAAGATCAAAGGCAGATAAACCAATGAAGATAAGAAAAAAGATCAACACAAAATACAGAAAACTCAGAAAGCCAGAGTGCCTCTTTACCTCCAAATGATCACAACATGTCTCCAGCAAGGGCACAGAACTGGGCTGAGGCTGAGATGGACGAATTGATGGAAATAGGCTTCAGAAGTTGGGTAATGAACTTCACTAAGCTAAACAATTATGTTCTAACTCACTGCAAAGAAGCTAAGAACCATGACAAAACATTACAGAGGCTGTTAACCAGAATAACCAGTTTAGAGAGGAACATAAATGACCTGATGGGGCAGAAAAACACAACACGAGACCTTCACAATGCAAACACAAGTACTAATCGCTGAGTAGACCAGGTGGGAGAAAGGATATCAGAGCTTGAAGACTATCTTGCTGAAATAAGGCAGGCAGACAAGATTAGAGAAAAAGGAATATAAAAGAACAAACAAAACGTCCAAGAACTATGGGATTATGTTAAAAGACAGAACCTGTGACTGATAGGGGTACCTGAAAGAGATGAGGAGAATAGAACCAAGTTGGAAAACATACTTCAGGGTATCATCCAAGAGAAATTCCCTAACCTAGCAAGACAGGCCAACATTCAAATTCAGGAAATCCAGAGAACCCCAGTAAGATATTTCAAGAGAAGATCAGCCCTAAGGCACATAATCATCAGATTCCCCAAGGTCAAAATGAAGGAAAAAAATGTTAAGGGAAGCCAGAGAGAAGGGCCAGGTCACCTATAAAGTGAAGCTCATCAAAATAGCAGCAGACCTCTTAGCAGAAACCCTACGAGCCAGAAGAGATTGGGGACCAGTATTCAACATCGGTAAGGAATAGATGTCTTCTTTTGAGAAGTGTCTATTTGTATCCTTTGCCCACTTTTTGGTGGGGTTCTTTTTTTTCTTGTAAATTTGTTTAAGTTCCTTGTAGATTCTGGATATTAGACCTTCATCAGATGGGTAGCTTGCACAAACTTTCTCCCATTCTGGATGTTACCTGTTCATTCTGATGCTAGTTTCTTTTGCTGTGCAGGAGCTCTTTAGTTTAATTAGATCTAATTTGTCAATTTTAGCTTTTGTTGCAATTGCTTTTGGTGTTTTCATCATGAAGCAGAGAGCCAAATCATAAATGAACTCCCATTCACAATTGCTACAAAGAGAATAAAATATCTAGGAATACAGCTTACAAGAAATGTGAAGGACCCCTTCAAGGAGAACTATAAACCACTGCTCAAGGAAATAAGACAGGACACAAACAAATGGAAAAACATTCCATACAAATGGATAGGAATAATCAATATCATGAAAATGGCCATACTGCCTGAAGTAATTTATAGATTCAACGCCATTCCCATCAAACCACCATTGACAATCTTCACAGAATTAGAAAAAATTACTTTAAATTTCATATGGAACAACAAAAAAAACAATCCCGGATAGCCAAGACAGTCCTAAGCAAGAAGAACAAAACTGGAGGCATCACACTACCTGACTTCAAACTATACTACAAGGCTACAATAACCAAAACAGCATGTACTTGTACCAAAACAGACGTATAGAACAATGGAACAGAATAGAGACCTCAAAAATAACATCACACATCTACAACCATCTGATTTTTGACAAACCTGCCAGAAACAAGCAATAGGGAAAGGATTTCCTATTTAATAAATGGTGCTGGGAAAACTGGCTAGCCATATGCAGAAAACTGAAACTGGACCCCTTCCTTACATCTTATACAAAAATCAGCTCAAGATGGATTAAAGACTTATATGTAAAACCCCAAACCATAAAAACCCTAGAAGAACATCTAGGCAATATCATTCAGGGCATAGGCAAGGGCAAAGACTTCAGGAAGATTCTTTTCACTGTAAAGGATATATTGATAGCAGATAAGCACATAAAAAAGAGATTCAACATCACTACATTTCAGAAAATACAGCTCAAGACAATGATGAGATATTCCTACACATCCATCTAGCATCAAAATAAAATGTAATGACAATACCAAAAGCCGGCAAAAGTGTGTGATCAGGATAACTCATATATTGCTGATGGAGATATAAAATGTTTCAGCTACTCTGAAAATTATTTCAGTTTCTTTAAATCTAAACAAACAACTCATCCAGCAACTGCACTATCAGGAATTTGTCCAGAGAAATTAAAACTTATGTGTACACAGAAACATATATATAATTGTCCACATCAGTTTTATTTGTAATAATCAAAAACCCAAACTGCTCTAATACTACTCAATAGGTGAGTGGTTAAAGAAACTGTGGTACATGCATATGGTAAAATACTAATTAACAATGAAAATAATGGACTTTTGATACATACAACTTACATGGATCTCAAGGGTATTATGCCGAATGAAAACAACCTGACCTCAAAAGGTAACATACAGTATGATTTAATGTATATAACATGCTCAAAATACCAAAATTATAGAGATGCAGAGCAGGTTAGTGGTTCCCAATGGCTAGGGATGTTGGGATGATGGTCGTGTCAATAAAGAAATCGCATGAGTAAGATATTTACTATGACGTAATACTCCCGTGTCTTGATTTTGGTGGTGGCTACACAAATCTAGACATGTCATAAAATGGCCCAGAACTATGCACAAACATTTTACGAATGTCAATTTTCTAGTTTGAAAATTGTACTCTAATTTTGCCATATCTAACAATTTGGAAAAAAACTGGATAAAACATACCTTTCTGTACTATTTTTGCAAGTTTCTGTGAACCTACAATTGTTTCAAAAATAATACACAGGAATAATAATATACAGAAGATAAAATAAAATACAGAATAATATACAGAATACAGTTCTTTTCAAGTGCACAGTGGGCATTTACACAGATAGATGATATTCCGAGCCATAAAACAAACCTCGGTAAATTTACAAGTATTCTGGTTATACGAAGTATGCTCTCTGATCACAATACATAATTTCAAGACTCATATAAAGCTCCAATAATCAACATTGAGTGGGATTGGCATAATGATAGATAGATAGATAGATAGATAGATAGGTAGATAGATAGATAGATAGATCTATCAATGTAATAAATTGAATTTTAAGAAATATATTCACACATACTTCAAAAAAATAATTTTTGAGAAATATACAAAGGTAATATAGTGGAGAAAGGAACATCTATTCAATACATTGTGTGGGCATAAATGGTTATCCATATGCCCAAAGTGGAATTTGATATATATGTTGGGTTACACACACAGACATGCACACAAATAGCAAATCAAAATGGATCACACCTAAATGTGAAACCTAAATTGTAAAACTTCTACATGAAAACCACTGTGACCTTGGGTTAGACAAATATGTTTCACTTATGGCACCAAAGGCATGGTCCACAAAAGAACCAACTGATAATGTGGATGCCATCAAAATGAGAAGTTCATGCTTAGTGAAATACTCCATTAACAGCTGAAAAGATAAGCTACAGACTGAGAGAAATCATTTACAAACCACACATTGAACAAGGGACTTGCATATAAAATATATAAATAACTCTCAAGAGTAATTTATAAGATATTAAACAGTCCAATATAAAAGAGGAACAAACTGGTACAGATGCTTGACTAAAGGAGATAGAGGGCGAATAAGCACAGGAAAAGTTGTTCATCTCCATTAATCCTTCCAGAAATGCAAAATAAAGCTATAAAATCATCACATGACACATCTATGAGAATAACTAAAATACGTATTTTTACAATGATAATACCAAGTGTTGGTGAATATATACAGGAACTGCCACTCTAGTGTAAAATGACTCAACCTCTTAGAAAAACAGTTTGACAGTTTAAAGTTAAACAGATACCGGTCATCTGTTTCACTCCTAGGTAGTCACACAAAATATATGAAAGTGTATATCTATATAAACATTTGTACTTGAGTGTTTGCAGCAGCTTTATTTATTATATCACCAGAATTGAAACAATTACAGGGTCCATCAATAGGTGAATGAATAAACACATTGTTGCATATCTATAAAATTGAATACTATTATAAAATAAAATAAACGAATTATTGCTACATGCCACAACATAGATGAATCCAAAATAATGATGATGATTGAAGGAAACCAGACAAAATTACATACCCTATGATTCATTTTATATAATATGCTTGGAATTGCAAACTGATATATAGTGATAGAAAAGTTGGTGGTTACCTGGAAACAAGAGTGGGGTGGGGAGGGAATGATAGATGGGTTACAAAGGATATGAGAAAACTTTTGGGGGTGATGAATGTGTTCTTTATCTTGATTTTGCTGATTTTTCACAGATATATGTCAAAATTTATTAAACTGTAGAGTTTCAATGTATGCAATCTATAGTGTGTGTCAATGATACTTCAATGAAGCTGTTAAAAAGAAACATTAAAAAAATTAAAACTTTAACATAATTTAGAGGAGGTTTGCCAACAAAAATCAGCAATGCAGGGACCTCTGAAAATGCAACAGTTATTCAACAAAAACTGTGAATCTAGAAGCTGATTGTAACTTTCTACTCCTGGAAAATAGAAATGATAATTAACCCTATAACCCTTATCAGGTAATTAGAAATATGTGCTCCTCATTGCAAATGAATTTCATTTGAGAAGTGAGCTACAAAGACACTTCTATTATTTGAAATGCAGTTTATATGCTAATCACTTACTGAAAGCACAAATTTTAGCAGGAGCAAAGTAATGCTCATATTTGGAAATATGATGATATCTAAAAAGATGAGAGCATGAAGAAAAAAGAGATACTACATATTAAAATTGTGATATTTATTCACAAAATAGTGTTTCACAAATGGAAAATCTCTGAGTAGAAGAGTCAGAAATGAGAAAACAGATATTTGCCTAAGTGGAAAGAATCAGAAAAGGAAGGAGGAAGAAAAGAAAATATATGCATAAGCTAAATTGTATAATTTTAATATGAGAGAAAATATATGTTGATGTTTGTTTGAGTTATTGACAAAGTAAATACACTTTACCAAACTAAACGTTTGTATAAACTATAAGAAATTGTCAATTGAGAAGGTTTTTATGCATATTCAAATATGTCAAGTCCTAAAAGTATGTTAATTCAATAGAAAAAAAACTAGCTAAAACTTTAAATTGCTTCATGGGATTAACTAAGTGTACCTGTGATATTTCAATGTTGTGAGTAGTATGAAGAAGATCATGCTAAATATCCTTTATGTACATATTCATATAGTTGCTCAAAGTGGACATTTCTGTCATATGAAGGAGTTATTATATTCATCTCTCCATATGATCACAGACCAATTGTCCCAAATAGCTAAATAATCCACAAATTGATCCTCCTTCACAAATGAATTCAGGCCCAGACAATAGGTTATCTA
>NW_016807893.1:11255-12799 GCF_001698545.2 Rhinopithecus bieti
AGATACATTTAAAACCCATTACTATATTTAAATGAAGTAAGAAAATAAAGCACTCATTCCCAGAAAAAAAATGACTTTATGTGGCATTACTTTATTTCATAATTTCAGTGGTTGCAGCTGTTGAATTTCATCAACTACTAGCTGACCAACATCAGTCATAGTAAAATGTCATGTAGCAACACCATAAAATCACATGTGATATATATAGAGACATAGATACAGATATAGATGTAGATATGAATTACAATCTGACAAATTATTTCTCTCTTTTCTTTCTTTTTGCCTTCTGATTTTCTTTCCTCACTTCCTTGCTTCTTTCATTGTTCCCTTTCTTCCTTCTTTTCTTCCCACCTTTTTTGCTTCCTTCCTCCCTTCCTTGCTTCCTGTCTTCTTTTCCTCCCATCTTTTTCCTTCCATTCCTCTTTTCTTCCTTCATTTATTCCTTTCATCCTTTCTTTGTTGTTCACCACTGTAGGATGTAGTCTATATTGGTTTATATTCCTTCATTCATGCAAGTGGTTTTGGGAAACCTGAATTACTGACCAATTCAATTAAGGTTTATTTCAGTGGTGCATTTACCACTCCCTCATACCTTGACACTTTCCAGGAATGCACCTTGGTGAATCACTCTGTGACCAAATTCTGAGCAGTGACAAGCACATATCTAATCAACTGACTCTAACATAGCAGGTGAGTGCTCCAAAGAAGCTATATGCAACATGTTATGGAATGATAGAAAAAGAGGGGGTTAACCCTATCTGGCAGAACTTGAGAGGCTTCCAGAAAGAGGTAATATTTGATCTTGAATGGAATAATGAGGAGGAAGTTGTCAGACAGACAAGATAGGGAGCCAGGGTATTTTATTTGGAAGGAAACCAGGAGAAATGAGTCTAATCCAATCAACAACAACAGCAACAAAAATCATTGACTTCGTTAATATAGTTGTAAAATTGTGTTATTAAATATGTATTTCATAGCCAAAGTCTCACCTGGTGGAGTTAAGTAAGACTTATAAAACGTTCATTTTGAAGCCATGTTCAAGGAAAGCTATACTTACCCTGAAAGGGCAGGCAGTGCTGCTAACCGTGTCATAATGTTGTTCACATCATGTTGTTCCTGTCAGGGTAGACTGGATTGCTCTCAGGGTGATCAAAAGCGACCCTGGAAATGCCAGTGAGTCATGATGGTAAGATGCTGGGGAAATATCTTGAAAATTGGCATGTATTCGTGTGCTCTGATTAGTGAGATTTGTCAGAAATCTGAAATTGTGTTCTCTCTGTTGTAATGTCAGGTGATTTGTGCTGGGTATTATTTAAAACATTTAAACATTTTTCATACCTGTACTAATAGTGATGAATACCCTCAGCCGTGTATGATATTGTCTCCTAGGAACAAGGAAGGAGTATTCATATTCATTTCAGATGCTTTCTTTTCACCACACTATTGGTATCTACACCTAATTATTTTACATATCTCCCAGGTTGCGTACATTATGAGTCTTTTTGTGTATAAATACATTTTATATGTATATAAAATACATTTTA
>NW_016807894.1:0-14521 GCF_001698545.2 Rhinopithecus bieti
TACCTACTTAAGCCTCAGCAATGGTGGGTTCCCCTCCCCCAGACTCTCTGCTGCCATTTCGGTTAGATCGCAGACTGCTGTGCTAGCAGTGAGGGAGGCTCCGTGGCCGTGTTACCCTCCCGGCCAGGTGTGGGATATAACCTCCTGGTGTGCCCGTTTGCTTAAAGCGCAGTATTGGGGTGGGAATTACCCGATTTTCCAGGTGTTGTGTGTCTCAGTTCCCCTGGCTAGGAAAAGGGATTCCCTTCCCCTTGCGCTTCCCAGGTGTGGCAATGCCTCGCCCTGCTTCAGCTCTCGCTGGTCGGGCTGCAGCAGCTGACCAGCACCAATTGTCCGGCACTCCCCAGTGAGATGACCCCAGTACCTCAGTTGAAAATGCATAAATCACCGGTCTTCTGTGTCGCTCGCACTGGGAGTTGGAGACTGGAGCTGTTCCTATTCGGCCATCTTGCTCCGCCCGTAAATTACATTTTTTAATTAAAATCATTCTTATTTTGCAATTACTTGATAAATTTCACTTTTTTTTTTTAACTTTTATTTTAGGTCCAGAGGTATATGTGAAGGTTTGTTATATAGGAAAACTCGTGTCATGGTGGTTTTTATACAGCTTACTTCACCACTCAGGTATTAAGCCTAGTACCTGATAGTTATTTTTTCTGCTGCTTTTCTTCCTCCCACACTCCACTCTCACGTAGACCCCAGTGTCTGTTGTTCTCTTCTTTGTGGTCATGAGTTTTCATCATGTAGCTGCCACTGATAGGTTAGAACATGCAGTATTTGGTTCTCTGTTTCCGCTTTGGTTTGCTAAGAATAATGGCCTCCAGCTCCATCCATGTTCCTGCAAAGGTCATAATCTCCTTTTTACTGGTTGCATATTATTCCATGGTACATATGTACCACTTTTCTTTATCCAGGCTGTCATTGGTAAGCACTTAGGTTAACTCCATGTCTTTGCTATTGTGAATAGTGGTGCAGTGAACATTTGTATCCATGTGTCTTTATCATAGAATGATTTATACTCCTGTGGGTTTATACTCAGTAAGGGGATTGCTGGATCAAATGGTAGTTCCACTTTTAGCTCTCTGAGGAATTGCCATCTGCTTTCCACAATGGTTTAAAGAATTTACACTCAGACCAACAGTGTGTGAGTGTTTCCTTTTCTCCACCACCTTGCCAGCATCTGCTATTTTTTGAGTTTTTAATAACAGACATTCTGACTGGTGTGAGAAAGACATCTCATTGTGGTTCTGGTTTGCATTTCTCTACTGACCAGTGATATTGAGCTCTTTTCATGTGCTTTTTGACCACCTGTCTTCAAGTGTTTAAAAATATAAACACTTTGTTTAACTCAAAGGTCATTCAAAAACAGGTGGTAGACAGGATTTGGTTCAAGGTCCATAATTTATTCACCACTGTTTTATTTTATCTTCTATACATGTTAAAGTTTTGTCTTTCACTTAATAATACTTTCCACCGGGAACAAAATAGGCATATCTGCAGGAGAATTACTTTGTTAGAAAAATGGCACAAAGCTGGTAAGCTACATTCACATACTGCACATGTGGCCAACATTAACAAATTCAACAAAATTACAAATTGTTTTTTTGTTTTTCCTTTAGGGCTAGTGAATAATAAATCAGAAGCACAAATATTGCGGGTACAAAAAAAGAGTAGATAACTGCTAATGATCTACTATTTGTGAAGAATGTCAAATGAAAACATTGCTACCTCTTATTTGATTACAGATTGCAATAAAATAAGAATAGCTAGCCACATGCAGTGACTCACACCTGTAATCCCAGCACTTTGGGAGTCTGAGACAGGAGGATTGCTTGAGGCCAGGAGTGGGAGACTAGCCTGGAGTACATTGCAGAATCTGTCTCTTAGAACACACGCACACACACACACACACGGTAGTGTAAATATGTAAAGAATAGTAGCTGTTACCTGGGGAAAGTGTGCTGACATGAAGTGAAGCCAATCCAATACATCAATTTCAAAATAGGGGTGATCTTGTTGATACATATAAGTACACAAAGTCCATTATCTAGCACATCTTGCATTGCTTGATTAATTGATCTAGCATTTTTTGAGCACTTACTATGTGGCAGGCTTCCTGAAAAGAGCTAGAAACAATGTTTGTTCAGTCCTTACCCAAATTATTTTGCTTACTCTTTAAGGAAAAAAAAAAATGAAAGAAAGAGAGAGAGAGAGAAAGAGAAAGAAAGAAAGAAAGAAAGAAAGAAAGAAAGAAAGAAAGAAAGAAAGAAAGAAAGAAAGAAAGAAAAAATAAAAGAAAGAAAGAGAAAGAAAGAAAGAAAAGAAAGAAAGAAAGAGAAAGAAAGAAAGAAAGGGAAAGAAAGAGAGAGAGAATGGAAGATATGAAGGAAAGATAAAATGAAGAAAGGATGAATGGAAGGAAACAAGGAAGGAAGGAAGAAAAGAAGGAAGGAAGGGGGGAAGGATGGAAGGAAAGGGGGAGGGAGGGAGAGAGGGAGAAAGGGAGAGAGAGAGGAGGGAGAGAAGGAGGGAGGGGAGGGAAGAAGTAAGGAAAGACAACTTTTCCCCCCAAAAAAGAATAATAACACAAATAATCTAAAGAGACAAATGTACAAATACTGTGAAGAACTTGAGTAATGGACTGAAGAAGATGTAACAAAATTGAAGATCATTTAGATAGCAAGATTAGACACAGTATCTCTGAGAAAATGACTACCAAGGTAAAATTTCACACCCATTTCCAATTAGAGACTATCTTTCCTGCAATGATAATAAGAATTGCAATGCCTTGCAATGTGATCATCTATGTTATCCACATAGATTACACTTTTTAATTCACTCAGAGACTCTATGGCAGAAGAAGATATAAGGCACAAGGAGGTTGAATAATTTCCTAATATCACAGAATATAAGTGGTGTTTGAATCATTATTTGAACCTTGATGACTCGATTCAAAGTGTGCATCCTTAAGCTTACTCACCTTGCCCCATTTTTTTAATAGAACTTGGATTAGTCATTGACCATTTTCTAGCAACGAACTTTAGATGAGCTCTGGAACTTCTTGTTTTACCTGGATGTCATTCCTGGCGTACTTTATTGTAAGCAACACATTACTACAATAAATATATTATACATGCCATTGGATTGCTGTCTAGTCTCACACTCAAGCCATTGAGCATATTTGTGCTGCCAATCATGGTGTGTTTATTTAAAAGTTTAATTTTCTTGGGACTCTCTCATATGCCGTATTTCCAAAGTTTCAAGACAAGTTGATATGCAATAGTATTTTTTCACCTTTTATTTAAATTTTGATACTTATGCAAAGTAGAGTTCTAGATCTACGTTCTCATTTTTTTTCTGTGTTCAGTATTGTATTCACTGCACAGAGGATTCTTAATATAGTTGCCAATACTGCACAGCAGTCAATTCCTTAAATTTAATACAGATGAATCTTAATGCTATCTCAAAAATTGTATGCTTTTATTATTTGTTTGTGTGTTTCTTTGATTATCCCTGCAGTGGCAGAAGCTGGGATGCTGGTTAACTTTCCCTAGGTTACTGTTCAGAGTTGTACTTTCATCTGTTTTGTTACTCCCTGGTTTAAATATACATTGATTTTAAGTGAGTTCACAGCTTCTTACAATTCTCCTAGTTTACTGTACTTGATGCTTAGTATAACAATATTGATTTTCTAACCAAACATTTTAACTTCACTATGTGAATATATTGAGCAATAGACTTGGGAGCATATGTTTCTATTATTTCCTTCAGATAGTAGGCAATGGAAAATCGGTACAAACACTAGGTCCCCACTTGTAATTTATTTATATGATGCCCCTGATACTCAATTGAAGCAAGCACATCCTGCAACATCTCAAGTTGGATTAAAGGCTGAACAACAAGAAAGGAATGTATAATCTGGGTGCATGCTAGGTTACAATGCAATCCCTTTCCAAGACACATGCCATGCTTTGGTATCTTGAAAACCAGAATACATATAATACATTAGGATTAGTATAACTTGCTTTCTTCTAGGGTTTTTCACAACAGGCTTGCAAGAATTACAGCACTGAACATGTTACACCAGAACATGAGCTGGCAGGGAGAAGGTCTACAGATTTCCCCCCTTGGAGGAAATAATGAGTGGATTGTAAATGGACTATTTTTAAAACATTGTTATAATTTCTACTATCAGTTGTTGACATCTTATAGAAAAAGTTATCTTTGCCTTAAGTTACTTATACAATCTTCTGAAAATGTGATGCCTTTAGTGTTGTCGTTGGACAGCACAATGTTTTAACAATCTTGTGTAATATGAGTTTCTATGTTTTAAATATATATTAAAGATGTATACTAATAACACAAATACATTTTCAATAGCTTCAAAAATATTTAAGTGATCCAATTAAAATACTCACCTATGCAGAATATTTGATATTTATTTGGAAAGTCATTGATTTGTGCATATATGCAGGCCCTCCCCGCTCCGCGAAATCCATATGTTGAAGCCCTAACCCCTAGTACTATTAGTAATTCCCAGTTCCCCAGAATGTAAATTATTTTAGGATAGGTCATTTAAAGAGATAACTATGTTAAAATAAGGCCTTTAGGGTAGGCTTTAATTAAACCCGACTGGTGTCCATATAAGAAGAAATGACATACAGGGAGGCAACAGGGTTTGCAGGGCACATAGGAAAGAAAGACCCTTTGAGGACACAGTGAGAAAGTGGCCACCTGCAAGGCAGGGAGAATCAAACTTGTCGACATCTCGATCTTGGATTTCCAGCCTCCAAAATTGTGAGAAAGTAAATTTCTGCTGTGTAAGCCACTCAGTCTGCAGTATTTTGTTATGGCAACCATAACAAAATAATAAAGTAGTATACTCTTATCTGCAGGGGATATATTCCAAGACTCCTAGTAAATCCCTGAAACCACAAGTAAAACCAGACTCTATGTATACTTTGTTTTCTCCTATACCTACATACCTATGATAAATTCTAATTTATAAATTAGGCACAGTAATAGATTAACAGCAATAACTAATAATAAAATAAATAACAACATCTACTGTAATAAATAAAAGTTATGAGAATATAATCTCTATCTCTCAAAATATTGTACTGAATTCACTTGTTTTTGAACAGCAACTGACTTGCGTAACTGAAACTGCAGATTATGGGGGACTGCCGTATACAAATCATCTTCAAAAACCAAGTATTTAATGAGGAAGGATGAAGGACAGTGACACTCCTTTGCCAGTTGTTCATTGTTAGAACAGTTCACTGCTGGGGCCTTTCTTCCGAATAGTAATAACTCACTATAAACCACCTATTTTTTTAACCAGTAAAATAAAACTTTGTTTTATTTCATACCATTTTCTCAGTGTCTAGGATGATACCTGACGTACAGTAGGCACTCAAAAGAACTGATCGAGTTAGAGGAAATATGAAACTTCATTGTGAAAGAAGACTGCTTTCCTTTGAATTAATTCAAGGACACACCAAATGAGAATGGTCATTGAGCAAGATAAGAAATACGTATGAAATAAAATAGTTTTGCTAAAAATGCCAATTGTATTGCTTAAATGAGTCAAGAGAGAACTTTGTGTTAAAATATTCATAGTTCAAGTTAATTCCACTTTTAGAGGAGACTCAGTCTGCTGCAACAATGAGAGTGGCACATAATGGTCACGGAACTCATTTTAAAAATAGATCCATTACCAAAAAAGGGTTTGTTAAGCAATAAAAACTTGAAAATCAAATCCTACCTTTTCATTTGACTTTCATCAAAACATTTAAAATAGTTTTTTTATTCTCTTCTTACCCACCTATGAACAAAATCGATCTCTTAACAGGGTATAAGCCATAGTCTGTCATTTAAACACCTGTATTTGTATGATTTTTGTAAGAATGATTTATGCAATAACTTAAAGTTCAAAGGAAAAGCTAAAAGGAATCTGTCACAGCTAAATAGGACACAGCACATTGAAAGTCCCTTCTGTTTTATTAAAGTCTCTCCCTAGTGCTTTCAGCAAAACTTTGGGTCACTACAAAGATTCTATAGGTAATATTGGAAAAAGAAGGATTTTGCAAAGATAGAGAAGAGAAATGTATGGGTAAACTGGGGAGACAAGGATTGAGAACACCTCAGTTCTCAAATTGACTGGTTCAAAGTAGGTAGGATAAAAGACCTGGCAGCCCATCTACTCATTCATTTTTGCAAAACACTATACATTTAAAAATAATCTAGAGAGTTGTTTGGGAAAATACAATTACAAAACTCTTCTCCCAACTCCCCCCTGCCAAATGTCCATAAATGTAGTAAAAAATGAGAACAATTTTATTGTTGAATAAACACTGAACATGAATATAACGCACATCACAGGCAATCCACTGAGAGGCTGCACAATCAGAAAGAAATTTCACCCTTTTATATAGTCAAACTAATGCAACCCATTACATACATACTTTAAAGATAAACAATAGATAATCCCCAAGAAAATTTGATAGCACCATTTGTCACACATGGTTCAGTCTAGACTCACCTGGTGATATGGTTTAGATATTTGTCTCTTTCACATCTCATGTTGAAATGTAACTCCCAGTGATGGAGGTGGGGCTTGGTGGGAGGTGTCTGGATTATGGTGGTGGATCCCTCAGGAATGCCTTGACTTGGTGCTGTCCTTGCAGTGATGAGTGAGTTCTCATGATGAGTGAGTCCTCACCCTATTAGTTACAGAGAAATCTGATGGTTAAAAAGGAGCCTGGAATCTGCTTTTATCTCCCTTGCTCCTTCTTTCACCACATGAAACACAAGCTACCCTTAGCTTTCACCATGAGTGAAAGCTTCCTGCAGCCCTCACCAAAAACGGATGCCAGTGCCATGCTTCTTGTATAGCCTGCAGTACTGTGAGCCAAATAAATCTCTTTTCTTTATCAATTACTTCAGCCTCAGGTATACTTTTATAGCAATGCAAAACAGACTAACATACCTGGTAACTGGAGTGACTGGTGTTAGCTAATTGACGGTACTCAATGAAAAAACACACTTTTATATTTTTATGAGAAAATGTAATTTTGTAACTTGGAGCAAGGCACCCACTAAAGTAAGGCTCCTACCCTCTTACAATAACTGGGATATAGGGCTGCTGTTTCTCTTGATGTTTGCATTTCAAGGAGGCACCTCCCATATTCTTGAGAAAGACTTGCCTAGGTCATAAAAGCCTATCTAGTTTTCAAAAGCATTTACATACATCTCACAGAGGGGAGAAAGTACTTATGTAATTACAAGTTTTCAAAAGTAATTGCTCTAAGAAAAAGGAGAAGAGAGAAATCTTTCTTTATTTTCAACATGGAGAATTGAGGAGACAAAAGTGGATCAATCTTACATACTAATCTGCCATGTTGACTTTTGATTGGGCCCAGTCCCAGGAATGCCTCCTAATTTCAACTGTATTTACTGTCCTTAGGGTGAGACTATCTCACCCTTGATGTTACTGCACAAATTATAGGCTATGATGCATATAGCATGCTTGTCTATTCTAGAAGTTTGCCTTTAACTGTCTTGCTGGAGAGCATATGCCCTTTCCCTATGGCATAGAAGCCCTGGGTATGGAAGTAATGGGGCGGAGACTTGTTTGTCTTGCTGTTGCCTAAGACCATGCTTCTCTCTGTAAATTCCCCCAACAAAACACTTAACCAAGAAACTGGATTTGTCTGCTTTGATTTCTCAGTTATTTCAGCATTTGTGGGTCACTTTGCATATATGCAGTTCTTTCATGAAACCAAGAAGCCTCTTATTTTTACTTCATATTTATATTCAAACAGTGATTATTATTATTTTGATAGTACTAATTTGGTGCAAAAATAATTGTGGTTTATCATTGCTTTTAATGGCAAAAACTGCAATTACTTTTGCACCAACCTAATATATTGCAATAGATTAAATAAAATGAAATCACAGGCAAACCACCAGTATGTAAATAGATTTTCAGTCGCTATACATCCTGCCTTTTAACAGTAGGTTTATGGGTGATTCACACTCTAAATGCTAAACATAAATGTATCATTGATATAAATATGCTGCCCAGAAAAGGATTAAGAAAATATCCACAACAGCTTAGTTTCATAATGATGAAGAAAAATCAAGAGTATTTAATTAATTCCAGAATAGTACAAACTCAAAATAACTCTGATGACCCACAGGTAACATTTCCTACAAAAAAAAAAATATATAAATCCCAATTATCTATAGGAGCCTTGCAAAATTATCTGGCATTCTTAGAAGCCAAATTTCTTAATAGAATACAGAATTACAATTGTCATGAAACCTTAATAACACCCTGAATTTAATTTGAGTAATAAATGATACTATGTCTTAATAACTCACCTAATAGCTTATTTATAAGTAGCTTCTCTCATTAAAAATAAGATTCAAGAAATTACATTAACTTAATCTATGAGGAAGTTAGTATGTGTGTGTGTGTGTGTGTGTAGTTGAGGCTTACAACCAATTAAGCTATGCATCAAAGGTATTGCATAGCATAAATTCGTAGAAGACCAAGCTGGCTGTGTATATAGGTAGGCAGAATTCCCAGATGTTTGGAGATAACAACCTCAGGGTGCTGAAAGACATTCTTTATTTAATTTATTTATTTATTTACTTAGGAGAAAGGGTCTTGCTCTGTCCTCCAGGCTGGAAAGTAATGACGTCACCACGTCTACCTGCAGCCTCCACCTCCTGGGCTCAGGTGATCTCTCCACCTCAGCCTCCGGAGTAGCTGAAACCACAGGCATACACCACCATGCCTGGCTAATTTTTAAGACTTTTTGTAGAGATGGGATATTGCCATGCTGCCCAGGCTTGTCTTGAACTCCTGGGTCAAATCTATCGTCCTTCTTCGACTACTCCCAAAGTGCTGGGGTTACAGGCATGAGCCACTGCACCTGGCCTTGATTTAGAATTTAACTCACAAGTCCTAAATCAGTTCCTATGATTATCATGCCATTTGTATCTTCAGTCTAGTACTAAACATTCCTTTTGATATGTGAACTTTACCTACACTAGATGTTAATAGCTAGTAAGCCATTATTAATCATTAATTCAGAAGCTCAATGACTTTATCATATTCAAAGTAAAGTTAAATGGAAAGGGTGAAGTAGCTTTGTGTCCCAGTACGGCTTTTACAACTTCATTACCTTAAAATGAGTTAACTGTGTCTTCTGAATCTGTTTTCTCACAGAAAAATTTGGATTACAGCCCACCTCCATTTTTTTTTCATAATTAGGCAATATACGTGACTGGTTTAGAAAACATCAGCGTTTTCTATTCATCATCTTTCATGTTAGAATGGGGAACGGGGTGTTACAGAGGAACTGTTGATAAGAGGGTAGCATAATGTATGAAGAATGGAATTCTACCACCACGGGAATAAATAACTTTTATAAATTAGGAGTAATTGTGTGACCCTTAAGTGCTTTCATAGAGTTAAATCAATACATTTTCGGATAAAGGAAAGTCACCAAACATGGACCAGAAAGATTTTGTTCTGTGGTTAGGAATAGTTTTTAAAGTAGATTTCATGGAAATCTCTATGAATTGTTGTATTCACATTGACTCTATTTATACACATAATATATGACAGGTGCCAGATCACTCCAACATCAAAATTATATTTCGCCGCCGGGTTATAGTTATTGCTAGCTTTTCTGTTGTATTTGTTTTAAGTGCAGAGTAAAGATTTAGTTTAAATGTCTTCAAAAGCCATATTTTGCTGAATGATAGTACATTAAGATTATTATATAGTTGGGCCGGCGCGGTGGCTCAAGCCTGTAATTCCCAGGCACTTTGGGAGGGCCGAGACGGGCGGATGACGAGGGTCACGAGTTCGAGACCATTCCTGCTAACACGTGTGACACCCCGGTCTCTACTAAAAACATACAGAAAGCTAGCCGGGCGAGGTGGCTGGCACCTGGTAGTCCCAGCTACTTGGAGGGGCTGAGGGCAGGAGAATGCGTAAACCCGGGAGGCGGAGCTTGGCAGTGAGCTGAGATCGCGGCCACTGCAACTCGCAGGCTCCGGGCGACAGAGCGAGACTCTCTCAAAAAAAAAAAAAAAAAAAAAGTTATTATAATCAATGTTATAGTGATGGCATTATATAATACTATGTTTATATTAATATAATGTAAATATAATAAATATATAATAACATAGGCAATATATGATATTATCGTATTGATATAATTATTATATTATAAAACATAAATTGTACATAAACGACTATATATAAATAATGTAATTTATAATAATACTAAATAAAATAATAAAATTAATATAAATATAATCAATAAATAGCCTAAAATACAATAAATAATATAGCATTTATATGTAACTATAGCACACACACAAATACACACACAGACACACACAGAGAAAGTTCAGAGTATCCATATAACCAGCCTCCAGATTTGGAAATGTTTTATTTATTTTATTTTATTTATTTATTTTTTATTTTTTTTGAGACGGAGTCTCGCTCTGTCGCCCGGGCTGGAGTGCAGTGGCCGGATCTCAGCTCACTGCAAGCTCCGCCTCCCGGGTTTCCGCCATTCTCCTGCCTCAGCCTCCCGAGTAGCTGGGACTACAGGCGCCTGCCACCTCGCCCGGCTAGTTTTTTGTATTTTTTAGTAGAGACGGGGTTTCACCGTGTTAGCCAGGATGGTTTCGATCTCCTCACCTCGTGATCCACCCGTCTCGGCCTCCCAAAGTGCTAAGATTACAGGCTTGAGCCACCGAGCCCGGCCTGGAAATGTTTTATTACCAACATGGAAAGATCTTTCTTCAAACCCTCTCCTTCCCTCAGATTAACATATGTTTCAAGACTTTATAACTACGTAGTATGTAAGTGAGTTAGGTTGGGTTTGTTAATTGTGTTGCTCAGATATTTCACATCTTCATTGACATTTTGTCTGTATTTTCTCAGTTATGGAGAAAAGTGTCCTATTTCCCTTTATGCTGGTCAATTTTTATATTTTCCCTGTCTGTTATGTTAACAGTTAATTTAAATGCCTTCAAACTATATTTTTGTATGTATATAGATTTAAGATTATTATATATTAATGTTATATTGATGGCATTATATTAATGTTATATTGATACATTATAGAGAATCCTTCTTTACCTCTAGTACTGCTTCTTCCCACAAAGTCTCCTTTGTCTGACATTTCTTTTGTTATACCATCTTTTTATCAGGTAGTGTTTGTATACATGTTTTTTCTATTCTTTAACTTTTAATTTTTAAGGTAGATAGATGACATATATAAAATATACATTATCCATTATATATTACATACATATATTTAAAGAGTATCCCTTACGATATGTTTTGCTCAATTCATTTTGGCAGCTGTACTTTATTTGAAACAGCCAGCTTATTTATATTAAATAGTTACTACCAAATTGGGTTTATTAATCAGTTTTATGTTGCTTTTCTCTCCTTTATGTACCTCTTTCAATTAATTTTATATTTGTATTATTCCATGTCTTCCTTTCATTGACTAGTTAAATATATATTCTCTTACCATTCTCAGAGATTACAACATGCATCTTTTACTTTTTAAAATCTAATATAAATTTTGTCTTTGACATATTCTTAATGCAGTGGAATTATAGAAACTTTGAAACTCCTTAGCTGTTTTTACTATGATTGCCTTTAATTTCAGTTCTGTATGTAATTTAAATTACACTGTGTTTTATAAAATCAATGTTTGTTTCTGTTTACTTCGTATTTATTTTTTCTGATGTTTTTCACTTTCCCATGCATTTTCTTTTGGAATCATTTTCCTACTCTTTAAAGAATTCCCTTTAGATTTTCCATTCTTATAGATCTACTGAAGAAAATTTCTCCTATTTTGTCTGAAAATGTGTTTTCCTACATGTGTTTTGCCGGATATTTTTTATTAGATATAGAATTCTATGTTGAAGTGTATTTTCTTTTGCCACTTTAAAGATGGGTATTATGGGCTGAACTGAGTCTCCTTCAAATTTATGTGTTGAAGTCCTAATCCTCAGTCACTTACAACGTGAGTATATTTGGAGACAGGGTCTTTAAAGAGGAAATTATTAATAAAGTTAAACCAAGTCATTAATATGGGACCCTAATCCAGTAGGACTGGTGTTCTTTTAAGAAAAGGAGACAGCAAGGGATGCACCCACACAGAGGAAAGGCCATGTGAGTACAAACCAGAAGGCGGCCATTTGTAAGCTAAGGAAAGCAACCTCAGAGAAAACAAGCCTGCTGACACCTGGATCGTGGAGTCCTAGCCTCCAGAACTGTGGGAAAATAAATTGTTGTTGTTGAAGCCCTCCAGTCTGCGCTGTTTTGTAATAGCAACCTTAGCAATCTATTATACACGGCATTATTTTATCTTCAGAATTTCTTTTTTTCCTCTTGTTCTGTAGTCGTTACTTTTACCGTTGTCTCTTTGAAAATATGGTATCTTTTCTTTTCTCTGGCTGTGTGTAAGGCTTTTTTTGTTACTTGTCTTTAGTTATCAAAATTTGAGAGTTATTTGCTTATGTGTTGTTGTCTGGGAGCTTGGCTGAGCTTCTTGGATTATTGGATTAACCTCTTTTGTTAATTATCTCTTCAAATATTGTTTCTATTCATTCACTTTCATTTCTCTCCTTCTGCAATCCCAATTGTATGTTTGTTAGTTCATTTGGGAGTATTTCATGTCTTTAATTATTTGTTGTTTATTTACACTATTTTTAAAGTTTTATTTTATTTAGAATTCACCAGTAACAATTATACATATTTATGGGGTACAGTGTGATGTTTTGATACATGTATACATTATGTAATGATCAAGTCAGAGTAATTAATAAACCATCACTTCAATATTTATCATTTATTTGAGGTGATAACATTCAGAATCATCTCTCATATCTATTTTGAAATATGTAATAAATTATTGTTCTCTATGATTACTCTACCGTGCAATAGAACACTAGAACTTACTCCTCTTATGTAACTGTAACTTTTTAGGCAATGACCAACCTCTTCCTAACCCCACAATTTCCCCCCACCCCAGCTTCTGGTGATGACTTTTCTACTCTCCACTTTTACGAGTTAATTTATTTTTAAATTCCGCATACGAGTGAGATCATACAATATTTGTCTTTCTGTGTCTGGCTTACGTTGCTGAACCTCTATACTGTTTTCTATAATGGCTACACTAATTTAGGTTTCCACCAATAGTGTGTCAGGGGTCCCTTTTCTCCACATCCTTGCCACCACTTATCACTTTCTTTTCTTTTTTTTTTTTTTTTTTTTTTTTGCGACGGAGTCTCATTCCATCACCCAGGCTGGAGTGCAGTGCTGTGATCTCGGCTCACTGAAACCTCTGCCTCCTGGGTTCAAGCGATTCTCTTGGCTCAGCCTCCAGAGTAGCTGGGATTACAGGCATGCTCCACCACACCCGGTTCATTTTTTTGGATTTTTAGTAGAGATGGGGTTTCATCATGTTGGCCAGGCTGGTCTTGAGTTCCTGACCTCAAGTGATCCACCTGCCTCCATCTCCCAAAGTCCTGGGATTACAGGCGTAGCCACCATGCCCGGCCTCACATTTTTGATAATAGTGCCTCTAACATGTGTGGATGATATCTCATTGTGTCTGATTTATGTTTCCCTTGTGATTAGTGATGTTGAACTTTTTTTGTACATCTCTTGACCATTCGTATTTACTCTTTTAAGGCATGTCTATTCAGGTATTTTGCCCATTTTTAAATTAGATTATTTGTTTGCTATTAAATTGCTGGCATTTCTTATAAATTCTGAATATTAATCCCCGATCAGATGCATAGTTTGAAAATATTGTTTTCTCTTTTGTAAGTTGTCTTTTCAACTGCTGTCTTTTTTTTTTTTTTTTTTTTTTGCTATGTAGAAGCTTAACTTGATGTAATCTGTTTGTCTAATTTGTCTATTTTTTCTTTTGCTCTCTGTGCTTTTGAGATCTTATCAAAAAATTATTGCCCAGATTAATGTCATGAAGTGTTTACACTATGTTTTCTTCTGGTAGTTTCATGGTATAGGGTCTTACATTTAAGTCTTCAATCCACTTGGAGTTGAGTTTGTATATTGTAAGAGGTAGGAATCTAGGTCATTCTTCTGCATGTGTATATTCAATGTTTCCAGCACCATTTAATGAAAATAGAGTCCTTATCTTAATGTGTGTTCTTGGCCCCTTTATTAAAAGTTAGTTGGGGCCGGGCGCGGTGGCTCAAGCCTGTAATCCCAGCACTTTGGGAGGCCGAGACGGGCGGATCATGAGGTCAGGAGATCGAGACCATCCTGGCTAATACGGTGAAACCCCGTCTCTACTAAAAAATACAAAAAACTAGCCGGGCGACGAGGCGGGCGCCTGTAGTCCCAGCTACTCGGGAGGCTGAGACAGGAGAAGGGCGTGAACCCGGGAGGCGGAGCTTGCAGTGAGCTGAGAGCCGGCCACTGCACTCCAGCCTGGGC
>NW_016807894.1:14724-19268 GCF_001698545.2 Rhinopithecus bieti
AAAAAAAAAAAAAAAAAAGTTAGTTGGCTGTAGATATGTGGATTTATTTCTGGGCTCTCTATTCTGCTGGACTATGTGTCTATTTTTTAAAAAGAAGCAAAAAAGAGAAACATTCCCCTCCCAAATAACAAAAGTCTTGGAACCCTTTCTGGTAATACACTGTCTTCCCATAAACATAACATTATGTTGGGCTTACATATATTATCATCTGTGGATATGTAATGACTGTTTATAGATAAGGTGTCACATGAGGGAGTTGATCGAATTTAGCTGCTTATAGATCAAGCTAGAATTCCCCATCTAGGCATTCCTGCCATGAGTATCGGATACAAGACCAACACCCTTATTCTTAAGCTCACCCTAATAGTAGTGCCAAGATAAAGATTACTTTATCTTGTGGATTTTAAAACTACTTGCTGTATCCTTTATAGAAGGAGTCCAAGACTTCTCAAAGCTGTTTTCCTTTGGGAAAAAAAAAGTCAGTAAAAGTAAACTTAACATTTAAATTTTGCCTGTTTTCTTTTATCCCGAAGTGCTCGGATTACAGGTGTGAGCCCCGCACCCGTCCTAAAGAAAATATTTTATGCCTTGTGCTTATGAGCTTCCCAGATGACAGAAATATTTGGGAAATTTACACCTAAATCACATTGGTACATTAATAAGGTCAAGGATATCCTTTTGTCTTTCTTGATTTTAGAGATCTAAATGTACTACAAATTGCTTTTGCTATGATCTTGTGTATTCTTTGAATATGACTTATTCTTGATTTCAACTCATATGTCTGCTCTCTTAGCACAGTCTTAAGCTCAATGTTGCTCAAATTACATAAATTACACATCATGGTTACTTACAGCTTTGTTTTCTTGCTAACATTATAACAATAGCAAAAGCAACAACAATAAAACCATCTCTGATACTGGAATCATCTTCCAAAAAACAAGTTTGGATATTCTGACTTCATCTCTGATTCCTACTTTCTCTGTCTGCATGTATTCATTAATAGGCCTAGAACCATTCCTCTATTTCCTAACAGCTCCTCTATCAATCTGCTACCACACTGTTTTAATTTCTCACTAGCTTTGATATTGAAGTATTTTATTAGCTAATAGCTGGTCTTTAAACCTTAGTCTCTTTTCCCATTTCAAACTTATGATTGTCTAATAAATTATATTTCCAAAGATCAATTCTTTCCATGAGAAGATGATTTCTCTCTGTTGGTCTTGTCCACCTTGGGTCAAGGCCAAACTGTGGTCCTCAAATTTTCTTTTCCAACATTTATCTCAGTGTTCTTCCCTCATCCTATGTTTCAGTCAATTTGGAATTTCAGAGCTTCTGCTCTGTGCCCCCTGCCTTTCCTTCACAATATGCATACTCATTGGCTCCTGCTACTTGGAAAATAATGTCTACTACCACCTTATGTACTGCTCCAACATAGTTGCAGGTTCTTATTCTACCAAGTCTTCAGGATTCCCTTTGAATTCCAAATTCTTCATGCAATATCCCTGACTTACCGTCTTCTGAGCTGCCATACTTCTAACTTAGTAACCAACATAACATAACCATACTTCTCTGAGAGGGCTTATACTTCCCACCTGCCATTAATTTAATTCTATATCTGATTTTTTAATAATATACTTTAAATATATATTATAATGCCAAAATGACATAATCATAAAAATATTAATAAGCCTGTTTTAATATGTTTCATGGATGGAAAAAATATAGATATTATGAAACATTCAGAAAAAAACATGAAGAACAAAATGTTATATGTACTTATATTCTTGTTACTAAAACAGAAAATAGAGACAACTGAAAAATAAACAAATTAAGTAATTACAGATTGTTATTAAAGATAAAGAATAGGGTTCAAATTGCATCATCCCATTAACTAAATACTTATACAATGCACATATTTGCCTTGAACTGAAGGCAATTCACAATAAATAATTTAGTCTTTGCTTTTGGTTGGGACATTACACTGGATTTATATCTCCTTTAAATTTTCTTTAATATGTTTAATTAGAAAAAGACAAATACCCCACTTGAAAAATAGGCAAAGGAAATGAAAAGCTAGTTCACAAAAGAATAAATTTAAATAACCAATTAACAAGAATAAATAAAATTACAGGGAAAATTGCATTCAGCCTCTGATTAGATTAAGTCGCTATTCTATATGCTGTGCAACACTTATTATTATTTGTTATTATGAAACCCTTTGGTCTCAAGTTTAATTTTTTTTGCAATCTAGAATATAAATTTCTATACAGCGAGAACCATGTCTGTTTTGTAACCTCCTCTCTAATTAAATCTGGAGTTCCTGCACTGTGATAGAAACATAGTAGGCAATCTGTAAATATTTGTTGAATAAATTAATTTAAAATGCAGCATTTAAATTAAGTAAATGAGTTCAAACTAATACAATATACCACTTTTCTCAATTTCTCAAGAGGAATTAAAATTACAAAATCAGTGTTGGTTTCTCATTTCTTGCGTGGAAATACATTGATAAAATATTTTCTGAAATTCAATTTGCAAAGTGTTTCAAGGGCCTTCAAAAAAGTTCTCATTCAAACAAAGAAACAAACTAAAACAAAAAAAGCAACAGGAGACCTGCTCATCTGATATTACTGCTGAATCTTTCTAGTCCCCTCAATAATAGCTATACTAGAAGTCTTGGGGAAATTCTAGCATATGAACAATTGAAAGTTATCTTTCAATTCTGTAATCTCCTGCATATAAACTTGTCAATATTAAAACTTTCTGAAAAGCAGGAGCCATTGTTTCTCTTTGTTCTGGAATTGTATATAACATCTTGTTCTAAATATATTGAGGATGGTCTCGATCTGCTGACCTCGTGATCCGCCCGCCTCGGCCTCCCAAAGTGCCGGGATTACAGGCATGAGTTACCGCGCCTGGCCGAAGTTTTGTGTTTTAAAAAGATGACTCTTTTTGCAAAAGTGTACTAGTATGAAGGATATAGTGAAGGGAGGAAGAGAAACAGGTATACAACTAGTTTCAGAAGAATGACGATGGCTGGAGCATGCTTGAATTGGATACAGGGAAGGAGGAAGTGAGACACACACAGTTAGTGAGGTATAGTTAAGGTTTGATATAATAAGAAAGATTAAGACTCCCAAACTGAACAACTTCATGAGTAGAGGAGATATTAACTAGAATAACATTGAAGGAGAAGCAACATTTTGCAAGGGTTGCGTTTTGTTATGTTTCTCTTCATTTTCATTCTTCTTTCTTTCTATATATAGTAGATGGTTTGCAAAGATATACACTAATGTCGCCTTGCATCCTTGAACATACATGCCATTATTTCTGTCAAAAAATTGAGTCTATTTTACCCTTGACCTGGGCTAGCCTCAAGGCTTGCTTTGAGCTACAGAATGGGACAGAAATGAAAATATGCTTATGAGGCCCAGTAACTTCCACTTTTACTTTTTTGAAGTTCTGAGCTATCATGTAAAATTGTTCAACTACTATGCTGGAAAGGGAGAATATAGTAAGAACGTCAATGGTTTGGGCCTATAGAGAAAGAGAAAGAGGGAAAAAAAAAAAAAGAAAGAGAGGGAGGGAGACTGACCAGCCAGGTCCTAGACATCTTGGTCACACCAAAGGAACCAATAAACAGGTAGATGAAGTCATTTTGCAAAACTCTATCCCAGTCAAATCTCTCCAATCAACATGACGTGTAGCATATACAAGACATCCCCACTGAGTCTTGGCTATATGGCAGACGGAAGAACAAATTCAGTTGTTCACTGGGTGTGGGGGCTCACACCTGTTATCCTAGCACTTTGAGAGGCTCATGCAGGCAGATCACTTGAGGCCAGAAGTTCAAGACCTGCCTGGCCAACATAGGGAAACTCTGTTTCTACAAAATATACAAAAAAAAAAAAATATATATAGCCGGGTGTGGTGGTACATGCCTCCGGTCTCAGCTACCTGAGAGGCTGAGGCACGAGAATTGTTTGAACTTGGGAGGTGGAGGTTGCAGTGAGCAGGGATTTTGCCACTGCACTTCAGACTGGACAACAGAGTGAGAATCTGTCTCAAAAAAAAAAAAAAACAGGATAAATTGTTGTGCATGAAGCTATTCACTTTTGAAGTAGGTTTTATATGTAGTGATTGATAACTGCTAGTTCCTTTTACTCTGTCTTCTCTCTCTATCTGTCTTTCTGAGGCATCATTATAAGTAGGAAAACAAGAAAAATGTTGCAATAAACTGGGTCATTTAGATCATGATTTCCATAGGAGGTGAATAGTTGCTATTCCTATCCTTTCAGCAAATTTCTGTATTATAAATCTCCTCCTATGATCTCTAAGGCAGACCACAAAGATACCAGAAAACATTATTTATATACAAAATTAAAAGCTAGGAAAGGCTCTGTGACCAAGATTTTCATGAGATATGTTAGGAAATCACAACATCTATAAATATCTTCATATATTCAAATACATGATAATTATTAATCTCTATCCCTGGGGGAAAAAAAACCTACAAACTACAAGAACAATGGAAAGAATTAAGG
>NW_016807894.1:21669-27600 GCF_001698545.2 Rhinopithecus bieti
AAAAAAAAAAAAAAAGCCCACAAACAATCCTGTATGATACTCAGACATAAAAGATTATATAGCATTTCTTTCTCAATTATTTTTGAATATATATAATTACCTCTGTAATAACTGGAAATATTTGTCCTTTGACTTTATAACAGCTAAATGTCAACTTGATATTACTTATTCCTCATGGGAAACAAAAATTAGATTTACGCATTATATATTATTTGGAGTGTGACAGAAACCGTTCTTAGGAAGCCTCTGACATATTTACTGAGTCTTTTTTTAAAATCTCCCCATTATAGAAATAGGTTCTTAAAATTGGTTAGAAAATTATTACAACTTAATCTTGTTGATTAAAAATAATGGCTTAATTCTCTTTACATTCTCTGTATATTTTTTACGTAAGTACATTGGCATAAACAGATCTATTAATAACTTTAGTGTATTTGAGACAAATAAAATGTATACTATTATATCTGCTTTATATTAGATATTATAATTATTAAATTCCACCTTTTCCATTTTATCGTATAAAATCAAAATTGTTTTTACAGATGTGGAAACTTTCAGAATCAGCATGTAATATTTATTTGAGGAACATTTGAGCTTTATAAATCAACAAGATGAATTGAGCACCTATTTAATTAAATATGTATGTTCGGTGTTGAATGACAGTAATAAGTAATGAATTACTTAACTGTTTTAAGTCACAGCCCTGCCTTCAAGCAACTTTGTAGTATAATTGGAAAGATAAGGAAAAGCTAACTAAAACCATAGTAAACAAGCACTGAGTAAACTGGGAATCAGAAAAAAAAACAATTTTAATCTCAGCTGTAACTTCAGGAAAGTCACTTAAGCTTTCATAGGCTTTGTGTGTACAACTGTAAGGAAAAAGTCAAATTAATTGCTTTTTAGGATGTCTTCTAACTCTAATATTCTAAGGGTTTCTCAAGAATGCTTGATACTTCAAATGTACTAACTAACTTCAGAAGATTGATGTATCTAAAAGAAACACAAATTGATTCCAGCAACATAACTGAATTATATATTACAAAACGCACTCTCTGATCTTCAACCTCTAATTATAAATATGGACATATGCCAATCAAACCAATGCTTGTTGTTATTATTTTTAAGAAGAAGAAGAAAACAAAGAACAAGAGAGCTCAAAAGAAAAGAGAATCTTCATACGTTATCTGGCAAAATTTAATGTTCCCAGCTACAAATACTTACATCACAGATTATCTTACATGAAGGGATAGCCATGTAACCCATATCACGTTGTTGAGATATACATAGAATTGATTACTGGTATTTCAGGAAAAAAAACTTCTAAAAGTAACAGGCTCAGCTGACATAATTTTTTTACTTTTAGTTCTTTTCTCTTTCTCCTTGATTAGAAGACTGGGTGCATAGGAAGGGGGGGGGGGGAGGGAAACCTTTGAAAACAAAGTCTACACACAATAAATATAAAATATCTAGGTATACATCGAATCAATGAAGTGAAAGATTTCTGCAAGGAGAAATACAAAATACTGCTTAAAAAAACATACATGACAACAAGCTCAAATAGTCAAAGCTGTCATAAGCTTAAAGAACAAAGACAGAGGCATCAATTAATCAACTTCAAACTATACTATCAGGCTACAATTAACCAAAACAGTATGATACTGGAACAAAAACAAACATAGACCAATGGAACAGAACAGAACATCCACAGAAAACCACACACCTACAGCCTTATGATTCTCAATGAAGTTGACAAAAATAGGCAATAGGAAAAGGATTCCTTATTCAATAAATAATGATGGGATAGTGGGCAAGACATGCAGAAGAATAAAATTGGACCCATATCTTTCACCATATGGAAAACTAACTCAAGATAAATTGAAGATTTCAATATATGACAACAAACTATAAGAATCCTACAAGAAAAATAGAAAACATCATTCTGGACTTTGGAAAGAATTAATGACTAAGACCTCAAAAGCAATTGGAACAAAAACAAAAATTGACAAATTGGTCCTAATTAAACTAAAGAGCTTCTGCACAGCAAAAGAAACTATTAACAGTATAAACAGATAACCTACAAAATGGAAGAAAATATTTGCAAACTATGCATCTGGCAAAGGTCTGATATTCAGAATCTATAAGAAACTTAAACAATTGAACAAGCAAAAAACAAATGATCCCATTAAAAATAGTCAAAAGACATAAACAGACACTTCTTAAAAGAAGACGTACAAGTGACCAACAAACACATTTAAAAAAATGCTTCATATCACTAATAACCAGAGAAATGCAAATAAAGTGCAAATCATTGGTAATCTACCTAGATGTATGCCCTAGAACTCTGAGTTAAAGATTTGTGGTTCACACAAAATGAATACATTGTAGTAAAGTTATACAGTATAAAACAGTAAACAAACTATATTTCAGTTAATTAATTTGAAACGAATTAAAGCTATACATAAAACTCAAAACTACATTGTAGGCCAAAAGGTAATGTTGGGTATAACTTACATATATAAGTTTCTTCCAAATTTTTATAAAAGAAGTATCTGTGGATATCTACCTATGTGATAAATTATGATATATAGTCTAAATAGACCTCAAGATATTGGTGAGTTTTAGGGAAGATAACAGGGGTAACTTCTAGAATAGCAGCATCAACACACAGTTCATGAAACAGCCATTGCTGGTGCAAACTATTATTTTTTATAAATAAAATCTCTGGAGATTGTCCTGAAAACATACATTAAATAAAGAAACATCTATTCAAGAAAATCTACTAAAGCCGTGAGAGGAGAATGTAGATTGTGTGGCACTTAAGCCATGACCTATTCCCTCCCTACTCCTTCTCTAACATACCATGATGACGGAAGCTCTAACACAGGCAGATATGACAAAGAAGGAGGGTCCACCAGACAAGGAACAGGGTATCTCACTGGAAAGGGCAGGTTGACAGCATTTCTTACTACCCCTGCAAACTTCATGTTCAGAGGGTAAATTCCATCAAGGGTGGTAGAGAGGTTGAGGATGCCTTTCCTTCATCCATCCCCCCTCCATAAGACACAGGCTTGAATCCAAGAAAAGCAGGCCAAGAATATTGGGATGTTGATTGCCTTTCCCTCACTACACTTGTAGAGAAGAGGTTCCATACTGGTAGAGACAAATTGAGAGAAGCAGAAAATCGAGTCCCATACCCAGGTTCTTCTCATAAAGCAGAGGTGTCACACCAGTAGAAGCAGGATGCTGTCCATGTGCCCAGCTCCAGAGCAGAACCTCAAAGGTTTTGATAGAAAAGAGGCGGTACAAAAACAAAACAAAGCAAACAAACAACAACAATAACAACAAAAACAGAGATCTGAATCTCTCCCCAACAGACATGACATTATTTGAAACTGACTATGGGACATTAAAAAGCCCAAGAGTATTCTCAAAAACAATGGACATTTTGGTGGTAAGTAATTAAGTGCTACAATCTAGACCAAAGGCCAGCGATTTGCCAGAAAAAACAAGGACTTGCCTTAAAATCTACCTATGAAAATGGACCCCAGCTTATTTGGATCAGTCTGTGGAGCAATATATGTCCCAGTGCTTCATCACATAGAAAAAACAAAAAACAAAAAATAGAGAGAAATCACCAAGCAATTAGTGGACTCTGAAAGTTGGATGTGACATAACAAAGGCAGACACTTTACAGGACTATCAGGGAAAGAAACAGCCAAAGTCCTGCTAAAACCACTGCCAACCTGGCATGACTGTGTGTGTGTGTCCACAGTGCATTCTCTGTGAATCAACATCAGATGCTTTACACTGAAGAGATAATAGATTTCACTAAAATAGTCCAACTACATCACTAAACAAGAAAAAAGAAAACTCCAAGGAAAACAAGGCCCAGGGAATGGAAGAATCAGTATCCAGAGTTGCTATGATAGATTCTCTCTTTTTTTTTTTTTTTTTTTTTTGAGACGGAGTCTCGCTGTGTCGCCCAGGCTGGAGTGCAGTGGCACTATCTTGGCTCACTGCAAGCTCCGCCTCCCGGGTTCACGCCATTCTCCTGCCTCAGCCTCCCAAGTAGCTGGGACTACAGACGCCTGCCACCTCGCCCAGCTAGTTTTTTGTGTTTTTTAGTAGAGACGGGGTTTCACCGTGTTAGCCAGGATGGTCTCGATCTCCTGACCTTGTGATCCGCCCGTCTCGGCCTCCCAAAGTGCTGGGATTACAGGCTTGAGCCACCGTGCCCGGCGATAGATTCTCTTAAGTGACTAAATGTAAACAAAGCAATGACAAATACGAGAAGTGCAAATAAATGGTGTTACCCTTGTGAAGGGAAATTTAAAAACAAGCAACAGATACTGTTTGTGACATGATCCAGAAATTATGAAACAAAGACTTCAAGCAGCCATTGTAAATATATCTGAATAACAACAACAACAAAAAAAACAGCATGTTTAAAGAAGTAAAGGAAGTCATAATTACAACATCTTATAAAGTGGAGAATTTCAGTAAAACAGTTAGAAATTAGAAAAAAAAATTTCAAGTAGAAATACTGCAATTAAAAATCAATAGCAGATATAAAAAATTCACCCCAGGGGTTCATCATTTTAAGTTGGTGCAAAAGTAATTGAGGTTTTGCCATTCCTTTTGATGAAAAAATTGTGATTACTTTTGCACCAACCTAATATATTTGAATTGGCAGAAAAAACAATGGGCAAAATTAATGACTCTTTAATAGAGATTTTTCAATCTGAAGAATACAGAGAAAATAAAATGAAAAAGGATGACCAGAGGATCAACGTACATTTAATGGGTACAGGTTCCAGGAGAGGAGTAGAGAAAAGAAGAAGCAGGAAAGAAAAGATAAAATAATGGAAGAAAACTCCCAAATGAGTGAAAGCCATTAATAACTGAAAATTCTTTAAATTATGAAAAAAGAATCAATCTACCCATCAAACAAGTTTACTGAAACCAAGTGGGATAAATGCAAAGAGATTCACACTAGACGCATCATAGAAACAACAGAGAAAGCCAAAGTCAAGGAGAACATTTTGAAAGCAGCAAGAGAAAAATGACTCATCACATACAAGAGAATTTCAATAAGATTAACATCTGTGATCTCATCAGAAATAATGTATACCCAGAAGGCATTAAGAGGATACAGTAAATGCTCAAAGAGAAAAGCAAACAAACCAAAACATATACACACACACACAGCTATCAACCGACTATTATATCCAGAATGCTATCTTTATAAAATGGAGATGAAAGATATTAGCAGGTGAAAAAATAAATAAATAAATACTAAGACAATGTTTTGCAAACAGGCTTTGCCTTACAGAAAACACTAAGGAATACTTTAAACTAGGAGCAAGTAACACCAGATCATAATTTAAATCCTTAAAAAAAGATTAAAAAAGATGGATGTCGGGCGGAGCAAGATGGCCGAATAGGAACAGCTCCAGTCTCCAACTCCCAGTGCGAGCGACACAGAAGACCGGTGATTTCTGCATTTTCAACTGAGGTACTGGGGTCATCTCACTAGGGAGTGCCGGACAATCGGTGCTGCTCAGCTGCTGCAGCCTGACCAGCCAGAGCTGAAGCAGGGCGAGGCATCGTCTCACCCAGGAAGCGCAAGGGGGAAGGGAATCCCTTTTCCTAGCCAGGGGAACTGAGACACACAACACCTGGAAAATCGGGTAACTCCCACCCCAATACTGCGCTTTAAGCAAATGGGCACACCAGGAGGTTATATCCCACACCTGGCCGGGAAGGTCCCACGGCCACGGAGCCTCCCTCATGCCAGCACAGCAGTCCGCGATCTAACCGCAAGGCAGCAGCGAGGCTTGGGGAGGGGTGCCCGCCATTGCTGAGGCTTAAGTAGGTAAACAAAGCTGCTGGGAAGCTCGAACTGGGTGGAGCTCACAGCAGCTCAAGGAA
>NW_016807894.1:30727-31854 GCF_001698545.2 Rhinopithecus bieti
TCACACACTGGGGCCTATCATGGGGAGGGGGGAGGGGGGAGGGATTGCATTGGGGAGTTATACATGATATAAATGATGAATTGATGGGTGCTGACGAGTTGATGGGTGCAGCACACCAACATGGCACAAGTATACATATGTAACAAACCTGCATGTTATGCACATGTACCCTAGAACTTAAAGTATAGTAAAAATAAATAAATAAATAAATAAATAAGTAAATAAATAAATAAAATAAATCCTTTAAAAAATCAATTAAAGCAATTAAATAATTATCAAAGAAAATATAAGTGAATATTTCTTCTCTTTTCTTAACTGAGTTTTAAAAACTGTATAAAGCAACATGTATATAATTGCATTGGTGGACCTAAACCATACAGAAATGTAATATATTTCTCAGTAACAGCACAGAGGTAGATGTGATGAAACTTCTTTTGGAGTACAGAAAGGATACCAGATGGTAATTTGAATCCAAGTGAATAAATTAGTAGAACCAGTGATGTGTTTTAGATACTTTGTTCCCTCCAAATGTCATTTTGAAATGTAACCTCCAAAGTTATAGGTGGGTCTAGTGGGAAATGCTTGGGTCATAGGGGTGGATTCCCTCATGAATGGCTTAATGTCCTCATGGTAATGGGTGAGTTCTCATTCTGTTCATTTACTGGAGAGCTGGTTGTTTAAAGGGTCCTGGCACCTCTTGGTCCCTCTCCCTCTCCCCATGTGACACACTGATTCCCCTTTTTCTCCACTATGACTCAAAGCTTCCCAAGGACTCATCAGAAGAAAAGCAGATGCTGGTGTCATGCTTGTATAGCCTGTTCAAAATGTGAACTGACTGGGCGTGGTGGCTCACTCCTGTAATGCCAGCACTTTGGGAGGCCAAGGTGGGCAGATCACTTGAGGTCAGGAGTTTGAGACCAGCCTAGCCAACATGGTGAAACCCCATCTCTACTAAAAATACAAAATACAAAAATTAACCAGGCATGGTGGTGTGCACCTTTAATCCCAGCTACCCAGGGGGCTGAGGCATCAGAATTGCTGGAACTTGGGAGACAGAGGCTGCAGTGAGCCGAGATTGAACCACTGCACTCCAGCCTAAGCAATAGAGCAAGACTCTGTCTCAAAAA
>NW_016807894.1:32459-51368 GCF_001698545.2 Rhinopithecus bieti
AAAAAAAAAAAAAAAAAAAAAAATAGTGAACCAAATAAGCCTCTTCTGCCCAAGCGCGGTCGCTCACACCTGTAATCCCAGCACTTTGGAAGGCCGAGGTGGGAGGACCGTTTGAGGCCAAGAGTTTGAGACCAGCCTGGCCAATATGGCAAAACCCCGTCTCTATTAAAATTAGCCGGGCATGGTGGCTCATGCCTGTAATCCCAGCTATTCAGGAGGCTGATGCACAAGAATCACTTGAACTCGGGAGGCAGAGGTTGCAGTGAGCAGAGGTCATGCCATTGCACTCCAGCCTGGGCGACAGAATGAGACTCCATCATTAAAAAATATAAATAACAAATAAATAATACTTTTTTCTTTATTAATTACTTAGTCTCAGGTATCTCTTCATAGCAACAGAAAATGCACTAACATGATCAGAATATAAGTGGTAAATTAGAAGGTTAATGTAGCTATTTGTGATGCTATCTCCCACTTTTAGACACTGAAAAACACAATAAACTGAATCAAAATAAGTAGAAGTAAAGGTGTAAGAATTTTTTTTTTTTTTTTTAATTTATGCTTCAAAAGACATCATGGAAGTGACATGACAACCCACAGAATTAAAGTCAATATCTTCAAATTGTATACCTGATAAAAAATTTGGGCCAGGCGCGGTGGCTCAAGCCTGTAATCCCAGCACTTTGGGAGGCCGAGACGGGCGGATCACGAGGTCAGGAGATCGAGACCATCCTGGCTAACATGGTGAAACCCCGTCTCTACTAAAAATACAAAAAACTAGCCGGGCGAGGTGGTGGGCGCCTGTAGTCCCAGCTACTCCGGAGGCTGAGGCAGGAGAATGGCGTCAATCCGGGAGGCGGAGCTTGCAGTGAGCTGAGATCCGGCCACTGCACTCCAGCCCGGACGACAGAGCAAGACTCCGTCTCAAAAAAAAAAAAAAAAAATTTGTTCATAGAAGTATAAATAATTCTTACAACATATATTAAAAAAACAAGAAAATCCTAAAATGGGAAAATATATGAATAAACATTTCTCCAGAGAAGATATATAAATGGCCAATAAGCACATAAACTGAGCCTCAACAAGAGTAGCCATCAAGGAAATGCTAATGAAAACCACAGTGAGATACCATTTCACATCTGCTAGGCTGGCTATAATTTTAAAAGTAGAAAATTACCAGTTTGAGTGAGAATGTGGATAATTGGAACCCTCATACACTGCTGATGGAAATCTAAAATGGAATATACGCTAGCTTATTTACAAAACAATCTGACAGTAATTCAAAGGTTAAATTTAGAGTTACCATTTGACCCAGTAATTCCACTCCCAGGTATATAGCCAAAATCGTATACAGATGCTCTACAGAAGCATAATTTACAGTAGCAAAAAATTGAACAAACCTAAATGTTTAACAGTTGATGAATGAATTTTAAAATGTGGTTTATTAATAAAATGGAATGCTATTTAACAATATAAAAAGAAACAAATTGCTGCTGCAACATGGATAAGTGTTGAGGCGGTCCTACATATTTTGTCCAGGCTACATTTGTTAACATAAATCTGTCACCAATCCTTGTTTCTACAAAGGGAAAACCCTTAATTAATGAGTACCTTCCATACGCCAGGCATCGTGCTAGGAAGTTATGAATGCACTTTTTTTTCAACTTTATAACTTTACAAAGGCGATCATATTGTTCCTTTATTTAAGATAAGCAAACAAGCTAAAAATGAATAACTTACTCAAGGTCATAAAGCTACTAAATGCCAGGGTTGGAATTAAATTTCTGTCTGTCTCATGTAATAGGCTTTTGATTTTGATTTTATCCTATGATATTTAGTAATAAAAATAATTCAAACCCAGCCAGGCACGGTGGCTCACTCCTGTAATCCCAGCACTTTGGGAGGCGGAGGTGGGCGGATCTCGAGGCCAGGAGATGGAGACCATCCTGGCTAACACGGTGAAACCCCGTCTCTAGTAAAAATACAAAAAATTAACCGACCCTGGTGACGTGTGCCTGTAGTCCCAGCTACTCCGGAGGCTGAGGCAGGAGAATGGTGTGAACTCGGGAGGCGGAGCTTGCACTGAGCTGAAATTGCGCCACTGCGCTCCAGCCTGGGCGACAGAGTGAGACCCCGTCTCACAAAAATAAATAAATACACAAATAAATAATAATTCAAACCCACTTATCAGTAGAAGAAATAGCAAAAATAAAGTCATATATACCTTTTGAGTGTGAAGTTAGTACAACTCCCCAATTGCTTGCTTATTTACCAATCAGACCTACCTTATTTGGGTTGAGTCAACAACCCTGGTCAGTGAGTTTGTGATAGTCACAAATTAATGGACTCCCTAATCTAGTCTTTCTTAAGAGAGAAAGTAAGATAAAAGCCAGGGTTGCTGCAGAAGCTGGGAATGTTCTGAAGTGTGAGGAGACGGAAAGGGAAAGGAATAGAGAGTTAAAAAATCACTGGAGAATGTGTCTGTGTGTTGGTGGGGGAAGGGTTTTTGTGTTAATGTAGAAATTTCTAAGTTACCACCATCTATTAAATATTGCCATACTAAAGAGAACTAGGAAAACACTTGCTTGAAAATTGTTATCAAGAGAATGAAATGAAAGAAATTTTCATTATTGTCCAGGAAATATATGATAAACAGATTTTCTTAAATGTTGTCATATCTGTCTCTGATACTTTCTATATCAACTCTTACTCAAATTATGAGTTAACCAATAAATAGTGCCTGGTAAGCCTGCACTGAATATTTACCCTTAAGGGTATATTTTAATAGTAAGGAGAGATGTTTTGTTGTTGTGATATGTATATTTATGAATATATAGTCAATGTTAAGTGGTCATCAACGGTACTTTTGGAAACACAAATTTTCATTTCTGGGCTACAGTTTATTCTTAAGTAAAATTAACTTTTAAGTTTAAATATATTCTAAAGGTTTCTTCCAGAATATCAGCCTACTTTCATTTAACGTAATCACAATCCACATTCACTGAAATGAAGAAAAGCAAATGGCCCCTCAACTCATGAAGATGGGGATATAAATGCAGTCTAGTGGTAAGTGGAAGCCTCAGTCAAGAGGAGCAGAAGTTTGGATTGTGTAAGGCACTTAATAATCAGAGGCGTTTATATTTAATTTAGAGATTATAAGTAAAGTTTTTTGTACACATGATCTATTTCACTATATTTTGTAGTAATCATTCTTTACTAGAATTTGCCAACAGCATCACTTAGAGAGCCCGTTGTGTAAATTAAAGACCATGACCCCACCTCTGAAGAGTATAAATTATTAGTATATTTTATTTCCATATTATTTATTCTTAAACTGAAATAAAAATTCTGACATGCACCATTAATAACAGATGCTGACAAGGATACAGAGAAAAGGGAATTCTTATACACTGTTATTGGGTATAAGACTAAATAATAAAGCCACTATGAAAACTCTTATACACTGCTATTGGGTATCTACACAAAATAATAGAGCCAGGATGAAAAAAATGAAGATTTCTCAAAAGTTAAAAATAGAACTACCATGTAATCTTGAAATTCCACTACAGAGTATTTATTCAAAGAAGAGGAACTCAGTATATGAAAGGTATACCTGTACCCCCATGTTTATTATGTCACTGTTCACAATAGAGAAATACGGAATCAACTTAAATGTCCATCAAAAGATAAATGGATAAAGAAAATGTGATACACACACACACACACACACACACACAATAGAACACTATTAAGTCATTAAAAAATGAAATCATGTCATTTATAGCAACATGGATAAAACTGGGGTCATTATGTTAAGTGAAATAAGCTAGACACCAACAAATAAATTATTGAATATTTTCACTTACATGTTGGAGCTAAAAATGTTGATCTAATGGATGTAATGGGAGTAGGATGAGAGTCGCCACAGGCTACGAAGTATCCAATACATATATAAAATATTATGTATCAAATAAATAAAAAGTTTTTCCAAAGGAATTCAGGTTAAAGTTGGTGTTTTGCTTTTGAAATGAATGTTAGTTACCCAAAGTGGTGTATAAGCTATGTAGCCTGGTTTGGGGGGGCAGGGTGGTATTTCACATTATAGAGTTCTTTAGCCTTTTGTAGTGATGGAGTTATTCTGTATGGACTACTGCAAAGAGAGAAACATACTGTTGCACACGATACTCATGAGAGAGAAATCCTTTTGTTTAAACCAATAATTTTAACTAGCTCATCCAAATATTGTTGTGTATAAATGACCTCTTGAATTGCAGTAAGGAAATAATAATATTAGTCATATCTGAAGTGATATTATTAAATAATAATTCAAAATAAAATATAAAATAATTAACTGTGTCATTGGCTTCTACATATTCCTTAGATATTAAAATATTTTGTGCAGAAACTCCAAATCCTCCTCTATACTGATATTTTTCCTGTAGCATCTCAGATTTAACAAAACTTGTAGGTAGAATAAAATGAATCTGTGTTTCTAAGAGTTATTGTAAAATTAAAAAAGAAGGTCCTGATTAACCACTTAAATATAAAATATTTCTAAAATAACAAAAAAGTAATAAACCAAACAATTTATACATGGCATTTCAGGAATTGTGGCAGAAGTAAGTTTAACAGAATTATCATATAAAAAATACATACAAAATTTCATAGAATGATATTGAGAAATCAGTGCTTAAATAAGCAAGAAAATAGAACAGACTATTCAGCAATAATATATAACAAATACTAAAAAGATGTCTGTGATTGGGCGTGGTGGCTCATGCCTGTAACCCCAGTACTTTAGGAGGCCGAGGTGGATGGATCATGAGGTCAGGAGTTCAAAACCAGCCTGGTCAACATGGTGAAACCCCGTCTCTACTAAAAATACAAAAATTAGCTGGACGCAGTGGCAGCCTCCTGTAATCCCAGCTACTCGGGAGGCTGAGGCAGGAGAATTGCTTAAACCGGGGTGGCAGAGGTTGTAGTGAGCTAAGACTGTACCACTGCACTCCAGCCTGGATGACAAAGTGAGACTCCCATCCCCATCTCAAAAAAAACCCAAAAAAACCCCAAAAAGATGTCTGTGAACTAGTAACCTTGCTTTAATTAAAAATATGCATTTAAAACAGATATAATTTATTCTTATTAAATATGTGAAACCTAATTCTTAGTACTATAGAGAATACATGAACTAGGTATTGTCATGCAGAGTCTGGCAAGCAACAATAAAATTCTGACATTTTGGAAAGTAAATTTGCTATGCATTTCAAAAGTCTTGAAACAGATCACATGATTAGTTAGCAGTTCATTGGGGTTGTGCCAAAGAAATAATCAAGAAAACGAAAAGTTATAATAAAATATAGTTATGATTATTATACAACAACCTAAAATATGCATACTATGTAATGTTGAGTAAAGATATTAAAAGGAAACAATATGAACATTCTACTTGTGACCATGTCAAAACAGTTATTTATATAGATAAGGTCTAGAACAGAACTGATGCAAAAATACAAACAATGGTCATGTTAAGGTTGTAGTGTCATACTCTGCCCCTATTTTCCAAGTTCTCTTAATTTTGTTATATGTTTGATGAAATTGATGTAGAGCAGTGTAGAAAGTAAGTAAAGGGGCCTGGGCACGGTGGCTCATGCCTGCAATCCCAGCACTTTAGGAGGCCAAGGTAGGGTGACTGCTGGAGGCCAGAAGATCAATACCAGCTTGTGCAACACAGTGAAACTCTGTCTCTACAGAATTATTTTTTAATTAGCTGGGTGTGATGGTGCCCAACTGAAATTCCAGCTACTCAAGAAGTTCAGTGGGAGGATTGCTTGAGTCGAGGGGTTTGAGACTGCAGAGAGCTATGATTGTACCACTGCACTGCAGCTCCAGTCTGGACAACAGAGCAAGACCCTGTCTCAAATAAAAGGAAGAAAGTGAGTAAAGGGGCTAGGTGACATACTCTCTATATTCATGCACTGAGATGAAAGGCAATGGTGAAAGGCTGTGAGAAGGACAGAATAAGCACATTTCTTACACTTTTACAGAGTTGTCAAACTGGTCAGAGATCATTAGGGTAAAATGTACTGTGAGTCTTTTCTTGGTCTCTCTTTTATTGTTTCCATCACCTGCAGATTTGGCGTAACAAAATTGTGATGATTCGCTGTTATGCTGCAGAAAGGTTTATAATGTATATGGAAAAATCTTAATAATGTTTGCAGCTTGAGAGTCTGCAGGAAACCATGGGAAATTGCTTTTGTGACCACACTGAAATGAGAACCTCATTTAGAGAGACCAAGGGGAAGGGAATACTACCGATAAAAGCAACTGAAATACAGTATTTAGAATGACAGGTCATCATAGAAGCTAAAAAAATGCATTTAGCTCATCCAGGTGTGCTGCATTTGCTCAATGTTGAGGGTCTGTTAGTAAGCAAAGCACATATTATATTATGCTTCTTGGTGTTTTCATTAGTTGTCTAACAGAGTAAGTATAAATATTCTCTTGAAAGAGAAAGTGTGTCAAACATTTATAAAAATAAACCAAGTTAAATCTTATATCTGCCAGGTAAAGATCAGTATCATATCTAACAGAAGACAAAGCTCAGAAAGAGTTATGCCCTTCATGGAGTGGGTAGTAAAACAAATGTTCATGCTGTCAGATCACATTGTGTTAAAGCGGAATGAGGCCCCAATGACCCACCTCTGGGTGGGGGTGTTTTTAGATGGAATTTTAAAGTAGACTCATTGCTGTTGAACAAGTTTGTACAACAACAATTAAAATGCACTAATACAAGAGGAAAAAAGGTTTAATTTTCTATTAGATACTACTTCAATTGCATATCTCGCATATATCCGGTCTTTTGGTCCAAAGTGAAAACAGATGACTTTATGAACTGGAAGAGAATTTCATAATTTGCGCTCAAAAGTAAAATTGGGCAGTCAATGCCAGAGGATTTTGTCTTTCCACCTTTTGGACGGGTCAACAGTGAAAGTCTTTCAGAGGCTAATTTTACAAATACACATGGAAACACACAGGTTAACTGGCTTTTCAAGTGAACATATTTAATTACGATAGAAAGATTAGAACTTTATAGTTTTTCCTCACAATTAACTACATGTTGAAAATATGTACATACATTTTAAGTGAGTGTAGTTATTTGGGACATATAGATCCACTACAAATGTCTACATTTTGCTTTATGGGTTCAGTGAGGGCAAGGAGGGTTTGCTTTCCACCAATTATTGACTTAAAAATTTAAAGAGAAAAAAATCTTTTCATTTCTTTAGATTGGCAACACTAGACCTTAAAACTACAAACAAACATATTTGCATATGATACCTGAGTACAAGAGAGAGTAAACTCACTATACCTGCAGCTGGTTCTTAGATCCCACAGAGAATAAAATAAAATCCAATGTGATAAAGGTGAGAAGGATTTCAGAAGTCTCCATGAAGAAATAAAAAGGTTGATAAATTATTTAATATTGACTAGAGAAATAGGTGTTAAAGGGGAAAATAAATTATATATTTAAGATGACCTACTCAGGGTTGTCTGTTATGACATTAAAAACAAACAGAGGAGGCTGGGCACGGTGGCTCATGCCTGTAATCCCAGCACTTTGGGAGGGAGAGGTAGGTGGATCACAAGGTCAAGAGATTGAGACCATCCTGGCCAACATGGTGAAACCCCATCTCTACTAAAAACACAAGAAATTAGCTGGGTGTGGTGGCACACACCTGTACTCCCAGCTACTCAGGAGGCTGAGGCAGGAGAATCGCTTGAACCCAGGAGGCGGAGGTTGCAGTGAGCCGAGATGTTGCCACCGTACTCCAGCCTGGGAGACAGAGAGAGACTCCATCTCAAAAAATAAAATTAAAATAAAATAAAGTAAGCAGAGGAGTTACTTCAGACCACTTTCTAGAGACATTGCCTTGTGAATTATTGTAAGGCAACACGACTGGAAAAATTCCAGGAATCATCTTTACCATTTTTAGAAGCTAAAGAGAAAACATGATCCTCCTACTTGAGAATGATAATGAATGGTTGAGAAAAGAAACATTTACTTGTGAGAAGCATGGAGTCATAAAAGAATTGTGAGGACAGGATGAAAATAAATCAAGCTGACTGAGAAGGGAAAGCCGAGGAATAAGGAGAAGAAAGAAACAAAACAAAACAAAAGAAAAACAGGTGAACCTTGATCTGTCAACTACAGAGCCCACTGTAACTACAATATATTCTAAGAGAAATGTTGCCACCCAATGCTTAAGGGAAAGCCCTGCAATGATTATTCAAATCATTTCACCTGAATATTTTCAATGAATCAGCATTTGATTTCTAAGCCAAGAGTAGTCACTCCATAAAATAGCCAACTAAATATGATGTGCAAGAGAAGACAATGGGCTACAGCAACCATATTGTGTCTCTGGAATTATACTGGGCAAAACAGAAAAAAAATTAGCAATAGAAGTTAAAAATTACAGACAAAAAGATGGTAGATTGAATTGGTTCTATGAATGTTCCTAAAAAGCCAAAAGAATGAGGACACAGACACTAGGGAGTAGATACATGATCATAAAAGTAGAAGAAAGAATGAGTTAGGGAAGAAAATGAAATCAACAAGAAAATCTGAGACATGCCATGAGAAAAAAAAGAGTTCCCATGGTTAAGGAAGTGGTCACTCCCTATAATTTTCTTCCTCCCTAAAAAAATAAAAATAAAAAAAAAAAAATAAAGTGGTTAAAAAACACATAATGTTAAACTTACCGCATTAATTGTTTTTACATGTACAGTTCCTTAATGCTAAGTATATTCATGTTATTGTTCAACAGATCTAGAACCTCTAAAACCTTCTCAACTTGTAAAACTGAAAGTGAACTGAAAGTGAAACTGAAAGTGAAACTGAGTTTTCAATGTCTGATTCAATTTGGGTCCATATGGATCCTTACAACAGGTAATAAAAAAAAAAATTACCACCTTGAAAAATATACAAACAAAACAGTATTAAAGCCCACGAAGGACAGAGAAAGATTTTCCTATGATTCTAGGAAATAATTGAAACGTACACTTTGAAATGACACTTTATTCAACAAAATAATATTTTCAGGAATACATGAGCCCAAATGATGGATTAGGTACTGACGTTTAAGGGAGATTAAAATAAATACATCTCACTTTTGCCTGGCCAGGGAAAAAAACCTTTTAAAATACTTTATTGATCTTAAAGTAAGCTTAATGTATTTTAACTGAGCTTAGTGACTTGAGGGAGAATGCAACTAATGATGGATTTTTTAATAATGTTTTCATAAAACATTAAAATAGATTTTAGCTCCACTCATCTTACACAATGACAATACTCTTTCCTGGTTTAATCTTAAAATAAAGTTGATGTATTTAATCCTGTGTGAAGATTTCAAATATGCATTTTAATATGTCCTAATAAAATATATAAATTATCACATCTCGGTAAACAGTACCACTGTACATATATAAAGATACTGCTGAGCTCACTGGCCATTGTAGACTGAGGTTATGAAATGTTTTGCAGGCTTTGGAAGACTTCTCTTCTTCATCATAGTAAACATTGCTAAATTTCATCTTCTTTGGCAAAACTAGACTATCTTGCTTCTCGTGAAAATCGGTAATGGGAGTTTATTTAGAAAACATATTAAATACTATCAGATAGCTTTTGTGGAAGCACTAATGAAAATACGTATTTAACCATTACTAGACACATCAACTTTCAACAATGAAGACGTGTTCATAATTACATGTTGTCATTATAAGAAGTAAACATTCTGTTCCCTTTATATTAAGATGATTTTTTTTTCAAATATCTTACTAGTCACTTTGGGAGGCTGAGGTGGGCGGATCACCTGAGGTTAGGCATTTGAGACCAGCCTGACCAACATGGCAAAACCCTTTCTCTACTAAAAATACAAAAATTAGAAGGGTATGGTGGTGGGTGCCTGTAATCCCAACTACTCAGGAGGTTGAAGTAGGAGAATCGCTTGAACCTGGGAGGCGGAGGTTGCAGGTCTCACCATTGCACTGCAGCCTGGGGGACAGAGTGAGACTCCATCTAAAAAAAAAAAAATTCCTAGTGACATAGTTGGATAATAACTAAAAACAAATGTCTGACAGATGACCTATGGGAAAATTGAGTGAACTATAGGAACAAAAAAATGAGTTTGATGAACACTTAGGTTGCTTGCAATATGTAACAAAAAAAATAAAAAAATTAATTTATAAAATGAGTTTGAAAAGGCATTATTATGTGAAATGCTTTCCACAAAGGACTGACTACAAAATATTTGGAAGGTATACCATTGGTCTTTGCAGGATCATTGTGAACCTATTCAGGTAAGTGACTTTTGGATCTAGGATGGTTGGGCCAGATGATAAGAGAAGAGAGTAACTAAATTTAGATTGTACATGAGGTCAGGTTGTGCATGGAGATGGTATACACTAGTGAAGTCTGGATCAGAGACAAGGGACTTTTGAGGGAACAGAAGTGAAGCAGGAAGCTCTCTAGGATATCACTTCCACTCCAGAAGAATCAAGGTCAAAATGGCAAAGAGAAATAAGCAGGACACAGACTTCTCTGACTTACTGGATTAGAAAAAGCTTCATGCAAAGATAACCTATAATATTCAAGAATTCTTGAAAAAATGGTACTATGAATAAGGAATATTTATCCTCAAACCCTCATGGATCTCTTTAAATGTAAAGGAGTGTTGCTCATTAATGTTAAAGTTGGACCCCAAGTCATTATACAGAATAGAAAGTTTGACATGGTGTGTAGAAGAGTTGTGGACTAGGAATTCTAAAATTTTGGTCCTGTAGCACTTCATTTTCCCTTTTTTGGACAATCCATTCACATGCAAGTGGTTTATTGCTCTTGGGCTTGATCTAGAATTGAGGCCTCTATACTCATAATGGAATAGAAATTTCATTCTAAGAGAGACCTTAGAAACAATCTTGTTTATGCTTCTCATTTTAAAGAGCATTATTATAAAATCCAGGTATGATAATATTCCCAGACATAGAAACCAAGTTCCTCTCAATTAACTGCTCTGTCTCAGAGAAATGAGAGTAATAAAAGATATTAAAAATCTCAAGGGTTCATATTGGGCTTCATCTTCTAACTACCCCAGCTCTTATATCAGGTCTTGATGAGAGAGAAAGAGATACAAGACAAACATTTGGGCAATAACTCAAAAAAGTTAAATCAAACATAATACACAGAAGGTCAAGGAAAAGCTTCTCTAGAGTAAAAATGATAAGAGATACAGTCATGATGAAAATAGAGTTGCACCAACTTGAAGCAAAACCAGTTACCAAAGATGTTTATTTAAATTAATTCCATATTGCAAAAATATTGCCAACACATTCAAAAATGTAGACTTAGTGTATATCTTAGTTTATTGCAAGCTAGAAAACAGCGTACCTATAAAAACAAATGGCAATTGTAGGAAAAAATTGTTGTAGAACAACAAGGGACACGGTAGAAACTAGTTCAATTCTGTCATTTTATACATAAAGAAGCTAAATCTCTTAGAAGTAAAACTGATTGTCCTAATTCACACAAGATGTAAACTTCAGTCTCCTGATGTCATGCTAAAGCATGCTTTTATCAAGCACACTTCTATCAACATGTTTAATAGAAGCACACTTTTATCAAGATATTACTCTTTTAAAAAATAGAAATGAGCAAGAGAAGTAGAAAGGAAAAAAAATAAAGGACATAGTGTAGTGCAGAAGCAAGGGTCAAGACTCAGAATCTGATAAACTATAAGTTCCTGAAAACCTCAAAGATTAAAAAAAAAAAAAGTCATCTAGAGGAAGTTAAGATCAGAAAGTTCTTAATTGAGGCTGTTAGTAATTGTTTCCAGAAATTTAGATTCATGACAAGTGCCATAGACTACGAGAATGCAAATTCTGATTCAGGGAAGACACTCTTTTCTCTACACCCGATTTAGGTGCAGGAAACACCAGCTCTCAAATATTACTCTTTGGAGACAGGACTCACGGCTCTCAACCTGAATACCAGTCTTAACTGAGTAGAAACAGAAATTGTAGAATTCTTGGATTTTTAATGAATTACAGAACACCCAAAATCAGGATATCCTAATTCCACTCACTATTAATCCTTTCCTTGCTTTTTTTTTTTTTGTTTTTTTTTTGTTGTTTGTTTGTTTTTGAGACAAGGTCTCACCTTGTAGCCCAGGCTGAAGTACAATGACATGATCATGGCTCACTGCAGCCTTAACCTCTTGGGCTCAAGCAATCGTCAACCCTCAGCCTCCAGAGTAGTTGGGTCTACAGGCATGTGCCACCTAACGGCTGTTTTTTTTTTTAATTTTAATTTTTTTTTTTTTGGTAGAAACAGGGTCTTACGTTGCCTAGGCTGGCCACGAACTCCTGGGCTCAAGGGATCCTTATGCTTTAGCCTTTCAAAGTGCCTGGATTACAGATGTCAGCCACCATGCCATATACAATATTAATTCTTAAGCTACAAATAAAACACATTTTCAAAAAGTTGACATTTTGTTTTCCTTTGACTCCACTAGAAACTTGGAAAGAAAACATACTATTGTACATGTGCTGTAAGTATTTACATGTAAATAAATTCTCTCTACCAATAATTAAAAATATTTTCAAATATTCAGAATAGATATAATTATTTTCTTGATTTATTTTATAAGGCACCTAACTCAAATCAAAATTATTTCTGCTTTGAATTTTAAAACTAAACTTTTCTATAAAATTCTGAGAATTACTTGGTTCAATTTTTATCTTTAATATCTGTGATAAGTCTCTAGAGTTTTAATTTTGCAAGGGCAATAAACATACATTATTCAATATGATTTTGGTGTCTTAACTTTGATGTGGCAACTGCTACTATAATGAATTTAGAAAGATCTCTTGTCAATCCACAGATTTTTTAATATGTAAATATTACCAGGCATCAATAGAAATATTACATACAACATATTGACTCAAACTGCGTCATTTCAGCATGTATAATCAATTGGCCAGGATTGAAGAAAATTTTATGTGAGCATGCACACACATGTGCACACACACACGTGCACACACACACACAACCTTTTCCTCATTTTAGAAATAAGTATTCTAAGCAAATTAATAATGTAAACAAATTTATATAGAGAATGTCAACCTGCCTTATACACAAGCTTTTGGAAAATTAGCATATAACTGATTTGTATGCAAAGAAATATTTCATACCATATTTATTGTATCTAAAGCCAAACCTCAATTTAGCAACTTGTAAGTGGTTTAAGCACTTACAGCAATCATGACTCTTGAAAAAATAATTCAACTCTCTTGAATAATCTCATAATTCATTCCCTTAGTTTGCAAGTATTTGTTAGGTTTTCTAATGATTCCAATTATTTTATTTATTTTTTTATCTTTGTTAAGATAAAGAAATAATTTAGAAGTATTTCAAAGCTTCAAACTCAAATATTATTTCTGTGTTGAATTATTAAGGCAATTAGGTTATTATTTTTTATATTCCTGGATATCCTGGATGTGAAAAAACAAAATACCATCTATAAAGTCATATTAGAAATAGTTGTGCTAATCTTGTCTTACAAAATAATAAATCACTATGGTTTCTGTGTAATTGAGACATTCTAAATTGATATTTTTATATGCAGGAAAATTCTAAAAGCAGTGCATTTCATATCATAATTCAAAAGCCTAATATTAGTGAGAGACCAATGGAAGCCATCCTAATATCAGATCATTTGCATTTAGTGATGGGTTAACAATTGTGAAGCGTTCATAAAGAAAGAAAACATTAATTTTGAGAGCCGAACATTTTTTAAAAACTAGGTATTTTCTCAATTCAAGTATTATTGGTGTGTTGTTTTCATTTGTAGTGCACAAACATTTAGCCATGGTCACAAATTACATGTCACATACTTAACAGAGCCAGAAAAACAAGTTTAGCCTTGATCAAGTATTTCATCACCCAAGATGATTTATTGTCCTTGAATATAGATTTAGATAAAATAATGATAAAGTACTGATACATCAGGCTATTATCAGATGTTATAATTTATATGGTCTACATTGATTTTGTTCTCTGTAGGAGCTAATACACATGCTCTCAGATTTAGCAAAAAAGGATTGTTAAAAGATAGTATAAAATCTATAAAACATATATCTTCATGAAATTTTATACCAGCAAATTCATGAGCACTGAACTGAGGCACAGGCAGTCTATATTTTATATGTTATTTAATTTTACTCCTCCATCACCCTTTAACACATAACCTCAACCATAAAATCTAATTTTCTTCTGTTTCAATAATTTCAAAATGATAAAGAACAAAAGTTACAACTGTTTCTATTGCCTTAAGAATAAAATCAATTTTCCCTAGTCAAAGACAATATAAAAAAAATTTGAAATAATTTTTTAAACTCACAGTATCAGCAAATAGGGTTCTAAAAGTATAGTTCCTTTGCTTTCTCATAGCTGAAAACCAATGAGAACATCTTTAAAACAATTTGTATGTCTAAAATTCAAACAAAAATCTAGTGACTTCTTTAAGATTTAGAAAAGAAGGGTGCAATCTAAATAATCAGCTATAGATTATATATTTGAATAAAGAAGAATGAATTCTCTAAGAAATTATTGTTTTAATCTTCTACTTCTGATTGTATGGTAGACTAAACACTTAAAATTTCTTCCATTTTATTTTATTTTTTATTATTTTTATTCTTTATTTTCATCATAAGGCGGTAGAGCTTCTTCCATTTTAAATGTGGAATTAGACCCCATGTGAAACAGAATCTTATTACACATTATGACTACCAGGAAATAAAGGAAATTATCAACCCTCCTTTCAAAAAGAGTTGGAAGGCAAATATACGAGCAGGAACAGTAATGAATGCAAATGTGGCATTATCCTGAAGGTAACTATACAACACATGCTATTATCTAAAGACTAAGCTGCAAGTCAGTGGCAAAATGGGAGAACTGTATTTAAAACTCCTCCTCCCTCACTTAACCTGGGACACTGAAAGGGCCCTAAAATGTCCCCTGTTCAGTAGCATCCCCCTATACCTCCTAGAAGAAGTAAAGGAATGAGAGCATCACTTAGGCTACAGGGATCCCCACTAGTTCAATCAATCAAAATTGCATTTACAATAAAAACTTATGAAACCAACAAGGAAACTAGCCAGCAATTATATTTTAAATCGCTTACGTTCTAGGTTAGTTGATTTATTTTTCTACTAAGTCGACTGGCCTAGAACGTAAGTGATTTAAAATATAAAACATAAAATAAATGTGTACAATTTAAAATATGAAATAAAATAACAAATGATGAAGCAACAGGAATCTACAATAAATGAACAAGAAAATTTGAAAAATAATCAAATAGAACTTCTAGAAAAAAATAGGATTATTACTAGGAAAATCTAAGTGGATGGGTTACTAACAAATAAAGCTAAGAAGAGAATGTACAAACTCATGAATGGAAATAATTAATACCCAGAGTGCAGCAGAAAGGAAAAAATATGTAAAATATAGAACTAAATGTAAGAGTTGGAGAATTAAAAGTCTGATCAACAACAAGAAATCTCAAAAAGAAATAATAGATGCCAGGTGCGGCGGCTCATGCCTGTGATCCCAGCACTGTGAGAAGCTGAGGTGGGTGGATCACGAGGTCAGGAGTTCAAGACCAGCTTGGCCAAGATGGTGAAACCCTGTTTCTACTTAAAATACAAAGATTAACCTGTCGTGGTGATGGGTGTTTGTAATCCCAGCTACTCGGAGGCTGAGGCAGAGAATTGCTTGAACCCAGGAGGGGAGGTTGCAGTGGGCTGAGATCGTGCCACTGTACTCCAGCCTGGGCAACACAGTGAGACTCTATCTCAAAAAAAAAAAAAAAAAAAAAAAAAAAAAACAGAAAGAAAGAGAGAAATAATAGAGAGGAAATACATGAAATTATAAAATCTGAGTTTTATTTGTTAAAAACTAATAACAAACTAATAAAGTATACTTTTCAAAGGGTACATCAGCCAAAATGTATATAAAAAAATTTAATATATTTCATTAAAACTAGAGAACACTAAAGACAGAGGCAGGACCTAAGCTTGGAGCCAGAGAGGAAGAAGAACAAATGGCATAAAGCCAGATCATCAACAAAGAACCACAATTATCATAGAATGACACATGATTTCTCAATAGCAAAAAAGAAATGTATAGATTTTTAACACTGTAAAGGTCACTATTACTCTGTAATGCTGTACCTAGTAAAGCTGTATTTTTTTAAATGATAGTTATCATTTTCAGTTAAATGAAATAATTGTTATGCAATTAAGTATAACTTAGAAAATAATGCATAGCATTTAATTTTTTCATAGCATTTAATGTTTATATTTCAAAAATACAGACTTCAAACATTAATAAGTGAAATGTACATAGTGTAATTTTAGGGAAAAAAGGCAGAATCATAAGGAAATCACAGAAAGTAAATCACAAAATCATAAAGAAAAACATATTAAAGATATGAGCAAAATTTAAAAAATAAAATAAAAACTTACAGAATAGAGAAACCCAGTCAACAGTGGTTATTTGAAAACCTAGCAAGGTAAGTGAAAGAGTAACAAAATTTGTCCAGCTGACTAAATTTTTAAAAATGCATATATAAACAGATTTATAACAAAAAGGGCACATAACTAGACACATGCAAATAATTAAAAATGAGTATCAAAACAACTTTTGTCACTTAAGTTCTGAAAATCAGATGAAATGAATGAATATTCAGAAAATGCTAGTGAAACTTATTCAAGAAGAGATATGAAGTCTGAAGAAACAGAAATTTTTAAATACTTTCACAAATCAAACATCTGGCTCAGACAGTTTTACAAATAATTTCCACTAAACTTTCAAGACATAAATAATTTCAATTTATACATTATTCTATGTAATAGAAAATAAGGGGAGATTCTCTAGCTCATTAAATGAGGCCAGTGTAAACTTGATTCCAAAATTAGACAAGAATGGAAACAATAAAGAAAATTCAGTAACTAATGATACAGACACACAAATGTTAAACAATGTTATGGCAAATTGAATCTAACAGTTCAAGAGACAGAAAAATGGCCCCCAAAGATGTCCGTGTCCTAGTATCCAGAACCAGTATGTACGCAACCGTGTGTAACTAAGAGACTTTGCAGAAGTGACTAAGTTAAGAATCTTCACATGGGAAGATGAGACTGGATGGACCAGGTGGGCCCAATGAATTTACAGGGGTGCTTATAAGAACACTGGAGGGCAGAAAGATCAGAGTCAGAGGTGATGTGGCAACAGAAATAGAGTTCAGACACAAGGGAGATTTGAAGACATTATGCTGCTGTCTTTGAAGATAAAGGAAAAGGCCAAGAGCCAAGGAATGCAGGCAGCCTCTAGTAGTTGGAAAAGACAAGAGAATGGATTCTCCACTAACGCCTCCAGAAGGAACACAGCTCTGTTGATAGCTTTACTTTGGCATAGTAACATCCTCTTCAAAATTTTGATCTCCGCAACTGTAAGATAATAAATGAGTGTTTTTAAAACACTAAGTTTTTAGTAATTTGCTGCAGCAGCAATAGTAAAATAATACAAATAGTCTGATTATGTGTGGGTATGTGTGTGTGCACCCATCATTAACAAGTTGTATTTGTCCCAGGAATGCCAGAAGTATTTAACATCAGAAAATGTATTAATGAAAATGTATCATATTTGTAGCTTAAAGGAAGAAAAAACTACATTACAACAGATTCATAAATATATTCTGATTAAATATAAAACCCAATTATAATTTCAAAGTCTACAGCAGCTAATAATAAAAGCTTCTTTAACCTAATAAAAGAGTATGTATGAAATATGTATAAAAATTATTCATCTTAACTGTAAAACATAAGCATCACTTTCTTTAAAATCAGAGACAAGTCAAACATCTCTACCATGATCACTTATACTGTACAGTAAGAATAAATATAAAATTAAAAATTAAGAATTAGAGAAAAAAACAAAGCAGTTATTTTTATGATTTTCTGTGATGTATACAGAAAACTTTAATGTATCTATACATAAGTTACTAAGAGTACATATTGGCCTAACAAGGTGACTGATCATATCAATAATGTTCCAAAACCCATCACATTGTATATCCTAGTGTGATGGACAGACTCTAGGAGAATCCTACATAACTCCTACCTCTGGTATTCATGCCCATGTATAATCCCTCCCACTGAGTGTGGGATGAACCTATAACTTGCTGTCAACCAATAGAAATTGTCACAGGTGAGGGGACGTCACTTCCATGACTGAGTAATATTACATGACACTTTTTTCTAGCAGACTCTCTCTACAAACTCTCCTTGTTTGCTTGATTAAGTAAGGTTGCCACGTGGTAAGGAACTGTGGGAAATATCTGGGTTCTACTGGCAGCCTGTGGAACTGACAGTCACATCCAGCTGACAGCCAACAAAATATTGGGCCCCAAGTCCTACACGGGGAAATAAATACTGCCAAAATTCTCGGTGAGCATCCAAGTGAATTCATCTGCAGGCAAGCTTCCAGGTGAGAATGTAACCCACAGGCACCTTGAAGCCTTGTGAGACTCTGAGCAAATGATCACAGCAAGTCATATGTGAATTACTGACCCAGGAAAACTATGTATACATGTGTGTTGTTTTAAGCTGCTACATTTGTATATGTGATATGCTGCATAGAAAACTAGTGCAACTAATCACCAATAGCTTTAAGAGGGCATTACACAGCAAAAAAATCAGTATGAGAAATCTATGATTAAATTTTATTGTTATTATATAATAAAATAAAATTTTATTATTTTTATATTATATAAAAAATAAAATTATAATATA
>NW_016807894.1:51778-78144 GCF_001698545.2 Rhinopithecus bieti
AATTTAATTTAATTGTTATTATACTATATTAATACATTATATAGTAAGAAAAGTGTAGCAAAAAGTATAAAACATGATTTAAGTAAGTTGAAGGGTAAATAAGTGGAATGCTATATCATGTTCATTGATAGTTCAACTCAGTCATAAAAATGCCAATTCTTCCCTATTTTATCTATAGATTAAATAAAATCTAATAGGGTTTTTGAGTGTTCTGACAAATTCTAAAATAAAAGAAGACAAGTATAAGAATGGCCAAAGCATTTCTCAAGAAAAATATGGAGGTATTTTTAAGCACATATCAAGGTTGTTTATCATAAAGTTATTATGAATAAGAGATTGTGGTAATGACACTCTGAAATCAAATTTGTCCAGTGGTAAAGAACAGAGAAACCAGAAGCAAACCTATGCAGCTATAGAAGCAACAAAATAGAGATTGCATTGTAATAAGGGGTGAAAAGAGGAAAGATTTAATAAAAATGCTAAAATTATTGGATATATATAAGGAGACAAAATTTATTGCAGAAGATGAAAATGAACAAATTAAATATAAAAGTCATAACTTTAGGACAATATCTTTATAAACCTGGGCTATTGAATTATTTCTTCAATAAGCCACAGTAACACTAACCATAAAATACCTACCAATTAAGCCACAATAACATTAATAACTTCTCTTTGTTTAATTATTCATTCAACAATATCTACTGAGTACCTAGTACCAAATAGTATATTCTAGGCATTAGATACATAACAGCAATCAAAACAAATTCCTGCCTTGGTGAATTTTACATTCTAGAAAGAATGTAAAGAAAGAAGAAATAAGATAAACAGTATGTATGCTATGTGAGGAGGGGATCATTAAGCAGTGAGGGAGCATTTGAGCCACTGGAGAAGAGTTATTATATTGAGGTAACCAGCAAAGATTCACTGAGACATTTTTGGCATGTATTCCTGAATGAAGCGAGAAAGTGATTTTCCATGTAGTCATCTGGGGAAGTACGTGCCAGTCAGAGGGACTGCAAGTGAAATGGCGCTGGCGTAACAGCATGCTTTATGTGTCCAAAACAGTGAGGAGGCCACCTGCCTAGAAGAGGATGTATGAGGAGAATGGAGGAAACAGGTCAAACAGTGCTGGAAGCCAGATCACAGGGGCTTTTGCAGTCATACTAAATCATTTGAATTAGATTCTTCTAAGTAAAATGAGGAGTCATCAGAGCATTTTAGGAAAGGAGTAAAATGATCTGCTCACATAAAACTAGATCCTTCTGGCTGTTCTACCATAACAAGACTAAAGAAGGGCATAAACATCTGTTAGAAAGTTGCTGCAATATTCCAGGCAAGAGATCATGGTGCATTCACTAGGGTAGAATCTGTGAGCATGAAGAGAAGTAGTTAGCTAATCAAATAACCAAACATGGAGAACATAATCACGTGTCAATGGGTTTACATCCAGAAAGGATATAGAATTTTGCTGAATCAAGAAAAAATCCACACCAAAAATAGAAAATAAAATATTTTTACAAAATAGAAAATACAATTGGCCCATAAACATAGGGAAAGCTATTCGACCTCATCTGAAATCAAGGAAATGCACACTAAGACTAAAGTGAGATGCAATTTTATGCACATTCTGTTGAACAGATTAAGTCTAACAAGAGTTGGCAATCTGCGGATCAACAGGAAATCTTATGTACTCTTGATGAGAATGTGAGTTTAAAACAGCTTTGGGAAAGCAATTTTGGATTATCTTATAAAGCTGAACACTTACACCATCTACCATGACCCAGCGATAACGCTACTGGGGTTATAACTTAGAGAAACTCTTGAACATGTTTACTAGGAGACATTTATAGAATGTTAATAGTTGTATAATTTAAAATAGCAAAAGATAAAATAAAATAACAAAAACAACAATGTGAATATATATAAACAAAAGAATAGATACATTATTCACTTCATGAAATATTATATGACAGTGGAAATAAATTGGTATGGCACAGGTTAATGTGATTACACTATAAAAATATAATATTGAAGAAAAAATCATAGAAGCCCATCATACAATGACAGCATTTTGTATAATGCCCAAAACCAAGCAAAAATTAATTATATAGTTAATATATACATGCATGCATATACATAAACACACATATATTACATATATATAAGATACTAACATACATTCTACATGTAAAATTAAAAGCAACAATTATAAACACAAATTTACATAGCTTCAGTTGTGTTTATAGTATTCTAGTTCATAAATATAGCCTCACAGGCACTCATTTTATTATATGTGCCATAACTTACATCTAAATAATATACATTTTGTACATATTAAATATTACACAAATATAAATTTTTAAAAGCTATAAATTTACTTGACATTTAAATGTTCCTTAGGTTAAAATTAAAGTGGTTATGATATTTGACTATATACCAATTTGAGATGAAAATAATCTGATGTCTTCTTAGGTGATCAAGCAGGAATAAGGAACTCAATTTTGGATTAAAATTATGACACATGTAAGTATCAAAGTATATTATACGCATCGTTTTTCACCTGAAAATTTAAATTTACATTTCTCAGCTAATCCATTCTGAGAGCACTTGACATAATTTATGCTCCCTGGCATAATTTTTCTAGCCTGGCAGATCCTATAAGATTTTTTATTTAGTACTTGTTTCCAAATATTGTGACTATGCCCTTATGTGTTCATATTACACAAACCTTGAATTTATTTAGGATATAAGTGGTCCTTTATACATCTTTTAATCACTAATGCCTTATCTGTAGCATAATCCATAAATATTTGTGGATAGAAGATAACAAATCAAAATTTTAAACTGTAATGGCTTACTTAAGTTAATCAATCTAAATCTTTGGCTTCATTGTGAAGAATTTCTAGCTGAAGATGATATTGTGAAGTGAAAAGGACTAGGTTTAAAATATCTTTATGTTCTTTAATAAATTTGGAGTAGTTAGGGAATCATGAACAGTGACATCTAGTTTCAGTATATCTATTACCAGTATTTATATTTTTGACATCATGATTTCATGTCTTAACGACAGTGCTGTTTGTAAGATTAGTCTCATTAAACATATTTTAGAATCTGCTCTTTCTCTTGTATTGAACTGCTGTTTCTCTTGTGGTATTAAACAGGTTAGATGCCTTTTAGGTGAAAGAAGTCAATATAGTAGATCCAAGCTGAACAGAAGAATTGGTAAAGTTTAAATCCACTGTCAGGAATGATAGCTTGAAAAGTACAATTTAAGTGAACATTTCAGAAGTTAGGATACATAAGACGTAATCATACCTTTGAGGACATTAGGGTCTGCTGTTGACATACAGATTAAGAGCTAAATTTGAACATTATTAAAGGTCTGACATTATTTTTTAAGACAATGTGGTCCTTGAAGGATTCAGAAAAACAATATGAAATTTCTTCATGATGACTCTTTAAGTTAATACTTTATAGTATGTGGCAAGGATAGATAAGTAAATATTCAAATAACACAGATGATATCTGAAATAAGCCAAAGGTCTCTGTAAACAGAAATGGAACAGAAAAGTGAAGCAGGACAAAAATCAAGAGATGGCTAAAAGTCTGCCACAAGCCTGCACGCAGAAAGAAATGACTGAGAGTTTGGCTTCTGTGGGGTAAAAAGTACAAAATTAGCTATGTAAGAGTCTGGCTTTAGAAAATGAGGGGCTGAGATCTGACTTCTTCATTCATGAAAGAAGAACAAGTAGGCCGGGCGCTCTGGTTCATGCCTCTAATTCCAGCACTTTGGCAGGCCAAGGCAGGTGGATCACAAGGTCAACAGTTCGAGACCAGCCTGACTAACATGGGGGAAACCCTGTCTCTGCAAAAAATACAGAAATTACCCAGGCATGGTGGCACATGCCTATAATTCCAACTACTCAGGAGGTTGAGGCAGGAGAATCACTTGAACCTAGGAAGCAGAGGTTGCAGTGAGCTGAGATCACACCATTGCACTTCAGCCTGGGTGACAGAGTGAGACTCTGTCAAAAAAAAAAAAAGAAGAAGAACAAGTAAAACCACTGTATCCCTGTGACTGAGGCTTATGTTGGGTTTATACCTAGAAAGAAAAAGAAGCAAACATTACCTCCACTTGAGAAATGAACCAAACTGAACCAAAATGGAATAAAACAAAACTCAGTTACTAGACTGATGACATCTCTACTCTGTTCACAGTGTGGTTATCCCTATTCAAACAAGTTAATAAGATCTGTTTATGAACCAGGAACACCAGAAGGCTAATTCGAGACAATAAATGTGTGTTGACTGGGAGAGGAGTTGGTTATAAACACAACACACGGGAATGAAAAAATAAACATGAGCACTAAACAATCAATGAGAAATAAATTGCTTCAAAGTCAAAATGAGACTAAAAACTAAATTCTAAAACACATAGAAAAAAGGTTTTTTTCTTTTTCCAAGATGGCTAACTAGGGATATCAGATGCCAGTTCTTCTCAGAAAGAAGATTAGAGTTACAGGTTGAGGCGGCGGTTGGGGCAGGGGGTCCTATATTTAGCCCTCTTAAAAAATGCCAACCCATAATTTTATATCATGCTAAACTAGGCTTCATAAATGAAGGAGGAATAAAGCCTAACCTGGAAAAGCAAATGTTAAGGAAATTTGCCATTACTAGACCAATTCACAAGAAATGCTCAAAAAAAAAAAAAAAAAAAAAAAATTAAACATTGAAATGAAAGGAGGATACCTACTACCATTAAAACACACATAAGTACACAGTTCACAGATCCCTATAAAGAAATTATACAATTGAGACTACAAAGCCCATAGCTAACAGCACTATAGCAGGAACAAACTTCACATATAAATACTAAGCTTAAACATAAATTGCCAAAAGGCTCCACATAAAAGATACAAATGGGCAAAGTGGATTAAAAAACAAGACTGAAACATCTGCTGCCTACAAGAGAAACACCTAATGTGTAATGACACCCACAGGCTCAAAGTAAAAAGGTGGAGAAAGACGTATTACCCAAATGATGGAAAAAAAAAAGTAGCAGTGGCTGTACTTTGTATCAAACAAAACAGACTTTAAACCAACAACAGTAAAAAAATAAATAAATAAAAGGTAAAGAAGGGCACTCTGTAATAATAAATTGTTCAATTCAATAAGAAGATTTAACCATCCTAAATATATACACACCCAACATTGGAGTACCTAGATTTGTAAAAAAATTCTATAAGGACTAAGAAATTAGAAGGACAGCCATACAATAATTGTGGGGAATTTTAACACTTTACTGACAGAAGACAGGACTAGACAGATCATCATCATAGGAAATTAACAAAGAAACGATGGATTTAAACTAGAATTTTTACCAAATGGTTGTAATAGAATATTCAAGCCAACAACCACAAAATATACATGTTTCTCATCTGTGCATGGAGCATTCTATAAAATTAACCCTATGCTCTACCATAAAGCAAGCCTCAATACATTCAAAAAAACGAAATAATAACAAGTTTCACTGAAGACCACAATGGCATAAAGTTAGAAATAAATACTAAGAGCAACTCTCAAAACCACACAAGTACATGGAAACTAAACAACTCTCTCCTGAGTGACATTTGTGTAACAAAGAAATTAAGGCAGAAATAAAAGAAAATGTTGAAACATATAAAATACAGACACAACGAACCATAAACCTCTGGGATATAGCAAAAGTGATGTTAACAGGAAATTTCATAGTACTAAATGCCTACATCAAAAAGATGAATCTCAAATTAGCAAGCTAACATCACACCTCAAGGAACTAGAAAACAAAGATAAAGCAAACTTAAAGCTAACAGAAGAAAAGAAATAACAAAGATCAGAACAGAATACACAAAAGTGAGACCAAAAAAATCATACAATGAATCAGTAAAACAAAAAATGGGTTCTTTCAAAGAATATACAGAATTGACATGACAAACTGCTAGCCAAATTAACTTAGAAAAAATAGAAAAGATTCAAATAAACACAATCAGAAATGATAAAGGTGGTGTTACAAATCATACCATAGAAATACAAAAGATTATCAGAGACCACTATGAATATCTCTGTGCACATAAACTAGAAGACTTAGGCAAAGTGTATAAATTCCTGGAAACATTAAACCTCCAACGATTGAAACAGGAAGACATTGAAACCCTAAGCAAATCAATAACAAATAATGAAATTGAATCAGTATTAGCAAAACTCTACCAACCAATGGTAGATTTTCAGATGGATTCACAGCTGAGTTCTCCCAGATCTACAAAGAAGAGCTGGTACCAATCTTACTGAAACTATTCCCAAATAATCAAGGTGAGAGATTCTCCTTAATTCATTCTATGCAACCAGTATCATCCTGTTAACATAATCTGGCAATGACACAACAAAAAATGAAAACTACAGGTCAATATCTCTGATGAACATAGACTCAAAAATTCTCAACATAATACTAGCAAAACAAATCCAATAGCACATCAAAAAGATAATTCATCACCATCACATAGATTTTATCCCATTAATGCAAAGAGTGTTCAACATACATAAATAAAAAATGTGATTTACCACATTAATAGAATTAAAAATAAAACTATATGATAATTTCAGTAGATTCAGAAAAAAGGATTTAATAAAATCCCACATTGGTTCATGAAAAAAAAAAAAACCCTCAGCAAACTAGGCAACAAGGGAATATACCTCAAAATAATAAGAGCCATAATATGACAAACCCACAGTCGACAACATACTGAATAGAGAAATGTTGAAACATTTTCCCCTAATAACTGGTGCAACAAGTATGTCCACTCTCACCACTCCTATTCAACATAGTACTGGAGGTCCAGAGCAATCAGACAAGAGGAAGAAATATAAGACATCCACAACGGAAAAGAAGTCAATTATCTCTGTTGGCTGATGACATAACCTTATACATAGAAAACCCTAAAGTCTCTCCAAAAAATTCTTGTATTTGATAAATCAATTGTGTAAAATTTTAGGATACAACATCAACATACAGAAAGCAGTCGCATTTCTATATGCTAATAACAAACTGAGAACCAAATGAAGAAAGCAAACCTATTTAAAATAGCTACAAAAAGATAAAATACCTAGACATACATTTAACAAAGGTGGTAAAAGACATCTGCAAAGAATAAAAGTTAACAACAACAACAACAACAACAAAAACTACAAAACACTGATTAAATAAATTATAAGTAACATAAACAAATGAAAAATACCCCATGCACATGGCAAGCATTAGTCATTATTATCAAAATGACTATACTACCCAAAGCAATCTACAGATTCAGTGCTATTCCTATCAAATTAACAATTTCACATAATTAAAAAAAAACAATTCTAGAATTCATATAAAACCAAGAAAAGCTCAAGTAGCTAAAGCGATCATAAGCAAAAAGAACAAAGCTGGAGCCATCACATTAACTGACTTCAAATTACGGTAGAAGGCTGTAATAACCAACATAGCATGGTACCAATACAAAACTAGACACATGTGTCAATTGAACAGAAGACCCGGAAATAAATACATGTACCTACAGCCCACTGATCTTTGACAAAACCAACAAAAATAAACAATGGGAAAAGGATGCCTTATTCAATAAATAGTGCTGGGGAAAATGTCCAGCTATATGCAGAAGAATGAAACTAGATGCCTATATGTTACTAAACACAAAAATTAAATCAAGATGGATTAAAAACTTAAATATAAAACCTCAAACTATTAAAATCTTAGAGCAAAACCTAGTAAGTACCATTCTTGCCATTAGCATTGGTAAATAATTTTTTCTAAGTTTCCAAAAACAATTGCAACAAAACTAAAAATTGGTAAGTGGGACCTAATTAAACTAAAGCGCTTCTGCACAGAAAAAAAAAAAAAGCCAATGGCCAATGGAGTACGTAGACAATCTACAGAATGGGAGAAAATATTTGCAAACTATGCATCCAACAAGGGTCTACCAATATCCAGAATCTATAGGAAACAAAGAACTCAACAAGCAAAAAGCAAATAAGAAGATACACATCCAGCCAACAAATATGTGGAAAGATGTTCAGCATCATTAACCATTAGATCTTATAATGAAAGCCACAATGAGATACCATCTCAAACTGGTCAGAATAGCTATTATTTAGAAAGTTAAAAAAAAAAAAAAGAACAAGTTGATGAAGATACAGAAAAAAGGGAATGACTATATACTGTTGGTGAGAATGTGGATTAGATCAGTCTCTATGAAAAACAATATGGAGATTTCTCAAAGTAATAAAACTACCATTCAACTAGCAATCCTACTACTGGGTATCTACTCAAAGGAAAAGATACTGTTTTAGCAAAAAGACACCTGTACTCATATTTTATCCCAGCACTATTCAAAATAGCGAAGTCTCCTGGAATCAAAATAATTGCCCAGCAGTGTTTGACTGGATAAAGAAAATGTGGTAAATATTCACCATGGAATACTGCACTGCCATAAAAGAATAAAATCATGTTTTTGTTTATGCAGTAGTATGAATGTAGCTGGAGGCCATTATGCTAAGTGAAATAACTCAGAAATAGATCAAATATGAATGTTCTCACTTATAAATAGGAGTTAAATAACTGGCACACATGGATACAAGGATGAAAATAGGACTCAAAAAGTGGAGAGGACAGGAGGGTGCAAGAGTTGAAAAACTGCCTTTTGGGTAAAATTTTGACTATCTGGGAGATGCATTCAGTAGAAACCCAAACCTCAGCATTACACATTATATCCATACAGCAAACCTCCACATGTCCCCTCTGAATCTAAAATAAATTAAAATAGATAATAAAATACAACATATAGAAAAATATAATGTTATGAAAAATAGTCAACAACCAGAAGATGATTTTAGTCTACATAATATTGAAATGATGAAATAAAACTGCAAGGTGTTCCTAAAACACTCCAAGAGATATATCAATTCTTTAAAATGGAACAAGATATTTAAAAACAAAATATACAAATAATTTAAAAACAGGTAGATAAGAAAAAATGTATCATAAGTGTTATGAATTAAAATATATATCCATTTAAAATGTAAATCACTTGTTAAAACTTATTCTGCCAACCTAGATGAAGTAGGTGTATTAGACTAGGCCTCCTGCTGTTAAATAGATATGTATAACATTGAACAAAGTATAATGCGAACTCCATACATTTGATTCCTTAGAGAAGGAAAAGAAATAGTTGAACCCTATTATTGCCCTAGATTTTCACCGACAGGTACTTTTTATGCCATAACACAAGGAGAAGGTACCTAAGCATCCAGAACACCTATGCAATGTTTGAGGAGGCAAAGGTGGCTAGAATTTGTGGTGCAGAGTAATGGGAGGTAATTAGTTGGTTTTTGTTTGTTCGTTAGTTTTGTTTTGTTTGCTTTTTTTAAATTCCTCTGAGTTCATAGTAGGTGTATATTGTTATGGGGTACATGAGATGTTTTAATCCGGCACACCATGGATAATAATCACAAAAAGAACTTAAGAAATCTAAAGAGGGGTCACCTTGAAACTTTGTCTAAGTAACATGTTACATATGGGTAAATTCAGACTTCACAAGGTCAAATACAGTATACTACAGGGAAAATAATTGCAAGGAAGCTACAAATAAAACAACTACCAGAGCTTACATGAAGCTCAGACATTTCGGTTCTGAATTGCTAAACTGGAGAGCCTCATTGAAGACCAAGAGCATTTGTAAAAAACCGCTGAAAAGCCACGGATTGGAGGAATCTGGACCTCCTCAGAAAGTGTAAAATAAATCTCAAAATGATTCACAAGTAACCACCTGCCAGAACAAGATCTTTTTGTGTGTACCTTTTTGTGTGTGTGTGTGAGACGGAGTCTCACTCTGTCTGTCGCCCAGGCTGGAGTGCAGTGGCACGATCTTGGCTCACTGCAACCTCTGCCTCCCGGGTTCAAGTGATTCTCCTGCCTCAGCCTACCGAGTAACTGGGATTACAGGTGTCCGCCACCACATTCGGCTAATTTTTTGTGTTTTTAGTAGAGATGGGGTATCACTGTGTTAGCCAGGATGGTCTCCATGTCCTGACCTCCTGATCCACCCACTACTTCGGCCTCCCAAAGTGCTGGGATTACAGTCGTGAGCCACGGTGCCCGACCAATCTGTACCCTTTTTAAAAATTAATAGACAATCTTTTAGAGCAGCTTTAGGTTTACAGAAAAATTAATTAGAAAGTACAAAGTTCCCACAAACTATTCATACTCTCCCCTAAGCACACAGTTTCCATATTATTAACATTTTGAATTAATATGGTATATTTGTTACAACTGATGAACCAATGTTGGTACATTATTATTAACTAAAATCTATAGTTTACATTAAGGTTCACATTTTGTATTGTACATTCTATAGGCTTTAACAAATATACCAAACATGTATCCATCCTTATAGTGTCATACAGAATAGATGCACTGTGCAATAAATATCCACTGCTCTGCCATTTGTCCCTCTCTCCTGCTGCATGATTTCTTAACAAGTAGTGATCATTCTTCTGTCCTCATGGTTTTACCTTTTTCATACATTGGTTTTGCACAAATCCTTTCTCAGGCTCTGCTTTGGGGATAACGTAAAGTAAGTGTATGTGTTTAAAAAATATTGGAGAAGAAGATGACTAATTAGTTGCTGGGGTTTTAAATTTTTTTCTGGATACATAGTAGGTGATATATATTGATCCAGTAAATGAGATGTTTTAATACAGGCATGTGAAGCATAATAAACACATCATGGAGAATAGCATATTCATCCCCTCAATCATTTATCCTTTGTGTTACAAACAATTCAATTATACTCTTAGTTATTTCAAAATGCACAATTAAATTATTGACTATAGCCACCCGGTTTTGCTATCAAGTAAGTCTCATTTATTCTTTCTAACTATTTTTGGTACTCACTAACCATCCTCATTTCCCCCCAACTCCAACCCCCAACTACCCTTCCCAGCCTCTGGTAACCATTCTTCTCTTCTCCATGTCTATGATTTCATTTGTTTTTATTTTTAGATCCCATAAATAAATGAGAACATGCAATGTTTTTCAGTGCCTGCCTTATTTTACTTAACGTAATGATCTCCAGTTCCATCTATGTTGTTGTAAATGACAACAATTATGTCTTTTTTATTGGCTGAATCATACTTGATTGTGTATATGTACCACATTATGTTTATCCATTACTCTGTTGATGGCCTATTAGGTTGTTTCCAAATGTTGGCTAATGAGAACACTGCTGTGACAAACATGGGAGAACTGATATCTCTTCTACGTAGTCATTCCCTTTCTTTTGGGTACATGAGTAGCAGTGCGATTACCCTCCCATATAATAACTGTATTTGTAGTTTATAGGGAATCTCCAAACTGTTCTCCACCATGATTGTACTCATGTACATCCCCACCAAAGTTGTACACATATTCCCTTTTCTCCACATTCTCTTCAACATTTGTTATTGCCTGTCTTTCAGAAATTAAGCCATTTTATTGGCTTTATTGGGGTGAGATGATAGGTCATTGTAGTTTTGATTTGCATTTCTCTGATGAGTAGTGATGTTGAGCACCTTTTCATATAACCTGTTTGCCGTTTGCATGCCTTCTTTTAGGAAATATCTATTCAAATCTTTTTCCCATTTTTTTTCAAATCATTTCTTATTCACATCTTTGCCCAAAAGCTAATAATTGGATTATTAGTTTTTTTGTATGGGATTATTTGAGTTCCTTATATATTCCAGTTATTAATCCCTTGTGCAAAGACTCCGAATAACCAAAGCTATCCTAAATAAAAGAAGAAAACTGTTCTTCATGGTTTTTAAAAGAATCTCCAAACTGTTCTCCATAGTGGTTGTAGTAATTTGCCTTCCCATCAACAGTGTATGAGGATTCCCTTTTCTCCACATCCTCTCCAGTATTTGCTATTGCCTGTCTTTTGGAAATAAGCCATTATAACCGGGGTAAGATGATACCTCATTGTAGTTCTGATTTGCATTTCTCTGATGGTCATTTATCTGATGATGTTAACTAGCCTTGTCACAAATACAGTTAGCAAATATTTTCTCCCATTCTTCATTAAGTCCCAGGGGATCTTCAGTCAGCTTGTGGTGAATGCTACCTGGCCTGGGACTCACCCTTCAGAGCAATGGGCTCCCATCCCGCGCAGTACAGGTTCACAAAGGCCATCCAAAAATCAAGTCCTGGAATCAGGGACACCAAGTGTCTGCTCGGTGTTCTAACCACTCCCACCCCGTGGCCAAGCTGGTATCGAAAGCCACCAAGTCTCAGAATTTCACCTAAGGTCCTCAGTGTAGTACCTGGCACTGGTTATTCAGGGACTGAGGGCTCTTGAGTTAGCAGGTGGTGAATCCTGCCAGGACTAATTTCTTCCCTCAAGGAAGTGGGTTCCCTTCTAGCCCAGGGAATGTCTACATATATCCGTGAGCTACAGCCTGGAAAGGTGGCCTTATGACTCTGACCTGTGCCCTATCCTGCTGCGACTTAGCTGGTATCCAAGATGCAAAACAAAGTCCTTCTCACACTTTCACAAGCAGAAGGAAGGGATCTCTTTTGGAACTGCAAGCTGTGCAATCTAGGGTTAGGGGAGGGGTGATACCATCACTCCCTTAGCCACCCCAGTTGGTGTCTCAGTAGGTTAGGTGTCCCCACAGTCCACTGTCTCCCAACCTAGTTCAATAGTAAACACTAGGACTCCCCTAGGATTTGCATTCCTTGTGGCCTAGACCATCTTTCAAGTTTATTTAGAGCCCCAGCATACTTTACCATACTTTACCCAGCGATGAGGTTTGCCACAACTCAAGTTCCGACCTCCAGAATCGGCAATTCCCCGCTGGCCAGGGCTGGTCTAAACCCTCCTTCTGTAGGTGAGTGTCAGCTGGGTTTGGTCCAATTTTCCTTTCTACTCTAACAGGATAACACTGAGTTCAATGCCTCCCGATTACTGAGCTCTCCCTTCCCCAGCAACAGAAATATTCTCCTCACCATGCCTCTGCTTCCAGGGAGTGGGGGAGGGTGGTGTTGGTAATTCAAGAGTGTTTTTTCTACCTCTTCAGTGCACCTTTCAGCAATACAAAGTTAAAGCCAGGTACTATTTGTGCTCACCCAATTTTTGGTTCTTATGAATATAATTTTCTTGTGTGTACATAGCTGTTAAATTGGTATCCTTGTTGGGGAGGGGTATGATTCGTAGAGCCTTCTATTTTACCATCTTGCTTCATTCTTCCCTACCTAATTACTTTTAAACAGCAAATCTAACACACACCTTTACTTAGTCTTCTTTCCAATGATCCCCCAAAATGATTTGTATACATGTCAAACAAGAAAGAAGAAAATGTCAACATTTTAGAAACCATAAAACAGCAGGGACAGAGATAACTGACTTAGCAATGAGGAAGCAGAAAAGTAACTTCATTTGCAACACATGGCATCGAATATCACCTGAAAGAATATCTGAGTGATTTCCTGAAATTATTCTCTAAGGACTGTAAAACAAAAATCTCTAGATTAGGGTACAGCAGGTATAGTGGAAAGCAAGGGTATAATACTAAAACCGGGCAGCTGAGTGAAAAGTAATATATCAATATTGGGAAATCCAGAATTTTTCTTTACTGGGCTTTTAGAATGCAGGTAAGCATGCTTACATTCCCTAGATAAAATACTGAAAGATAGCGTAAATGGGAGAAAATATTCAACAGATAAGTTTGAAGAAAATCTTAACAGAATCTCTCAGGATAGTAGACAAAGTGGCAAAGAGATGGGAAACAAGAGAACTGATGAGAACATTGGAAGTTTAGGAGAGGCAATATCTAATTAATTGTTTAGCAAGTGATATGGTTTGGCTGTGTCCTCACCCAAATCTCATCTTGAATTGTAGTTCCCATAATCCCCACATGTCATGGAAGGTAACCGGTGGAAGGTAATTGAATCATGGGGCAGTTACCCTCTTTCTGTTCTCATGATAGTGAGTGCTCACAAGATCTGATGGTTTTATAAAGGGCTTTTCCCCCTTGGCTCGGCACTTATCCTTCCTGCTGCCATGCAAAGGACATGTTTGCTTCCCTTCCTGCCATGATTGTAAATTTCCTGAGGCCTCCCCAGCCATGCTGAATTGTGAGTCAACTAAACCTCTTTATAAATCACCCAGTCTGGGGTATGTCTTTATTAGTAGCTTGAAAATGGGCTAATACAGTAAGTCTCATGGACAAGTTGATATCATTGGAACAGAGGTATATTCCCCAAATGAAATCATCTTAAATCACATACAAGTGGGTGAAGATATAAAATTATTCTAAAAGAAGGGGCAAATAATTGGGAATAATAGTAACATATCTCACATATTACAAATCAGAAGTTTTGGAATATAGTTAAAGGGATCTTAAAGAGGAAAACGTATCTTTAGAAAGAAGACAGATTAAGAACAAGTAAACTCTACAGGCAAGCAAAAGAGCAGAAGGATAAACTCAAGGAAAGATAAATCAAACATAAAGGAAAAATAAAGAGAATCAATAAAACCAAATTGTGATACTTTAAAGAACAATTAATTAGTCAAACCTTTGTCAGTACAAGGTTGGTGCAGAGGGGAGCAGCAGGAGGAAGGATTAAAAACAAGTGTTGCTGAAAAAGCTGAATATAACTATAACTACAATCCAGATTTTACAAATAATGGAACTATAAATAACTTAATGCCAATAAATTTGACAGTTACATAAAACATATAATTTTGAAAGAAAAGACAAAATTTAAAAGTTCTGGAGAAAAATAAGCAAAACTAGTAGTTATGGAAAGTGATGATGGGGAAAATGATTCTCATTTTATGATTATATAAACTTTTCTGTAAGTGTAAATATCTTATTTTTATTATTTGAATAAAGCTATATGATAATGTTAGGCAAATCTTATAGAATAAGTCAAAAGTAGAAGATATAAGAGTTGGAAGAAAATTTAAACATCTTCATATCTAATACCATATTTTATAGGTAAAACTGTAGTCAAAGTGGTTAATGGCTTGATTAAATTCATAAATCTAGTTAAAATCAAAGGCAAAATTGCAACAGTATTCTGTCACGTCCCATTCCTATAATCTTTCCACTGTTTCATGATGCTTTATCCTTTAATTTTGACAGAATTTCACTTAAACCATTTGACCAGATTTGGAAAAGGGGAAGTAAAATTACCTACCTGTTCACAGAGTTGATGATCTCTTACCACACATCACATGACTCAGAGTAAAATTGATGGTTGCTTCTCAGTACCACCAGACTGTGGCATAATCACTTGGACATCATGTGATATGAATGTTACATATGAAAACTAAAGAGAAACACTTTCTTTGAAACCTTCTAAGGTTTTCTTAATAGCATACTTATTCAACAACAGAACAATCATTTGCCACTCACTTTGATAGATGCCCCCTCCCAAATTTACCACATAAATTTGCTAAGATAATTTGCTCACCTGATATTTGCATGATTGTCTATACATTAAAATGAGAATGTATGTTCTAATTTATATATCACCCTACAGAAATAAAGCCATTTTCTTCTTGCCACACCATTCCCCAGTTATCTGATAGAAGTATGACAGCAATTTGCATACATAATGAATTAAAACTGAACCTCAATGGCAGGCCACCTTAAAATGTGTCACTTTTATGACCTTACCACAGGGAACACCTATCCAGTATCTCTTCATATTGACTCCTTCACCCGATTAAAAAGGTAATATCAGCACTTCACCGAATCTATTTAATCAGTATGTACATAGCCTAGATACTCACTCATTATGTGGAATCAAGGTTGAGATCTACTTTTCTGGGCACCTTTTCTTTTGCCTTTGCTTTTGTTGACAGAATTATTAGAGCTCAATGTGACTAAAAGGAGGTAACATTCCTGACTTCTTTCTTTCCCCTCATTTACTCTTTATTGAAGACAGGCACGAAGAAAAAAACAATAACCTTGGGTCTATCTCTCTTTTGCTTTTGAATCTAGAAGAAAAGGAGGTACTAATTAATAGGATCCTCTAATTTCCAAAAATCTAACCTGTGACCTTTGTCTATCTCATATCAATTATGTTGGCCATTTGAGTGGAACATTCTGATTTCCACATCCTAGCTGATGTTTCTATCCTGGGAATATGCTTCATATGTAAAGCACATGGAACAGGTCCTCCTCGTGAAAGAGAGATTCGTTACCACAAGAAATAGAAAGTTATTCTGGCCAGGCAGGGTGGCTCACACCTATAATTCTAGCACTTTGGGTGGCTAAGGCGGGCAGATCACTTGAGCTCAGGAGTTCAAGACTAGCTTGGGAAACACGATAAAATCCTGTAGCTACAAAAATTACAAAGAAAATTTAAAAATAATAGCCAGGAGTGGTGGTGTGCACCTGTAGTCCCAGCTCCTTGGGAAGCTGAAGTGGGAGGATCGCTTGAGTCTGGGAGGCAGAGATTGCAGGGGGCAGAGATGCTGCCACTCCACTCCAGCCTGAGTGACAGAGCAAGACCTCTGTCTAAAAAATAAAAGAAGAAAGAAATCTATTCTGAAAATGCTAAATATTTTGAGCATTCTAAATTAATAGACTTCCATTATGATTTCCAATTACTTGTGTGCATGTTTAAGTTATTGCTAGCCATGCTGATATAGGAATGAGTTTCAGAAATTCTACTACTACTCAGTGTGCTGACTCACCCAACTGCATGAGACAAATACAAAATGAGATGTGCAATATGAGCATGTATTAAGGCTCTCAGCATTGAAAATATCTAGATAATGGAAAATAAATTTGCTAAAGTATTACTTTTTTCCCTATTATCTCTATAGCAAACACTTGTTGCCAATAAACATTTTATAATAAAAAATTTATTGTCATGTGAAAAGTTCCAGCTGAAGTGCAAATTATTCAGCCAAAATATTTGAAAATAGTATATTACAGATGTATGCCAGGTTGTAAATTAATAAATATAGTATTTTTATTTAGATTTTGTGATTTTTGTGGTATATGACAGCTACTTAAAGTTTATAATTTGTAGGGGTTTATTTTCTCCTTCTAAGTAAATATTCACTTCTTCACTTAATTAGAAGTCACTACTTCGTACTCTTGGGTGTTATATTCAGGTCTCTTAAAACCAGGTCTGTTCCCACTGCCTAATCAGAAGGATGACAGAAGGACTCTTTTTCAATGTTTGATTGATTGATTGATTGATTGATTGATTTAATTTCAACATGAAAGATTATTCTACGAGAACAGTGATTTTTCAACGAAGGGTAAATTTGTTCTCCAGAAGACATCTGGAAATGTTTGGAGACATTTTGTTTATCACAACCTAGTGGTACTCCGTGTGCTACTATATATAACAAAGGTGTAGAAGCCACAGATGTCACTAAACATGCTACAATGAAGAGAAGAGCCCCACACAGCAAATAATAATTCATCCCCGATTGTCAAGAATGTTGAGGTTTGGGAAGCCCTGTTTTAGAGCAAATAATTTTAGCAAGCCAGATTTAGTCAGGCTTGATCTCAGGATCCTAACAATATCAACGCATGAATTAAATGAAGATCTATCAGCATTGGTGTTTTTTCTTTTAAAGACTGTGCTAAAGTATGATTGAATTTTCTCCAAGGAAAATTTTCAGTACAATAGCATAATTGAGGGGAGTATCTTCAAAGGCGATACTCATTTTGGCCTGTATATGCCAGCATGTTTTGTAAATCTTGTCATGTTACTTCAAAACGATAACTAATCTAACTGGTCCTGAATAAATTTTGTTTTTTTGTATTTGAATATGATTGTTTCTGACAGTCTTGGAGCCTGCTTTCACCAAAGAGCTTACCCTGCTAGTATCTGTGGGTGTTGGCAAGTCATCAAATTTACCCGTCATGCCCTGCCCTACTGAACTCCTCCCAGAATATTTTGTCTTACTGAGAATAGACTGTTCTCTCAGCCAACATAAGTGTTCTACTCTATACAGCTAGGAAATTAATGGAGTTTTTTGTTGTTGTTGTTTGTTTTGTTTTTACAGATTTTCTCTTTATGCAAATAGGAGAGCAAGTTAAGAGGCCAACAGAAAAAGTGTTGAGAACACTAGATCTCAATAAGGCCAATAGTTTAGGTGTTAATGATTTATTCCTATTGCAGTGATTACCTCGATGCCAATAAAGTCATTTGTTAGTTTGTACATCTGCTGGCTTTTCCCCTGTGCCACATTGCTCACTAAAAGCAGTTGCACAATTGGAATCGACCCGGTCTATAACTGAGTCAAGACAATTTAAGTCAGTAAAGATTTTATGATAGTTCTTTCCAACAGGATGTAGAAATATAGAAATAGAAGTCTTGTACCTTAGATTTCAGGGTTAAATCACTTTTATAAGGAAAAACATCAGGTATTTCCAATATAACAAAGAGGAAGATTCTTAATTCAATCTATGCCATATTAGTCTTCCTGGAAACTCCTTCTTTCCAGATCTCTGCTCCCTGAACATCTGAGGGCTAGAGCCATGTATAACTTTTTGATAAAGCAGTGATGGAGTCTCTACTGCTATATTAAGTGAATTGTTCTTTATTTTTAGTCTTTCATTCCTTTTTTATTGTCTCTAGCAAACAATGGAGACCAACAGCCATCTGAACACTTGATACCATGCTCCATTCACTCTGATCTCATTATCTCTTACTTTTGAGCCTTAATTCAGAAAAATAAATTTATGTTCTCTGCTCCCTATTTTTCAGTTTCAGCTATCTCTGCCTCCCCAGTTCTGGCTTACTATCAATTTTAAACAAAGTAAATACGACTCACACACACATACACACACACAAACACACCATGGTTGACCAAGAGTCTTTGTTAGCCTGAGATACAGAAGTTTCCCTAAACCTGAACTTTTGATGTTAACACTAGAAAATTCCCAGAAAACCTAAGACATAGTGGTCTTCATATATAAATTTTCAACAAACCTTGTGTAACCATGTTTTATGATGATTTTAAACTTAGTGATTTATGTATAACTTAATCATAACTGAGCACTGACTGTGTCATTTATAAACTGTATTATATACTGGAAGGTTTGGGATGAAGTATGAACAAATAAGATTCTGTCCTCAAAGTTCTAGAAAAAGTACACTTATTATATCTATAGCTCATGGTGTAGGTAAAATATATGATACTTTATATTTTAAAATATTTAAATATTCTAAAGATTTATCAGATGAAACATTGTATGTGGTTGCAGAAATTCATAGAAGATTTCATGAGCATCTAACAGATAACCGAGCTTTACATGCAAGTAGGAAGGAAGGGTTTATGAAATTTGGAAGAGATGTCTGGAAGACAGCTGCAAATATGAAGGAAATAGACATCATTATATTGTACATATACAGCTGATATTTCAGGCAGAGGCTATTGCTAAACAAAGAAAGAAAAAAAGTAAAGGTTAAGAAAAGAACCTTTGGAGTGCTGCTGAGTTTTAGATGGAAAGAGATGAAGAAAATACTGGAAGACAAGACAGAAAGAGAAAAATGCCAGAGCTATGTAGAGGTAACTCAAGAGAGCAATGTTACAAAGGTCAAAGGATAGGCACACTATAGTGACAGAAACTCAAGAAAAGTTGGGTTTCTGAACAATGAGGACATTCAACTAGAACTGATAATAAAGAATTATATACGTCTGCATATAAAGGCTTCCCTCATTTTACATTGATAATTTACTTCTCGGCCGGGCGCGGTGGCTCAAGCCTGTAATCCCAGCACTTTGGGAGGCCGAGACGGGCGGATCACGAGGTCAGGAGATCAAGACCATCCTGGCTAAGAGTGAAACCCGTCTCTACTAAAAAATACAAAAAAACGAGCCGGGCGAGGTGGCGGGCGCCTGTAGTCCCAGCTACTCGGGAGGCTGAGGCAGGAGAATGGCGTAAACCCAGGAGGCGGAGCTTGCAGTGAGCTGAGATCTGGCCACTGCACTCCAGCCCAGGCGACAGAGCAAGACTCCGTCTCAAAAAAAAAAAATAAATAAAAATAAAAAAAATAAATAAATAAAAAAAATAATAATAATAAAGATAATTTACTTCTCAAAATCAGAAATTCTCTATGAAGGCACTAAACAGGAACTTCTATCCCATAATTTTAAATATGAAAGAACATAATGTTTAAACAATAAACAAAAACTTAACAAGTTCTTAAAATGTAACTAAAATACAGTATAAAACACACACATGTGTGTATGCATATGTGTGTGTATTGGATACTAAATATAGCATATTATATTGGAAATATTTTATCTTAATCACTGAACAGTTAGTACGATTGTTAACATACATAACATTTTGTATATGTATAGTTTCTACACTGTTGTCAATGTTGCATTTTTGCTGTGACATGCTAAATAACAAATAACACAAATGTGAGAAATGTGTTAGGATAAACAAAAGTAAAACTTTAATTTGGCAGCTTTTCAGTGCAATTGTCCTCCATCACAAACTGCAGCCTCCACACATGCCACAGCAGCATGGGAAAGTAGGTAGGCGACACAAACAATTCACTGTCAATCAAATCCTATTGTCTCAAATGAGTCACAAGGCCTGCCAAACTGCAAGACAGCTAGACTATCTGGGGAAGCAAATGATTGTATTTTATTAGTAAATGTTCCTTTGCAGAACCAGTATGTGCACGTATACATTTTTCCCATAGATTTATGAGAGTGTGAACCAAATTGAAGATTTATTTAAGAAAAGTAACTTTATATTTATGTATTTCTATATCCTTTTGAAAAAAGTTTTCTTCCCAACTTTTGTTTTAGGTTAAAGTGGTACATGTGCAGGTTTGTTACATGAGTAAATTGTGTGTCGTGGGGGTTTGGCATACAGATTGTTTTGCCACCCAGTTAGTAAACCTAGTAGGTTGTTTTTCAATCCTCACTCTCCTCCCACCCTCTACCCTCAAATAGGTCCCACTATTATTGTTCTCTCCCTTGTGTTCATATATATTTAATATTTGGTTTCCACTTATAAGTGAGAACATGTAGTATTTGGTTTTCTGTTCCTGCATTAATTCGCTTAGGATAATGGCCTCCAGCAACATCCATGTTGCTACAAAGAGCATAATCTCATTATTTTATAGCTGCAGAGTATATAATATATGTACCACATAATATATAATATATGTACCGCCTTTTCTTTATCCAGTCCCCCGTTGATGGGCATCTAGATTAATTCAATTTCTTTGCTATTGTTAACACTCCTGTGATAAACATACATTTGCATGTGTCTTTATGGGAGAATAATTTTGATTCCTTTGGGAATATACCCAATAATTGGATTTCTGGGTTGAATTGTAGTTGTGTATTAAGTTCATTAAGAAATCACCAAACTGCTTTCCACAGTGGTTTAACTAATTTACATTCCCACCAGCAGTGTATAAGCATTCCATTTTTCTCTGCAACCTCGCCAGCATCTATTTTTTTTTTGAATTTTTAATAATAACTATTCTGACTGTTGTGAGATGGTATTTCATTGTGGTCTTGATTTGCATTTCCCTAATGATCAGTGATATTGAACATTTTTTAATATGCTTCTGGCCACATGTATATCTTTTTTTGAGAAGTGTCCATTCACATCCTTTGCCAATTTTTTAATGGGGTGATTTGGTTTTTCACTGATTGATTTTAGTTCTTTATGGATTCTGGATATTAGACATAGTTTGTATATATTTTCTCCCATTCTGTAGATTGTCTGCCTACTGTCTTCACAATTTCTTCCCCAATGCAGAAGCGCTTTAGTTTACTTAGTTTTCACTTGTTAATTTTTGTTTTTGTTGCAATTGCTTTTGGAATCTTTGTCTTGAATTGCTTGCCTGGGTCAATGTCCAGAGTGGTATTTCCTAGATATGCTTAACTAGTTTTTATAGTTTTAGGCTTAACATTTAAGTCTTTAATCCATCTTGAGTTGATTTTTGTATATGGAGAAAGATGTGGGTCCAATTTTAATCTTCTGTGTATGATTAACCAGTTATCCCAGCAGCATGGATTGAACAGAGTCTTTTTCCTATTGCTTGTTTTTGTCATCTTTTTTAAAGATCACATAGTTATAGGTGTGTCACCTTACTTCTGGGTTCTCTAACCTATTCACTGGTCTATGTGTTTGTTTTTGGACCAGTACAATGTTGTTTTGGTTACTGTAGCCTTGTACTACAGTTTGAAGTTGGATTGTGTGATGCCTCCAGCTTTGTTCTTTTTGCTTAGAGTTGCTCTGCTATTCAGATCCGTTTTTGGTTCCAAACGAATTTTACATTTCTTTTTCTAATTCTGTGAAAAATGTCATTGCTAGTTTGATACAAATAGCATTGAATTTGTAAATAGCTTTGGGCAGTGTAGCATTTTAATAATATTGATTTTTCCTATCCATGAGCATGGAATGCTTTTCCATTTGTTTGTGTCATCTCTGATTTCTTTTAGCAGTGTTTTGTAATTCTTGTAGAGATCTTTCACCTCCTAAGTTAGCTGTATTTCTAGGTACTTTATTCTTTTTTGTGGCTACTGTGAATGAAATTGCATTATTATTATTATTATTATTATTATTATTATTGCCTTTTTTCCCCACAAGTTCTCTCTTTTTCACTCAGGCTGAGTGCAATAGCATGATTATAGCTCACTGCAGGCAATCCTCCCACCTCAGGGTCCCAAGTCTCTCAAGTAGCTGGGACTACAGGTATACACCACCATGTCCAGCTAATGTTTAATTTCTTTCATATTCTCAGTGATATGGAGTCTCACTATGTTGCCTAGGCTGGTCTCACACTTCTGGATACATGCAGTCCTCCGACTTTGACCTCCCAAAGTGCTGGGATTACAGACATGAGACACCACGACCATCGGGGTTGCATTTTTAATTTGGATTTTAGCTTGGATGTTACTGATGCATTGAAATGTTACTGATTATTGTAAATTGACTTTGCATTCTGAAACTTTGCTGAAGTTGTTTATCTGATCTAAAAACTTTTGGCCAGAGACTATGAGGTTTTCTAGGTATAGTATCATATCATCTATAAAGAGATATTGTTTGACTTCCTCTCTATTTGGATGCCCTCTATTTATTTATCTTTCCTTATTGCTCTGGCTAGGACTTCCATCACTACGTTAAATAGGAGTGGTGAGAGAAAGCATCTTGTATTGTTCTGCTTCTAAAGAAGAATACATCCAGTTTTTGCCCATTCAGTATGATGTTGGCTGTGGGTTTGTTACAGATGGCTCTTATTATTTTAAGTTATCTACTTTCAGTGCCTAGTTTCTTGAGAGATTTCAACAGGAATGGGTGTTGAATTTTATCAAAGCATTTTCTGTGTCTGTTGAGATGGTCATGTAGTTTTTGTTTAGTTCTCTTCATGTAATGAATCATATAGATTGATTGTCATATATTGAACCAACCTTGCACCAAAGGATAAAGCATACTTGATGATGCTGGATTGGCTTTTTGATGTGCTGCTAAATCTATTTTGCTGGTATTTTGCTGAGGATTTTTGCATCTATGTTCATCATGAATATTGGTCTTAAGTTTTTCTCTTTTTTTCCTTATTTATTTCTGTAGTTTATTGGGGAACAAATGGTGTTTGGTTACATGACTAAGTTCTTTAGCAGTGATTTGTGAGATTTTGGTGCACCCATCATCTGAACAGTATACACTGCACCCTATTTGTAGTCTTTAATCCCTCACCCCCTTCCCACCCTTTCCCCATGAATCCCCAAAGTCCATTGTGTCATTCTTATGCCTTTGCATCTTCATAGCTTAGTTCCCACTTATAAATGAGAACATATAATGTTTGTTTTTCCATTCCTGAGTTACTGCACTTAGAATAATAATCTCCAATGTCATCCAGGTGGCTACAAATGCCATTAATTCATTACTTTATATGGCTGAGTAGTCCATCATATATATATGTATATTAAATATACATATATATGCTATATATATATAATATCACAGTTTATTTATCCACTCACTGATTGATGAGCATTTGTGTTGGTTCCACGTTTTTGCAATTGCAAATTGTGCTGCTTTAAACATGCATGTGCAAGTATCTTTTCCATGTAATGTCTTCTTTTTCTCTGGGTAGATAGCCAGTAGTGAAATTGCTGGAGAAATGGTAGTTCTATTTTTAGTTCTTTAGAGAATCTCCACACTGTTTGCCATAGTGGTTGTAGTAGTTGACATTCCGACCAGCAGTGTAGAAGTGTTCCCTGTTTACCACATCCACACCAACATATACTGTTTTTGATTTTTTGATTATGGCCATTCTTGCAGGAGTAAGGTGGTATCTCATTGTGGTTTTGATTTGTATTTCCCTGATAATTAGTGATGTTGAGCATTTTTTTATATGTTTTACTGGCGATTTGTAGAGCTTCTTTTGAGAATTGCCTATTCATGTACTTAGCCCCCTTTTTGATGTGATTGTTTGTTTTTATCTTGTTGATTTGTTTGAGTTTATTGTAGATTCTGGATAGTAGTCCTTTGCTGGGTAGACTGTTCTGTAGATATCTGTTAGATCTGTCAGGTCAAGTGTCACATCGAGGTCCCAGATATCTTTGTTAGTTTTCTACCTTGATGATCTGTCTAACACTGTAAGTGGGGTATTGAAGTCTCCTACTATTCTCGTGTGGTTATCTAAGTCTCTTCATAGGTCTCTAAGAATTTGTTTTATGAATCTGGGTGCTGCAGTGTTGAGTGCATACGTATTTAGGATAGGTAAGTCTTCTTGTTGAATTGAACACTCATCATTATGTAATGTCCTTCTTTATTCTTTTTGATTATTGTTGGTTTATAGTTGGTTTTGTCTAAGAACATTGACTCCTGCTTCTTTTTGTTTTCTGTTTGCTTGGTAGATCTTTCTCCATCCCTTTACTTTGAGCCTATGGGTGTCCTTGCATGTGAGATGTATCTCTTGAAGACAGCATACAGTTGGGTCTTGCTTCTTCATTCAACTTGCCAGTCTGTGCCTATTGTGTAGGGCATTTAACTTATTTATGTTCAAGGTTAACATCAGTAAGTGTAGATTTGACTCTGTCATCATGTTGTTAGCTGGGTGCTGTGTAGACTTGGCTTGGGTACTTTATAGTGGTGGTGGTCTGTTGTCTTGAATATGTTTCTGTAATGGTCAGCAGCAGTCTTTAATTTGCAAGTTTAGCCCTCCCTCAATTATCTCTTGTAAGGCAGGTCTGGGGGCAATAAATTATCTCAGCATTTGCTTGTCTACAAAAGATTTTATTTCTCCTTTGCTTATGTAGCTCAGTTTGAAGGATATGAAATTTTTGGTTGTAATTCCTTTTCTTTAAGGATGCTGAATATAAGCCCCCAATCTCTTCTGGCTTGTAAGATTTCTGTTGAAAGGTCAACTATTAGCCTGGTGGGTTCAATTTATAAGTGACCTGCCCCTTCACTCTAGCTGTATTTAATGTTTTTTCTTTCATTTCAACCTTGGAGAATCTGATGACAATGTGTCTTGGGAATGGTCACATTGTATAGTGTCTAACAGGGGTTCTCTGAATTTTCTCAATTTGTATGTCAACCTCTCAAGTGAGATTGGGGAAATTTTCATGAACAATATTCTCAAATGTGTTTCCAGATTTCTTGCTCTCTCTCCCACTTAAGCACCCAGCAGATGGTGCTTAATCATAATCACAGATGAGTAGGCTCTTGCTCAGCATCACAGATCGTTTGTATTTACTTGCACTTGCAGCCATGGTACCTGTCAGTTTTTTTAGGGTGTGAGCTCCTCTACCACTTGAGTACTGGCTGCAGATAATGGATTTATCCTTTAATTTGCTAAACAACCATATGTGTTTTTTTACTTTAAATAAATCAATAGAATTAATCCAAAAATCAAGAATATAAATATCATTTTTTGCATTTTCTTTAAACATCAATATTTTCCATTATAAATATTTTATTAATGAGTTTTCAGAGTAGAACTAAAAACAGTAAGGTTATAAACTTGAAAGCAGGGAAAAATAATTATTTGAGAAATAAACAAATGTGATTAATTTAAATTATAAGTTTACAAATTTTAACAGTGAGCTAAAAATAGAGTGATGCTTAAAGGAAAAGGATGATTAAAAAAGAGGTTCTTCCCCTGACCCCCCAAACATTAGGAGAAATACCTAATGTAGATGATGATTGATGGGTGCAGCAAACTACCATGGCACGTGTATACCTATATAACAAACTTGCACGCTCTGCACATGTATCCCAGAACTTAACTTATAAAAAAAAAAAAAAAGACTTCCAAAAAAAAAAAAAAAAAA
>NW_016807894.1:79927-96634 GCF_001698545.2 Rhinopithecus bieti
TTGCTCAAAAGATAAGGGAGTAAATCAGCAGTAAGACATACAGATACACGGAGATGTTCCATTTCCCAGGGACGGGCAGGAGACAGATGTTTTTCTTTTACTGAGATTTAAGAGAATGGTGATGGCCTTTAACCACAAGCAGCCTTTAGGCATTTGTTTAACAAAGCACATTCCTTACAGCCCAAAATCCTTTAAACCTTAATTACCACAGCGATGTCTCTTGTAAGGACAAGATTGGGGGTAGAGTCACAGATTAACAGCATCTCAAATACAGAGCCAAATGGAGTCTCTTAAATTTACTTCTTTCTATATAAACACAGTAACAGGCTGACCGCGATCTGGGCTCACTGCAAACTCTGACTCCTGGGTTCAAGCAATTATCTGCCTCAACCTCCTGAGTAGCTGGGATTACAGGTGCGCACCACCATGCCTGGCTAATTTTTTTGTATTTTTAGTAGAGATGGGATTTCTCCATCTTGGCCAGGCTGATCTTGAACTCCTGACATCATGATCCACCCGCCTTGGCCTCCCACAGTGCTGGGATTACAGACATGAGCCACCGTACCTGGCTGCTCTTTGTTTTTAGGTTACACAACTACATCAAAAGATTCACTCAAGGCAGATGCCACAATATTCAAGAGGTGATCATTCTGATTACGGCATTCAAATTCACCTAGAATTTGGTGTAAACTTAACTCATTAACTCATACAGAACATGGCAGTGTCTATATTTAAGTATTTTTAAATAAATTGCATGTGTCTACATGCTAAGGATTCCAATAATTATTAATTTCAAGATGAATTTAACTCAAACTCCCCTGGATTTCAAATTAATATGTACAAATGGATACTTCTAAATTACTGATTTCTGAAAGACACAGGGAAGATGAAAGTGCTGGAGGAAGAGATGAGCTGGTCTGTGAGTCATTACTTCATATATACAGATGAACAAAGTTCCCAGAAGGATTCCACTAAACCTCCCTTTTTCCAAGAGGCGGGGGCCAGAGATGAAAATAGGCTATTAAACAATACTGTAGAAAACAAATCTCAATCTTAATAACGATTTCAGGATTCAAATTCTGATTGGGGAAGCATGAAAAGCTTTAGGCTAATGTACACTTATCATTAATTCTAAGCTAAGCCCAAGGACCTTGCTAAGAGAAGTTGTACTTAGTCACCAAACTATAACAGAGTTTTCTCATGTTTCTAGGAGATAGAGAATGAGGGTTTTTAAAATTATTTGTTTGACTTTCTCTTTTCTCCCTTTGCTTTGTTCCCCACTTCATACTTAGCTCTTTACAAATGCAAATATAACCTTTTAACCTACCAGACACTCCCTACAGGGCAAATTCATCTAACTAGGAGCTTAGAAGCTCCAGAGCAGAACTGCCTCCCACCAGGAGATTCCCTTGAGAGACAACAGTCAATTTACAACCCAAAATATGCTCGCCATGAAATGCTCTCCCATCTGGAGAGTTTCAGCCACTTTTACAACCTAGTTCTGCCCATGAAGGCGCCAGCTCGACCACCTGGTAGAGAAAGCACCAAACAGAGTTACATGAACCCCCTACTTGTTTGTTCCTTCCACTGCGTGCCATGCATTCCAAGCCCCCCTTACAAAGTCCTCACTTTTGCTCCAAAGGCAAAGTGGTAACCTTAAGTCAGGAATTCTGTACTTCTTCTCTTAAGCTAGCTTTGGAATAAAAAGTCACTTTCTTTATAACAGTCCTGACTCTTGTTAATTAGATTCTACAAGTGGAAAGTAGCTGAACCTGTGTTTCAGTTACAAGACCAAGAATAAATATTTATTAAATGTAATAAATTACTATTCATGGATTAATGCTTGTTTTAAAAGTATTATTGTATCTAGGTTCACAAATAAATTTGGAATATGTCAGGCCTCTGAGCCCAAGCTAAACCATCACATCCCTGTGACCTGCACATACACATCCAGATGGGCTGAAGCAACTGAAGATCCACAAACGAAGTGAAAATAGGCAGGTCCTGGCTTAACTGATGACATTCCACCATTGTGATCTGTTCCTGCCCCACCCTAACTGATCAATTGACTTTGTGACAATACACCTACCCCACCCTTGTGATAATATACTTTGTGATATTCTCCCATCCTTGTGAATGTACTTTGTAGGATACACCCTCCCCACCCTTGAGAAGGTACTTTGCAATATCCTCCCTGGCCCTTAAGAAGGTACTTTGTAATACTCTTCCTGCCCTTGAGAGGGTACTTTGTGAGATCCACCCCCTGCCCGCAAAAAAGTTGCTCCTAACTCCACTGCCTTCCCCAAACCTCTAGGAACTAATGATAATCCAATAGCCCTTTACTGACTCTCTTTTCAGACTCAGCCTGCCTGCACCCAGGTGATTAAAAAGCTTTATTGATCACACAAAGCCTGTTTCGTGGTCTCTTCATACAGATGCATGTGACAGGGTACACTTTTCCTTTCTTGTATGGTCTTTGTCTATGTTATCAAGATTACACTGGACTCACCCAATAAGTTATGAAGTATTCTTTCTTTTTATACTATCTGAAATATTGTGTGTTAAATTGAAGTTTTCTGTTTTCAATGTTTGGAAGTTATTGACTGCAAAACTCTGTAACGATGATGTTCATGTGTATATTTTATGACTAACTTTTGACTATAGAGTCAATGTCTGTAATGACAGAACTTACATTTAGATTTTCTTTTTCTTGGGCAAGTCATTATCAATTGTATATTTCCAAGAACATGTGAATTTTATTCAAATTTTGAGAATCATGAAATAAATGTATTTATATATGTTTGTAACTCTCTGTAGCTTTGTTCCCTATTCCCACCCTAATAACACATATTCATGACTCTTTGTTATTTCATTATGAATCTTAGATATTTGACTATTTTGTGAGTCTATTCAAAGAATCACATTTGGGTTTACTTGATCATCCAAATAGTTTTATTGTTTTCATTTTCAGAATATTTGATATTTGTTTCATTATTTCTTGCCTTATACATTTGATCATTTTTAGTTTCCTGATTTAAACAATTAACTCATTAATGTCCAGTCTTTGTGCTTTTCTGCTACAGTTACAGTTACAAATTTTCCTGCTTTTACTGCCTTTTTAGTTTCCTCAAATACTTAAAAGGGTATCTCTATATTATTCATTTCTAAATATTTAATACCCATAGTATTATCTTTTCTAACCCATTGTTGGTTTTAAACTATATATATATGTATATGTTAAAGATTTCCAAATATCTAGCATGATTTTCCCTTTGTTATGAAGGAAATCAAAGTTTTACCCCAGAATATGTTTGACACTTGATTTTAGCCAAAAGACTGAGAAGTGATGAATATGTTTATTTGAAATATTTTGAAATAGAAGCAAACAGAAGTGACTTTGCAAAGCTGTCTTTTGTGGAGGAAATTTGCATCTGTAGATAATCTTCATGAATGCAGCCTGGATGTTCCTTTCCAGGCATTTCCAGGATCTAGGAAAGACTGCGAGTTTGACATCTTTAAATGTCTGAAAGGAAATATTTACCATCTATTCTCTTTGAGGGCAACTGCCTGGGAGGCTTCAGTCACATAACAAGGCCACCTTTGCCAGCCAAGCCTCTCTGCCTTGGTCATGCTCTGAGTCTGCATTCTTTCTGTAACCTCAAGATGGTAATATAAGCTTCTGTACCTTGTTAGGGATTGGGTCTTCATCCAAAGTTTCCCCTGTATACACTTTAAATAAATTTATATGCTGTTTTTTCTTACTGCCTCAGCAAGTTGATTTTTCAGAGGCCCTTCAGAGGGCCAAGGAGAAAGCCCATCCTTGGTTCTCACAGTTATATTGCCATTCTTTTACTAGAAAATATTAGAGGGGAGGGAGCTTTGACACAGGAAATGGTCTGTATGACAGACACTATTTTGTGTTTTTGATATATTCTTTGTGGCCTGATGGAAAGCCAATTTTGGTAAATAATCCATGTGTGCTCAGGAAGAATGTACATTTTCTTATTACTGAGTATGTGTGCACTTACATATATATATATAATAAAAATATGTATTATAAATATAAAATAAATGTATTATATATATGCACACACATATGTATGCACACACACACACACATATATATATGTATGCTTATTCAAGCAAGCACAATAGTTCTTTGTTCAAATAGTCAATAATCTTGCAGCCCTCAGAATCACAGCAGATTCAGGGACAATAATTGCTAATTGTTGGTTTTACATATCATTTACTTGGATAAGATTTCCTAGTGTGAGTCCATTGTTTTCATAATTACAATATTACCAGATTCATTTCCTGTATTTGGATGCAAATTTACATGGTTCTTATGCATTCAGGCTTTAAAAAGTCTTGTCAATATAATATATCTTTCATTTGTAGAAATGTGTGACCATGAGGACCCCATAACCTGTGAATGACATGCTGAGACTGGAAACCCAAAATGATGGTAACTGAGAGTGGTGCTAGGACCCTATGTTTTGATCACTCTCTCCTACATGAGGACCTTAATAAAAAGGGGGAATTTTTTAAAACAAAATTATGGAAGACCATTATTTTGGATTGAGCTCATGCACTAGGCCCCAACAGACCACACCAAACAGAAATGGAGTTGCTCGTGCTAAATGTGACATAATCAAACTAAGACTTTAAGGAAACACATAAGACCTAGGGCAGATTGTTAGGCAGGAATCTAGACCCAACATGGCGGCGTTACCCGGTGTAGCAGGCCATTTGTAAAAGACTCCCTTCACCCTTGTACATACCCGCAGACTTACATGCGTCAGAGTTCTGGCTGGGCAACCACACTCCCCCATGACCTGCAGCTCACCTGCATTCCACAAGTTCGTAAACAGCAGTTTCGGTTAACAGTTTCCAAAGACCCCTTCCTCATGACCCTTACTCAACTCCTGCCCTAGTAGTTTCAAGACCCCCCAGGCCCTGTTTGCACAACCAGCTTCCCTACCTCTCAGGCTATAAAAAGCCCCTACTCTCCTCCCTCAGCGCGACTTCCTCGGCGCATGCCTTTGGACCGAGGAACCTCGCCTGCAAGCCCTAATAAAAGCTATTCTCACTGCCATTTGCTTTGTGTCTTCGTTCCCGGTTCGGCTCCAGCCTCAGTTTACCCTTACACAGATCAGGTTTTGTTTTTCTCCTGTAAGTGGGACATTCCAGCAAGGAGATACCCTCTACTCAGTCCTGTTTCCTACCTTTGCAAAACTCACTGTTCTGCTGTTTCCTATTGGGTTTCAGTAACAAGTAAGTACATTTACGATGGTAGTAGTGACATCAATGACTAAAACTTCTCAAAATTGAGAAAATGACCAAAAGAGGGGAATTGTTAATGCAAACTAAATATGGCCGGAGAGGGACTCTCTACTTTTATATTATAGTCTTTGCAGATGAACTACAACCTAACTTAATAGGTAGACAAGATTGAAAACCTAACTTAGGAGTATACACCTGCAACAATAGCTGAGTCTTGGCCAATCTCAGCAGCCATAGTTCACCCACTCATACACTGCTGAGTGTTCAAATAAGGCAAATACCATGCTGTAACCAATCCAGTTGTTTCTGTAGCTCATTTCCGATTTATGTACGTCACTTCCCTTGTTTTGTCTATAAATCTTTTTTCACCACATGGCTGCACTGGAGTCTCTCTGAATCTGCTGTAATTTCTGGGTACTGCCCGAATAGCAAATTGTTCATTGCTCAAACTACTTTACATTTAAATCAGCTGAAGTTTTTCTTTTAACAATATCTTTTCCTATAAATTTACTTTCAGCTTTTATTTCTTTAGGTTTGAAAATTGTCTCTTGCAAGGAGCATGTAACAAGATTTTATTTGTTTTTGTATAACCTGAAAATTTATGGTCATTAATTAACATGTTTACTTATTGATATACATGAATTTATTTTTTTACCTTCTGTTTTTTCACTTTTAGTTTACTGTGCTTTTTCTTTACTTCTTTATTTTCATATTTTATTGTTCTCATTTTCTGCCTTTATTCAAGTACATTTTATTTTCCCATTCATTTTCTATTACATTAGTTGTTTGCTGTACTTTTGTTGTTGTTACTGATTATTTTAATAAGCCTATTTGTCTTAACAGGGTCCAAACCTAATCACTAACTTCACCCTCTTCTTCTTGGAACATACGGTAGTGAATTTGAAATACAAATCTCTGTAGAGCTTAGACCTGTGGGTGCGACTTCTCTGAGAGGATTTTGTTGTATGCAAAAATGTGGCTAATGCAAATAAATAAGCAACTGAGTTTTTTTTACTTTTCTTGCTGCTGACAGATTATTAGTGTACCTTCTTACTTCATGTGTTCTAGCTATGTGTAAGGGCCTTAATTCCCAGACTCAAACTCTTTTATACTTGAGATTAACACAGTCTCTTTCCCTCACAACACACACACACACACACACACACACACACACCAACTGCAGAGTGTACTCAGTTTTACCATTCAATTTGTGATTCAATTTCATTGCCATGACTTCTAGATACTTCCAGCATCATACTTTCTTGGAATTCACATTTGTATTTTAATTAATTTTGTAATATTTTATGTAGTAATTTCATGCATTAACAGGAAGAGGGTTTTAAAATTATCTAGTATATAACATAGATAGAACTAAAAGTGCTTAGTCACTAGGATTATGCATATTAGTGATGTTAATCTCAGTCCCTATGGTGTTAAATCTGATCGGGGCTACTCTGTAATCTTTTCACATGAGCTATCAACAGCATTCAAAGGCCTTGACTTTCTTTTGCCCCTTCCTGAAACATTCCTTTCTTCATGTTTATGAAAATGCTCTCTTCTAATTTTCCTTCTTCACTGGTACTTTTTCTCAGTATCTTTTGTCAATGTCGCTTCTTTCTCTACATTCTTACCCAAGTTGATAATATTCATTTTCATACTTTAATGTCTTCTGAATGCAGATAACTACCAAATTGACATGTTCAACACATTTCTCTTCTATGAAACCAAACTCCTACTACTACTTCTCACTTCATTTCATAGATCCTTCTACCCGAGGACCTATTGTCACCACTCAGTTTAGACTTCCCCTTCCTAGTAAGTGATGTTACTTTCAATGTACTTCATTAAATCAGAGACCTGGGATTCATACATGGTTCCCTTTCCACCTCATCTGTGTTCAGGTGATAAGTATGCCCGTACTTATCCATTCGTTTCATTCACATTACTTCTGAGATCTAAGTCCATCATTTAGACCTTTGTAATTTTGAGGCAAAGTTTTTTTAAAAATGCAACATAATCTACAAATACATTACTTATGTCATAAAACATAGTATTATACATAGACATGCATAGGTTAAAAAAATGACAAGCAAAGTTATAATCTTAGTGACTAGACTTATAGATGATTTCTATTTTCTTTTGGGGTTTTTAAATCATTATATAATCACAATCAAGAAAGTAAGTGATTAAAACAAATTCAAAACTTTTCTTGATACCATATATGCCAAGGATCATTCTCCTTGGTAATTTAACCAATCTCACATATGTTCTCTGGCTCAACTGGGCTAATGACTAGGCACATATAAGAAGAAAAAAATCATTTTTTATTTTCACAGGTGAATTGAATATGAAAAGAGGTCTAATAATAATTTTCAAAATTTGGGTTTAGTAGTGTAGACAAAAAAATGTTATTTGAAAATCAGCATTGTGACTTATGTGTGATTGGCTACATATATGTGACTAAAACATTGAGAGTCCTGAAATTGAATGAATTACAAAGTCAGATGCGCTTTGTACATTGCTTTGTGCTTCAATTATGTCGCTAAGATTGCATTCCCATCTGTTAGTGGTCTGTCTTACTTACATTTATGCATGTTAAGTTTGAAGGGCCAATATTGATTCTTTTCATTGCCTATAATGGTTTTTTAATGAGATACATTAGTTTGAATTACGAGCAATCTAATATATATTTTGGAATGTGTTGCTTTAAATAACTGCTAATAATTCTGTGAAAGTTTACCTCAAAGACTAAAATATATGACAGTTATGTTAGAATTGAGCAATATTGCAGGCACTTTATAAGTTTATTAAAAATACAAAAGCTTGGATACTAAGTTATTGATTAAATAATTCACTGAAAAGGGTGAGCCAGTGTTGAAGAATGAAACACACAAAGACTTTAGCAAAAGACAAGTCTGAATTTTAATCTTACCACATACTGTCTGTGTAACCTTCAGCAGTTTACTGAACCTCTCTGAGCTACCTATACAACTGGGAAAATCTTACTTTGCAGGATTGTTGTAAGAATCAAAGAAAATTCATATAAAATGCCTAGCTTAGAGTAATTTTTATCTTCCTGACTACTGCTGCCTTGTAAACTTAAATGATGTGATACCTGCAAGTCTGCTGCTCCAAAATCACCTACTCCATTGTTAGATGAGCGTAATGGTTGGTTAGTCAGCATCATTGGCTACGTTGACACCTGACTCTCCTGGGGGCTCTAATACTGCTGTTCAGATAAAGATTGTATTGTACATTTGAGACAGGGAAAACAGAGAATTACACACATAAACACACTCAGCCCAGTTAATCAGGGGAAAGCCCAGTGTAATCAGGGCGAAACTTGTGTGTACTCAGGATCCTTTCCACAAATCCTTCACCAATCTGTAGAGTTATATAACCTTGTCTCTGCTCATAAAGATAATACCAAGCCTGCCCTCCAGAGCAACCTGACTTGGCCTTCTTAGCCTCATCTGTCTCATATCTGCTGCCTCCCCTAAAACAGAAAATCAGTCTTTTCTATTTCCCAAAGCAACACCTATTCTTGCATTGGCATTGCAATTTTTCTTTCACCACATTTAATGCTCTCATTTTCTTATTTATAACTGTCTTTGTAATCACTCCCCCAAATAATTGTGACCTCAGGAAGCAATGTGTCTAGGCAAAATGATAGTGACAATTTTTTATACACTTTACAAGAATCTAAATACCTTTATGATTTTACAAGAAACAAATTATTCCACCCCACCCTAAATTACAAGTTTCTTCAATTCTTTTTTGTAAAGATGACAATTTATAGACTAGATTATCTGCAGTGATTCTAATCACTCCGGAGGTAGTAAAATGTCATCTTTACTATAATGTGCTGGGGGTAGCTAGGGTGGAAAGGAGGGAGTGGGAGGGGGCTATATGCAAATCTAATAGAAAGCATGTAAATATTTCACTAAAATATGCTGCTCAATTAGGAAATAATAATGGGGTAATAAGTAAAGTGAACGCAGTTTTAACTATCTTGGGCTTCTTAGTTGTTATGTAAATGATGGGTTGCAGATAGTTAGCCCAGAGACCAGTATCAGTTCTTATGACTGCTTCAGCCCCTCTCTGAATGATCAAGCTAAACAAGGAGATCAGCACAAAAAATCTGCATTGGAAACACATGAAGAAGAATCTAAAATAATTATTGATCAGGGAAATATTCATCATAGTTATTTCAAGGTACTTCAAAACATTTGAGAATGTAAATTATTCCATTTCATTATGAAAGTATACAATCCAATCAGTAATATACAGAGATTTCTTATTTGCTGGTAAAACCTTAAACATAATGGGAAATTTTTAAAATGGAGCCAGAAGAGGCATTTAAATGGCGAATGCCATTTTCATTATTCCCCTGCTACAGGACTGACTTAAGTCAATTTACATAGATCATTATTGATTCTAGTTCCACAAAATGGGAATGAAAAAATTAGATCTGACATATTTTAAAGTCCACAAAATGCCAATATTTTTTCTCCCCTATATAACCTTAATCTGTGGAAATGCAAGAATGTTTTGTTTCAGTCTATATTAGACACTTCAAATTAAGGTACAATCAATAGTATTATATAAAATCCAGGGTAAAAATGTATTTTCAAGCTTCAACTTAGGACTGACTAATAATAACAATATGGGTTATATTAATATTCTACCCCAAGCAATGCATAAACAATTTACTGGAGTTCTTTGGAAATTCCTCATAGCACTGTCTAGAGGTAATCATTATTTATATTTTTATTATGTATTCTTCCAGAGCTTTCCCTATGCTGTATTTGGTTTTCATATATTTTATAGAATGCATACTACTATATTTATTACTTAAACTTGTTTATAGCAGTGGTGCTAAAACTCAATATGCATACATTGTCACAAAATAATAAACCTATTTAAAAACCTATTAAAAAAGCATATCTCTTTGAGCTTTACACCTGCTCAGCTACTCATTCTCATCCATCCCAAAGATTCTGATTCTACAGAAGTAGGATGGAGGCTAGGAATATAAATTTTAAAAATAAAACTTAATATACTTCTGGGGAAAGTAGATTGCAGTATTAAAAAACACAGGCCTATAATTTCCTTTTTGTGTTAATCTTATGAGGAGAGTACATCAAGATTACCCTAGCTTGTGATGATACTTGGTTAAGAGATTCATCTTTTTCAGAGTTTGAAAGAATCTCAATGACAGAAACTATCTGCTTGATAGAGCTTTCAGAGGAAATCAGCATTATTTGGAGACTTTTGAAGGGCATGAATAATTTACTAACTTTTCAATTCCTTCCACAATTATTTTGTATCCAGGTTTTCTACCTTTCCTTAGACAATTTTATAGGTAATGTTTTCTAGAAAATTGACGATTATATTATAAAATGTGTTGGGAATGAAGTTTTTGGTGTCACAAAAAAAGAATGAATGCTGAATTGCTGGAACAAAGGATCTCTCAGCAAGGTGAGCTTTACTTTCTGCAGAAAGGGTGTTGCTACTCAATAGCTGTCCAGCCACGAGAGCACACTGAACAAAGGAGACAGAGTTATTTATAAAATGCATATGTATTTTTGCATCTACCCTACTGCTGTCTCTAGTTTCCATTGACTGGAATGGGATCTCACATTTTACACTTTACCCAATTGGCTATTAGTTTAAAACTTTCTTAATTAGCTAAGGGGAATAGAAGAAAGAAAGAAAAGGAAGTTGCCCAAGGATAGTTAAGGAAGCATCACCAAATAAGGAATGGCATGTACTATGGGTTGGGGCTTGTCTAGTTCTGTCCAGGCATGCCACAGCAAGCTAGGACAGCTGATTTGGAATACATATATGTGTATGTATATATATATATATACACACACACACATCTATATACATACTAATAGTGGATAGCAATCTTATAGTAAGAAATTGTGACTTTTTATAATTTTTGAGTAGGAACTTTCCGATTTCTCACAAAGGTATTTGTGTTTGTGAAATGGAGGACATTATATTCAATTAGAACAACTCCAGCTTTTATCTTTGTCTCTTCTCCTTCCTTTCGTTTATTCCTTTCTATGCTTAGCCTCTTCAATTTCATACTTAATTTTTATTTGACTTACATTTTATTTTTATAGGTTAATATCTCCTAAACATAGGCGAAATTTAACTCTGTTTTGATTTAGATCTACTTCGATGTCTTTCAACAATGCTTCTTTTTCCTTTTAGACCTCATTTTCTAACATTTATTTTTAGTTTTCATATATATTTCATTGCTAACATCAATAGAATCATTTCTTAATTTCTTATTTTATTGTTAAATCTTTATTTTTATTATACTGTGAGAATCCGGATTTTTATACACCTATATTTATGTTAGTATTTTGGTTTTATGCCTAGTAACTTAGCTGAATTCTCGTTAATTCCAGTGGTCTGCTGATGTTCTTGGATTTTTTTTTTTTTATGTAGACAATGATACCATCTAAAAATGATAATATCTTTTTTTCAAGTTGTATTTTTCTCATTTTATATTTCTTATTATTGTTTTATTCTGGCTAAATCCTCCAGTACAATGCTAAAAAACAGAAGTGAGGAAAGCCAGCAATTTTATCAGGTATCACTAATGGTAAACTTCTAAAGTCTCACTATTAATATTGTATTTGTTGTAGTATATTTTACAAAAAATAAGATGGGCTATTTTTCTGAAATGCCTTTATAAAATAAGAATCACCTATTCCATGAAGTTTGAATATATTTGATTTAAATTGCCTTTTAAATCAGCTAGGCTTGGCTCTCTCTGATATTTTGATTACCAATTCAATGTATTCTATCTCTTTACTTCCAATTTTTCTGAGTGGTTCTGTATTAAATATATGTCTTTTAAAGATGATCTACCTAGATTTTTATTTTACTCAGTGGGATAGGTACTTGATAAGTCCACATGTGTTTTAATGACTGATACATTTGCATTATATCTACCATTTCATTTCTTTCACCATCCTTTTTCTTAGTTCTATTTTTAGTCTTCCCTCACTTCTCTTGAACTGATACAATTTGTTTTATTTTTTTTTATGATAAGTTGGCAGCAGTATATTAGCTCTCTCTTTTGGAAGCTATTCTTTAAATTGTAATACATATACCTAACTGTAATTTATGTTTTAGTAATGTATAAAGGACTCAGCATTTCTCTCTCTTAGACTGTAAGGCCTTAACTTTCTCTTTCAAATGTAAAACTAAACATATTTTGATGCTTAATAATCAATGTATTTTCCCAAGATAGCTTATCAATTTTTAGGGCCTTCCATTATTTCTTGGAACCTATGTCTTCTCTTCATGTATATGTTTTCTGTTTTTATTTTTTATTTTATTTTATTTTTTTTGAGATGGAGTCTCATTCTGTCACCCAGTCTGGAGTGCAGTGGCACGGTCTCGGCTTACTGCAACTTCTGTGTCTCAGATTCAAGCGATTCTTCTGCCTCAGCCTCCCAAGTAGCCGGGACTACAGCGTGTGTGCCACCGCACCCTGCTAATTTCTTGTATTTTTAGTAGAGATGGAGTTTCACCGTGTTAGCCAAGATGGTCTCTTGTACTCCTGACCTCGTGATCTGCCTGCCTCGGCCTCCCAAAGTGCTGGGATTACAGGCATGAACCACCACGCCTGGCTCTGTTTTTAAAAATAATTTATTCATTGGGGTTTGTTGAATTCATTTTTTTAGTCTTTGTATGGAGATATCAGGAAAGCTTTTGTAGTAACTTATACATTAGAGGTGCCTGACAGCCAAGCGAAAGAATCTGAGCGCCACGAAAATGACAAAACAAACTTGAGTGTAAAATGACAGTTGATAATCTAGCTGCAGGATGATCAGGCATTCTTCCAGTTTTGCAAACCCAGGTAATCTGGAGTGCTAGATAGTGGAAAAACGAACAAACAAACAAACACAAAAACAAAAAACTAGACAGTTTGTTAACTAGCGAAGAGTCAACAGGTGAATTCTGTCAACAGGTATCAGGACTCCAGCATCCATTAAGTGGGGGTTTATGGACAGGGCTGTTGAAAGCCAGGCAGTGTGTCATACTCAGAAGAGCATGGGGAACCAGGAAAGCTATCCAAACAGTTCTCAGAAACAGAGACCCATGTTAAAGCTCATTTATCAAAGGAGACCATAGGTTAATGTTACTGTAACACAGTGATGAGATGACATGTTTCTAAACTGCAACTACAGAAGGTCTAGGACATCAAAAAAGATGATCATTTAGGCACCCAACTATAGGAATTAAAGAATCTAAGTAAGTTAGCTAGGTATGAGATAAGTTTTGGAACTAAAGACAAATATCTATATGATTCTGTCAAAGGCCACTTTTAATGTAAAGGTTCATTTGTGGAGCACTAAGACATCCACTTTGTGGTACAACTTTACAACTGCAGGAAAGTCTGTTAGATTAAAACTGAGCTTTTTAGGCCATTTATGTTCATTGAGCATGCTGTGTTTGAATTTGCATCAATCTCCTGAAGATCTAGCTAAAATACAAATAATCTATTTCCAAGGGAAAGGCCATAATTTAAGAAGATTTTATTTATCTTTTTTCACAAAAGAATACATCTAAAATGTTTGAACATGTATTATATTCCTAGCATGGCATAAGGTGCTTTACATATGTGTTTTGAATGTAATTTTCAATGCTAATCTAAGAGAAAGTCTAATTGCTACTAGCCTGCAAATGAAACCAAGACTGAGAATGACCACATAACTTTCCCAAGGCAATGTAACTCATGTCTGATAAACCCTGGAACTCCTGTTATTTTTACTCCTCACAAAGAAATAAGCAAACCACATTGGCATCTCTGAGCCTTAAGAGTTAAATCCTCTATTTGAAGACATTTATGTCTTAAACATGAACACAATTATATGAGCCATAAGTAGTTTTAATATTACACTATACTCTTACATTAAATAAGTTAATTTGCATGTAGAAAAGTTACTATTCACTGCATATCAAAATAACATGCCATTACATATTTTAAGCAGACGTGTAAAGATAATATCCATCTATCTAAAATTGGAACAAGTCATTCAAATCAATATGTTTTTCATGTAAATTCTACTTAAACCTGACACGTTGATGGTTAGATGTTAAGATCCTATATTGACCTTTTAAAAAACCGTAAGTACCTCTGGGATAAACCAACTGCCTCCAAGAGTTTTCACACAGAATATTGACCATTAACACATGTGTGTTCACAGTTGAGAATATTTAAGGCTTTTCTCCCCAATTAAATTAAAAATAATATATTCTATAGTACTTGACAGTAACATTGCTTCTAAATTTCAAATCGCAGTAAAATATGTGGTTTTGTATAAAGAGGATTATTTTGCATTAATATTCTTTTAAACTTCAAAGACATGCGATCTCTTCAAAACAGCACACGATTTAGGTTTAAAAAATTCTTTTTAATCTTCCATAGTTCTGCTAATCAATATCTGTAAACTTAGCATAGTGCAAGAAAACTCAGTGTTTAAAAAGAAATATGAAGATTAATACAGTTGATGGTATTCTAAAGTTGTGTCCATATCTCCAACTAAAACAAAATCATTAAAATTTGGATTTAATGTATGAATACAATCTACCACAGTGTATACATATACTTTGAAGGCACTGCTTAAAACATTCTCTTCAGGAAATCATTCTATTTTGTTTTCACTTTCTTTTCTTTTTTTCACAATTTCAGTAAAATTTAATGTAATTCTCTGATTTGCTGGCAAAATATATTAGAATGTTGAAGCATTTCTTATTTCTTGAGGAATGAAAATATTGGGGGTCAGTATTTTCATAGTGGGACCTCATTTCTCCAAAATAAAGAAAATTAAGCCAGCTTGGTGGGAGGACCTGTGGTCCCAGCTAATTGTGAGGCTGAGGTGGGAAGATGGCTTGAACCCAGCAGGTAGAGGATGCAGTGAGCTGTGATTGTGCTACTACATTCCAGCCTGGTTGACTCAGCAAAACTCTCTCAAAACAAACAAACAAAAAATCAAAGAAAATACTGGTGGTATGTTCATTCACAAATTATTTCAGTAATTCAACTATCACATTACACATTAAGTACTATAAATTCAATTATAGTTCATTAGGTGTGTGAATGGTTAAAAATATCATAGATATGATCTATGGTTGCAAGTAAGAAAATTCCATTATTTTCAATTTGTCTTAAATAAATTACCATGTTTAAAGGATTCTAAGACCTCATCAACTGCAAAAAGGATGTTTTTTGCAGGATGCTAAAATGTGAAAACCTGAACACCTTGGACATGATGTAATGTGGTATAATATTGTTAATAATTTGTAGAGTGTAGAGATCTAAAACCAAAACTCACCTAGGTTTTTGCTATCCTCTTATTTTACTTAATGATATATTGTAACAGACCAGGCACAACGGCTCATGCCTGTAATCCCAGCACTTTGGGAGGCTGAGGTGGGCGGATACTTGAGGTCAGGAGTTTGAGACCAGCCTGGTCAACATGGTGAAACCCCATCTCTACTAAAAATACAAAAATTAGCAGGGTGTGGTGGTGCACGCCTATAATCCCAACTACTCAGGAGGTGGAGGCATGAGAAGAGAATGGCTTGAACCAGGGAGGCGAAGGTTGCAGTGCGCCGAGATCACGCCACTATACTCCAGCCTGGGTGAGAAAGTGAGACTACACCTCAAACACAAAAGCAAAACAAAACAAAAACGCATTATACTATAAGACTTTTCCTAGACCAATGAAAAGTCTTTGAAAATATAATATTAATTACTCCATGTTAATCTATGAGTATGCCACGGATTATTAATAAGATTTCTGGCTGGGCGTGGTGGCTCACCCCTGTAATCCTAGCACTTTGGGAGGACAAGGCAAGTGGATCACCTTAGGTCAGAAGTTCGAAACCAGACTGGCCAACATGGTGAAACTCCTTGTCTACTAAAAACACAAAAGTTAGCCGGTCATGGTGGTGCACACCTGTAGTTCCAGCCACTCGGGAGGCTGAGGAAGGAAAATTGCTTGAACCTGGGAGGCAGAGGTTGCAGTGAGCTGAGATCACGCCACTGCACTCCAGCCTGGGTGACAAGGGAAGACTCCATCTCAAAAAAAAAAAAAAAAAAGGCGACGTGCGGTGACTCACGTCTGTAATCCCGGCACTTTGGGAGGCCAAGGCAGGTGGATCACCTGAGGTAGGGAGTTCAAGATCAGCCTGGCCAACATGGTGAAACCCCATTTCTACTAAAAATAAAAAAAATTAGCCGGGTGTGGTGGCAAGCACTTGTAATCCCAGCTACTCGGGAGGCTGAGGGAAGAGAATCACTTGAACCTGGGAAGCAGAGGTTTCAGTGAGCTGAGATCACGCCACTGCACTCTAGCCTGGGTGACAGAGGGAGACTCTATCTCAAAA
>NW_016807894.1:98046-107475 GCF_001698545.2 Rhinopithecus bieti
CTAGGTTTTCTTCTAGGGTTTTTATGGTATTAGGTCTAACATTTAAGTCTCTAATCCATCTTGAATTAATTTTCATATAAGGAGTAAGGAAAGGATCCAGTTTCAGCTTTCTACTTATGGCTAGCCAATTTTCCCAGCACCATTTATTAAATAGAGAATCCTTTCCCCATTTCTTGTTTTTGTCAGGTTTGTCAAAGATCAGATGGCTGTAGATGTGTGGTATTATTTCTGAGGGCTCTGTTCTGTTCCATTGGTCTATATCTCTGTTTTGGTACCAGTACCATGCTGTTTTGGTTACTGTTGCCTTGTAGTATAGTTTGAAGTCAGGTAACGTGATGCCTCCAGCTTTGTTCGTTTGGCTTAGGATTGTCTTGGTAATATGTGCTCTCTTTTATTCTTAAGTTTTATATTAAATTCTGAATGGCAAACAGATTTCATCTAATCTTCCAAATTGGATGGATTGCTAATGGCTGCCTCTGGGACTGTGTAGAAGAATATAAAATTGAGTTTTAGTTCTTTGGGAAACAGTTCCATGATGAGTCATAGTAATATCTCTCATGCCCATTGAGTATTTTCAAGTGTAAGTTAAGGAGGGATCTCCTCCTAAGTAGTTTTCCTGGACGTGGGTGATCCATTTCAACTTTCAGTTTCTTTTTTTCTTCAAGTCAGCCCTGCTATTATTTCTTTCATGGTCAATTCTTTACATTGGTGTTCTTTCCTTTGAAAATACAGAGTTTAAATATATCAAATGTCTATAATGTGCTCACTGTCTATTTCAATTTTTTCCTATTTTTATCTCTATCCCCTGCTTATGAGTTTTGGGAAATATTTCCAAATTATCTTCTATATTCAATGAGTTTTCTTCTCATTGTAGCCATCCATTGTGATGACTTCTGCTTTGTTAGCTTGTTTGTTAATTAAATACTTTGTGTCTTAGTCAGCAATGGCAGAAAAATGCATGGTCCTCTCAAATTTGGTATGCTTAGGAACATTTAAAGTGGGACTACATACGTAGATAGGGGCTGCTTATAACGATGCTACAAAGGAGAGTTGATCACTCTGGAACCACTGATACCAGCATGCTGTTCCCACTCCAAGCCTGAAATGAAGCATTGGATCCCAAAACCTGGAGAAAGGGACAGCCACGTGGAGTGGCCCATCTGATATTAAGTAATAGTTAGGAGCAGCAGAAAGCCCATATCAACGCCACAGGGAGACAGTCAGAGAATAATGAAATACAAAAGTCATTTAGAATACGAATATAATCTTCTCTATTTACCAAGGTAGTACAAAAAAATTTAGAAGGCAAAGAAAACAGGCTAACAGTATGAAATAACTTTATGTTAATAAGTAATAAATAATAACATGATATGGCAGAATTGAGATCAAAGATATTAACCATCTTAGTAAATCTAAATGGATTCACCTTGCTTATTAAGAGAAGATTGTCTGATTGGAGTATACAAATCAAAACCCAATTCTTTGCTGTGTATATTAGGCACAACTAAAATTAAACTGATTCAGAATGACTAAAAATAAAAGGATACAAAAGCATACCAAGAAAATGCAATAAAAAGAAAGTGAAGATAAGGTTTCTGATATCACGCAAGGTAGACTTTAGTCCGATAAGCATTAAATAATACAAGGGTAGAATTGACAGATTTAGCAAATAAAAGTATTGAAATCTCAGTTACATTTAAATTTCAGGCAACCAGTGAATATTTTAACGTATTATTACTCAACCATCATTTGCATCAATATCCAAAAATTAGTGACTTTAGATAAAATTGAAATTTAACTAGGATTCGTTTTTTTAATGTGACAACCCTATTCCTTTCCCACTAAATAATGATTATCCTGAGCAAGCAAAATCCATGGAATGTAATTGTAAAGCAACTTTATTTTTGTCTCTCATTGTCCCTGTAAATCTACTGTTTTCTACTAGGTGTTACTCCTTGTCAATAGCATTTCTAACTTCTCCAGGGTTGCAGCATGGGGAAGAAGGATTTGTAAGGAGAGAAGAAAGTTCTGACTTGATTCATAGTGTGGTTGTTCAGAATACCAATCTTCTTGCAATATGTTCAAAACTCACCATTTCCTTTGATATTTATTTCATGGTTTCTTTGGAGACCCTCTTGCCATCTCTGGGGATGTCTGCCTTACAGTGTTGTTATAGGTGAAGACACCTTACTTTTTGCTGGATGTACCCCTTCCTAGCTTTGTAGCAATACAGCACTACCTTTAGGTTATCTCTGCTGATTTTGCCTTGTTGCTCTAGGTGGTCATTTTGGATAGGACCCCATATAACTTCGTGTGCAAGGCTGATGTGTGTTCACAGGAAGCACTGATACATTCTTTGCTCCTGTTAATTTTGGAAGGCTAGGCCCTGCTACCACCTTTCTTTCCCCAACCATCAAAATAACTCCTTAGCTCATTTCCAGTCCTTTACATTTTCAAGGGAGAAACATACATTATCTTCTCTGTCTTATGTTGCAAGGGACACATATTATGCTTTCTGAGGCCATAAGCTTCTAATTCTTTAGAATTCTTCTCTTGTATTTTGCCTATTAAAATATATTTGAAACATATGTAACATTTTTAAAAACCTATACAAAACACTTAAAATACAATATACATTTTAGTAAATTAGGAGGAACGAAATGATACAACCTCAAATTACAAACTCAAAGACGTATACTGAAGAGCTTATAACATGGTTTTATAATGTGACTCAATATTTCCAATCTTTCGAAAGAAAGACATACAAAAGATCAAAGCATCCATTACAAAGTCTCAGCTTTCAAGTATATTTTTGTTGGGAGTAAAAAACGTGGTAAACTGTTATGGGCTATTTTATAAATATTATTTTATTATGAACATTATATATATTTCTTATAGCAATATAAAATACAAGGAATATACAAATACATATGCATACATACATTTCTTGTATTTTTATATTGCCATGAGAAACATATTCATAACTTATTCATAATAAAATGCATACATATATATGTGAAAATATGGATAAGCAAAGCAGGAAAACAAAATACACGTACTTAGCGATAACACTTTAGCTTATATATTTCTACTGTTTTCTAGGTACAATTGTATATATGTTTTATACAAAGATACACATACAGTATATGTATTACGGCCTGCACTTTTTTCACTAAATTATATAGCATATTTTCCATTCCATTGAATATTCTTTTTCATCATATTACTATTTCAATATATAGCATCCTAAAATGTATTTCCTTATTCCCCTTTGTGGGGACATATTACAAATAATCTTGTAATACATATCTTTATATGTAAATTAATCATGCAGTGCATCTTGTGGTAGACCCATGTCCAATGCTTAGAAGTTTCAAAACTTCTGACATATATTGCCAAATGGTCTTCCATAAGGATTATGCATAATTACAGTACTCATCAGCAATTTATTTTTTGCTACACTACCACTAATATTTGATATGCCCATAAAATAAAAATAAATATTCCTCATTTAATTTTTTTAATAACTGACTCTGTCTAAACATTTCAAAAACTGTGTTCAACGGCACTGGTCTAAAAAAATAGACCTTATGTTTGCTTATAAGAGTTTGGGAAGTGTCCAGTATAACAAAGTGTTTTTTTTTTTGTTTTTTTTTTTTTGAGACGGAGTCTCGCTCTGTCGCCCAGGCTGGAGTGCCATGGTGCGATCTCCACTCACTGCAAGCTCCGCCTCCCGGGTTCATGCCATTCTCCTGCCTCAGCCTCCCGTGTAGCTGGGACTACAGGCGCCCGACACAGCACCTGGCTAATTTTGTATTTTAGTAGAGACAGGGTTTCACCGTGTTAGTCAGGATGGTCTCGATCTCCTGACCTCGTGATCCGCCCGTCTCGGCCTCCCGAAGTGCTGGGATTACAGGCGTGAGCCACGGCGCCCGGCCAAGTGTTTTTTTTTTAATACCAGGTTTGTCAGAGCTTTTAACAGGCTTAACATGCTGAAATAGATCATGACTCATCAAAGGAGAGCTATTGTATCCCCATTCCTAGTAGCCACTGAACTCCTTTATCTTGAAATCACAATCAACACATAGGTGAAAGCCTTAAAAACACACACAAAATGCTGCTATGTTTAATTATTACTAAATACCAGATTTCAGATTCTCAACAGGTTTCTTTCTGATAACAATGTTTTCTGTAACGGCACTTTGTGATTTTCTTAAAATTCAAGTTGAGAAACCGTATTTTTGGGATGAAAATTTCCTGTCAAGATATTCATCACTGATCATTGTTCAAACTCTCTTTCCATTAGCTTTGTTTTCATTTTATTTTGTTTCTTTATTTTTTTAAAACAATTGCCTGGAGATCAGTCTGGTTGTGGAGGAAATAGGGGAAGAAAACCTAGGTTTTGCTAATTTATATGTTATTTGTATGTTTGGTTTTTGACTGGCTATATCATCATCCATGTTTGACTTTAGTAAATATCAATTTGCTCTAAAGCATTTCTTGAGAATATTCCCAGAAACTTTATTGTTAGGTAATTGCAAATCAAACTATAAGAAAAACATAGGTTTGCTTTTTTAAATACCTTTTCCATCTTTCAAATATGCAGTTTTCCCTCACTGATGAAACTAAAGGACCTGGGCATTATTCAAAATGCAATTTGCTATTATCTAAAATAGTATTCGGGGAAATTGAGTAGTCATTTGTACATTCCCAGAATTTCAGTCTGGTTACAAAATTAAGATATACACTTAATGATGTTGTGTTTGGAATTCTTTTAAGTTGCACATTATAAAAGTATGCAAAATAAAAGTTTAAAATTCTAAAGTTCTGCTCTTTAACAGATTATTGAACTTACAAGTTTGATCAAACTAGCTATGAAACTCAAGTACCACTTCTCGAAATGATGATACTTCTTCATACTCCATCTAGAAACAGGGCAAGACAGATAGAAACCATGCTGGATGAATACAAAAAGGTATTAGTGTCCTTTTAAGAAAAAAAGTGCAGAAAAACTACTGTTAAATTAAGAACCTCCAATAGCAACAATGAGGAAATATTTTGGAAGGTAAGAAAATAAAGGGGGGCGGGTCTCTGTGGTTCAAGCCTGTAATCCCAGCCGTAATACACCAAGGCACTTTGGGAGGCCGAGACGGGCGATCACGAGGTCAGGAGATCGAAGACCATCCTCTGGCTACAACACGGTGAAGGCGCGGTCCGTCTCTACTAAAGAACTACAAAAACTTAGCCGGGCGATGTGGCGGCCGCGCCTGTAGTCCCAGCTACTCGGAGGGCTGAGGCGAGAGAAATTGCGTATAACCCGGGAGGAGGGCTTGCAGTGAGCTGAGATCTGGCCACTGCACTCCGCCTCGGGAGACGAGCAAGACTCCGTCTCTCAAAAAAAAAAAAAAACAAAAAAGAAACAAATTGGGAAAAAGTCTGCTTTAGCCTAATTAGTCTTATGGAAAGAAGCTACTTTTTTTTTTTTTTCAGAAAAGCCATGCAACTTTCTGCATCAGATGCATGCTTAGGAAATAATTTACAACTCAATTGCTTGAGTCAATGTTCATTCAGTCCAATTAGCCCCATTTTGTTCTTTGTTTTTTCATAAGTATTATGTATTTTTGGTTTCTCTATTTATGTTTTCTTTTCTGTTAAGTATATATTTTCTAGTACACCATTTTTATTCCGTATTGTTTACTATAATTTTTGAATTATGTTCTTAGTAGTTATTCTGGGAGTTAGAATTAACATTATTGTATAATAATCTAGCTCAGTTAAATATAAATTTATTTGCCATAGTATGCACACTCTTTTCTATAACTTCATCTGCTTTATGCTATTGTCATACCAATTGCATCTTTATATATTATTAACTCACCATAACTGTTTCATTTTTTGTTTATTTTTATCTTTAATTCTTTAAATTGACAGGTAAAATGATATGTATTTACAATGTACAACATGATGTTTTGAGGTAAATATACATTGCAAAATGACTCACCCTAGGTAATTAACACATGCATTACCTCACATAGTTATCATTTTTGTGGTGAGAACTCTGCATCCCCACTCAGCATTTTTCAAGAATACAGTATATTATTAACCACAGTCACCATGTTGTACAATAGACATTTTGAAGTTATTACTCCTATCTAACTGGAATTTTTTATTTTTGACCAACATCCCCCTAAACCCCTCTCTGTTAACCACCATTCTACCCTCTACTTCCATGAATTCAACATTTTTAGATTCCATGTATAAGTGAGATAACACAGTATTTGTCTTTCTGTTCTGGGCTTATTTCACTTAACATTGTGTCTTTCATGTTTAACCATGTTGTCACAAATGATATTATTTCCTTCTGGTTTAAGGCTGAATATTATTTTATTGCATAGATTAGGTTGGTGCAAAAGTTCACTGGTCGTGGCAAAAACCAAAATTACTTTTGCACCAACTGAATATAAACTCTATTTTCTTTATCCTTTCATTGATTGATAGACATTTAGGGTGATTCCATGTTCTGGCTATCATGAATACGCTACAATGAACATGGGGATGCAGATAATATGTCTTTAGTACACTAATTTCATTGTTTGAAATATATACCAATTAGTGGAATTCCTGGATTATAATTACTCCTTTATGCTATTTTCTTTTAAATTAGTACAGAGATTTTAAGTTTGGAAGTTAACCGGAACCATTTTTCTAACGGTAAATGTTTTAGCACAGGCTGTAATAGCAGGCAATCTAGCACATGGCCTCCGTTAAAGAAGCCTTGCCCAAAGGCAACCATTACAGTCTTTCCAAAGATCCAGTTTTTTGGGGATCCAAGTAGGTCACACAAGTCTAGGAAATCAAAGGAAATCCCAGGCAGAGGGCTAGAGCTGCTTGGGTGAATGTAGCCCCCAAAACTCAGTTTTTCTGGTGCCATGGCTTGGAGGGTCACACCTACAACCATGGGCGGCACATTCAACAGGATACTGCAATCCAGGAACCAAGGAGGGAAAACAATCGGGGGACACCCCTACTGTCTTCTTCACCCTGGGTCGCATACTGAAAGGAAGGCAGCTGAGAGGATGCTTTTATTCTCACTTCTTTTTCTAGATGAATAACAGATTGTCTTCAGCTTTCACCCCTCTAGAGTGCGCTCTGAAACACCTGAACTGCTTTAACCTCAGGAGTTTGAAAAGTGACTCATTTTATTTTGCACAAGGGTATGGAATTTTTACTAAATCTTTGCAAGCATTGTAAGACCAGCTCTTTTGGCAATCCTATCAAGAAGGCCCAAAGATAATAATTCTTCCAAATTACAAAAACAACTTCCAGGGGAACCATCTGCAGCTCCTTATTTGGGGCCTCTTCAAGGTCCCTTCTCATTTCAGGACCTTAGGCAAATAAAAGGAGACTTAGGCCAATTTTCTGACAACCCTGATAGATATATAGAAGCTGTACAGAATTTAACGCAGGTGTTTCACCTCACATGGAAGTGTGTTACACTGCTCCTAAACCAAATCCTAACAGCAGCTGAAAAACAGAAGGCTCTGCAGGCAGCAGATAACTCTGGAGATGAGCAACATATCTTCTATGATACACCAAAAGCACAGAAAGGTGATAGGGAAAGCAAAGAAATAGCAGACACACCATTCTCAATTGAAAGAGAAGCAAAGAAATAGCAGACACACCATTCTCAATTGAAAGAGAAGCAGTTCCTCTTCATAACCCTAATTGGGATCCCAGTACCTCTGCAGATGAATGGAAAAGAAAGCATGTTTTAGTATGCATTTTAGAGGGGCTACGAAGAACTGAGTCCAGACCTCTCAATTCTCAACTGTCTATGATAAACCAAAAGCCAGAGAAGAATCCTGTAGCCTTTATGGAAAGACTGAGGGAGGCACTGATAGAGTACACCTCCTTAAATCCTGACTCAGTTGAGGGGCTGCTCATTCTAAAAAACAAGTTTACTACACAGGCAGCTCCTGATATTAGAAGGAAACTATAGAAGCAAGTTATAGGACCAGATAGTACCTTAGAGAGCCTCCTGAGGGTGGCCACTTCAAGCATTCATAATAGGGACCAAGAGATGGCTCAAAAAAGGGAATGTGCAGGAGAAGAACAGAGGCTATAGTAGCTGCTTTGCAGGTTTGCAAATTCCGGGATCCACTAGGTGCATCTGCTAGTTGTTATCTGTGTGGCAAACCAGGGCATTTTAAGAAGGAATGCCCAAACAGCAAGAGGAAGCCACCTCAACCCTGTCCAGCCTGTGGTGGAGGCCACTGGAAATCAAACTACCCCCAGAGACAAAGGTCACTGTGTTTAGAACAAGTCTCACAGGTGGTCGGATGGGTCCTGGGGGTAACACACTGACTCCAGCGTCTCAAACTGCCATTATAGCACAGGAGCCCCAGGTGATGAAGGGAATTAAAGGAAGGAAAGTAAACCACCTTCTAAACACTAGAGCTAGTCTCCCTCTTTTCTCCTGTCTAATCCAGGCCTCCCCTCTTCCCATAGCACAACCTTGTAAGGGGTATCTCAGGAAAAACTCGACTCCAATGTTTTTCTAAACCTCTTAGTTGCAGTTAGGAGGACCTATTGTTTCCAAACCACTTCCACAATAGCTCTACTGGTCAGAAAAGCCTCCAAATTAACTTTAACTCTTCACACCCCACATCATGTGGCAAGATTACTGCCTTCTAGGGGAAGCCCTTGGCTAACAGCCAGTAAAGCAAGAAATACATAAGGCAGGATAAGCAGTAGTCACTCTAAATAACATCTCTCCCCAGAAACAAGTGCTCAATTAGCTGAACTAATAGCTCTTACAAGAGCACCAAAATTAAGCAAGGGAAAGGTAGCTAGCACTTATACTAACTCCAAGTATGCTTTCTTAGCTCCATGCTCATGCTGCCATTTAGAAGGAAAGATATTTTCTTATCACTAATGAATCTCCTATAAAATATCACCAGGGAATTAACAGGTTACTATCTTCAGCTTTTCTTCCATGAGAAATACCAGGGATTCATTGTAAGGAACATCAAAAGGAAACAAAGTAACCAAAGGAAATAGGTTAGCTAATCAGGCAGCTAAGTCAAAGGCAAGGAGGCCTCAAGGCATTAACACATTTCAAGCCCCTTCCAATCTAGGAAGGCTCCGGAAGAGAAATTAAATCTCAGTATTCCCCTGCAGAAACAGAACAGGCCACTTCTCGAGGGCATTCTTCCCAGTTTCACCATGGCTTCAGTCAGGATGGCAAACTCCATTTGCCAGCCCCTAGGCAATGGAAAGTCCTTAAAATCCTTCAACAACCTTTTCGTTTAGGAAAGGATAAAACTTACCAATATGGGGCCGGGCGCGGTGGCTCAAGCCTGTAATCCCAGCACTTTGGGAGGCCGAGACGGGCGGATCACGAGGTCAGGAGATCGAGACCATCCTGGC
>NW_016807894.1:108063-137129 GCF_001698545.2 Rhinopithecus bieti
TCAAAAAAAAAAAAAAAAAAAAAAAAAAAAAACTTACCAATATGTTCAGAGATTGTTTTCAGGCAGAAAACCCCTAGTTGGTTAAGCATGTAATCGTACTAGCTCTCTTCCAACAGGAATTGACACAACCAGCAGAAACCCACCCAAGCCCAGGAAATAGGATCACCTCTATTTAACTCAGGAAATTTGGTTTTATTGTAACCTCATCTCTCTCTCTCTCTCTCCTTCCCTAAACCCAGGGTGGGAAGGGCCCCACACTGTTCTTCTTTCAACACCCTCAGAAGTAAAAGTTACAGGTATGAACTCCTGAATGTATCACATTCAAGTCAAAGCCTGAAAAGCTGAGGGAGCAACCCCTGGAGCCCAGAGGAATGTCCTGAATATCAATACGAAGAAATAGATCTTAAGCTGAAAAATCATAAAAGATGAATACCTGTGCGAGGGCTACTCATCTTACTCAGTCCCTCTCCTACCTCACCAGATGCTTTTTATCATTTCCATGCTTTCCTCTGGAATTCACTGCCAAATATTATAACTTCTTTTTAATGCATATTTGCAGGGAGATTTTAATTATTCATAGAATTGCATTTGTACTTTTGTAGATCCCGCAAAGGGAAGTGTTACATCTTGCCAAGTCAAGTTTTTAATGGAAATTATTTACTACACCTCTTGTGGGAATTGTTATGGTCATGCTACTATTTACAATAGAACCATACGCTATGGCACCCACAATGTGGATTTCTGGTTGTAAAATTCTAATTGCTGTAATATTTTGTCTAATTATCGTCCTTAAAATCGAATTAATAACTGCAGAAAAAATTTAGTCAAGGTTGTTTTGCTTATAGCAGCAGTAATAGTTACAGATAAGAAGTAAGCGTGAAAGTTTTACTATCATTAAGTTTGATAGGACTTTTTATTAAAGATTGGCAATATGGTTCACTCTAAGCTATGGAAAGAAGGTTATAAAGATATTTTATATAAGGAAGGAGCTTGTATGGTAAATTTTTGTCCTAGAAGGAAATGACTGGTTGTTTAAAGTAAGGATATTTAGAACAAGTTAGAAAGTTTGTGCATGTTGTATGAAGGCCAGTGAAAATAATGACATAATTTAATAAAGGAAAGGAATTGGCAACACTAAAGTTCTATTAGCCACCCAATGACATACTTCTCCCAGTCATATTGCAAGTTATAAAAATGGCCTAAACCTAAAATTATCCTCTAATGGCAAGTCAAGGGGAAACGTATGTTTTCTTAAGGAAAATGTTAATTTTATATTAACATTTCTGGTAATGTACACCGATATCGATATCTAGTGGAGGCAAACTGCTATTACAATCCACTGGGATAATTAACAGGTATCAAACTCTACTGTCATAGTTATGGTCTATAGGACCCCCACTAACAGTGGTAATCTTAATGCTCATATTCTAACCCTATATTTCAAACCTCCTTGTAAAATTTATCGTTTTTCACCTAGAAGCAATCAAACTACAAATGGTGCTACAAACCATGCATGTACACGCAATTCTTCCCAGAATGCTTTATCAACTTCAAGAGGAGGCCCAACTGCTGTCCACACCACACGATGACTCTTTTCAGCAGGAAGTAGCCAGAAAGAATCATCATCCAACACCCACCTAACAGCAGTTAGGTTTACATCTCCTGAGGGGACAAATAATACAGGAGTTATTAAGAAATTATTTTAGGCAGCTAGAAAGGGTGAAAGTTCTCGGTGGAATTTTTCCTTTAATAAGCAGCAAACCCCAAAACTATTTTTTCTCTAACAGAAAGTAACCTGAGAAGTCAAGCATAGATATGCAAAGTAGAAGCTTTTATATTTAAATGCCGGCAGCTGTGTCTGTTACATTCAATATGGCGTCTCCCGCCTCCCGCCCTCTTTTCCGTGTCACCAGTTGTGCCAGGTGTCGTAGCAGCCTCCAGACAAAGCCACGTGAGCAGGACAACACGGTGGCCGGCCAGGTAACAGTATTTGCATATTAAAAGGCAAGGGTTGGAGGGTCAGTTTTTTTGTGGGCTACGTGAATGACACACCTGGTCAAACCAATCGCCTGGGCCCTATGCAAATCAGACAAGGCCTCCTCCAGCCTCCCAGTATAACTGACTGCTTTTCTACACTGCAGGGTTTTCCATTCGAAGCCCTCCTCTCTCTGTACAGGGGAGCTGTTTTCTTCTTTCTTGCCTATTAAACTTTCCACTCCTTAAACCACTCCACCTGTATCCGTGTCACTAATTGTCTTGGCATGAGACCAAGGACCCTGTGTGTTTCTCCAGACAATGGAGCCAGATCACTATCATCTTTTGTCTTTAACTACCTCAATTATTTAGCCATTTTGTCCAAATTTTCTTTTTTTTTTTTTGTCGTTGTTCTTTCAGGGCTTTATTTCAAATAAAGCATTCTGGTATCATTTTTTCTATTATACAGTGCCTTTTTAGTTTGTAATTTCAAGTATTTTTTTTTCTTTGTTTAAATTTCGGTAACATTTTTTGAATAAATATTAGATTATTTATTCTGTTTCATTGAATTTGCTTTCTTCCTTGGGAATACTTGTTAAATATATGTTCAATCTACATAAACTATCCTCTTTATCTGTCATTTTATCTCAATCTTTTTCTCTCTTATTTTTTTTTCACCTTGCTGTCTTAAGACATTCACTCCTTTTTTTTGTTTTTTGGCTTTTTTTTTTACAGTTTAGCGTTCATTTCTACAATGAATATTTTATTTATTTCTTGTTTTCTTGAGTTCTGTTACCTTATCTATGGGTTTTCTAATTAAGATTTGTATTATTATTTAACATTTTAGACCTCTTAATATTTTTTAGCTTGTTTTGAAATATTAGGTTAGAAATTTAACTGTTTTATATGCATACATTTGTTTTTTGATTTGTTGTGTCTGTAGAGACAATATTCTGCTCCTTAACCTTTACTTTCTTGTAACAACTTTGTGTGAAAATCAGTCCTAATCCTTTTAAGTAGCTTATTTATACATGAAATTCACTTTCTGAAATTTTAGAAGGTTAAAATAGATTTTCTTGCTTTTTCAGTCTAGCACTAACTCTTTTTGGTTCTATGATTAGTTTAGAAATATTACCTTGACATTCTGTAATCTGGTATTATTCCCTTTCTCTTATCTGTATATTCTTTGTTTTATGAGTTTTCTATATTTGTTTTCTAATGTTTCCACATCTAGCTAGTTTATACTGCTCCCAACAATTTCTTCCCAATGAATAAGATATCTTTCTACTTAGTTTTGAAACCGCGAAGGACCCAGACTACTCCAGATCCTTCAGATTTTATTCTGGACCAATTGCATTGACCCACGCATTAAAGTATGTAAAAACTGCTACCTAGGTTTACGTGCTCTTCTGAAATTGTCCCACTGTGCTTCCCATGAACTTCTGTTTGGTGTCTGGGGAATTCTTGTCTTCTTGGGTTCCTTAAATGCCCTATTAATTCCCTGAGATCACATGAGCACAAGCTATCAGTGCTTTCTTCCAATTCACTTACAGTTTCTAGTTTGGGGGAAAAATTGTCACTTGAATGGTCTGTGTTAAGATGTGGTCTATAAATTTTAGGTTTTATTATTAGGGATAATCTGTCTTTCTTGTGGAGAAGATTTGGAAATATTCCAAAATATTCTACAATCATCATCACTTTTACAAGATGTACTTGGCATATTGATTTTTTAATGAACTCTGTTCCTCTTAATCCTTTTAGATATTTTCCCATGTTGTCCAGTTTTCAGAGTTATGTATGGAGAGCCTGATGCCATTTTTCCTCTGTCTTAAACACTTTTGTTTGTTTGTTCCTTTGTTTCTGCCTGTAAAATTTATAATTTTATTTTGCCTTAAAGTAAAATCTCACTTAACTTTTCTCTAAATGTACTTAGTCTGTTTTAATTCGTAGTGCCTACTATTCATTGAATCTTTTTTCCCCCATTCCTCTCAGGTAAAATTGAGTTGCATGTATTTAAGAAGAACCTAATAGGATAGAAAATAGCAAGACAATATCCAATAGAACTTGCATTAGCTCCCAATACTGCACAGACATAAAACATGTGTATGAATGACAAAAATGTAAATCATTAGAATGTCTTAGCATCTTTCTTTTGCCATTATACATGAATCTTGTGTTCATCAATTATTATTCTTTATTGCTTCTGTTTTTATCTGCTCTCTTCTCTAATTGTGCAATTCATTTTATACATATACTGCATCATCTGGCTCTTTTTGTCTCGTATCTCTTCCTTAATCTTCATTTTCATTTAAACCTATAAAAAATATCTTGATCTGTTTTTCTAATGCTGTGTTTATTATTGTATTTTGCAGTAACCAATGTGTTACTTATTCTCTTCATCACATTTTTTATTCAGCAATAATCTTTCTTATTTAATATTGTTTACTGATTGGTTTTTCTAACTCTTATTGCATTTATGACTTGAATTATTTTTTATATTTTTAACTTTCCTCTTTCTTATTATACGTCTCTTTCAAATGGGGCCATTTGCTCTGAATACTTTCCTGCCCTTTATTTACTGAACTTAACAAATTCCCGTTATTCCTAGTCTGATTGTTTATTTGTAAAAGGTAGTTTGTTTGGGAACTAAGATGGATTTAGTCAAATACTATATAGTTACCTGTTCAAAGTATTAAATTCCGTACAAAAGAAAACTAGACGTTTTCTGAATTTTGCCACTTCAGAAAGTTCACTTACATGAAAGAAATACAAAGTAAGCTGAAATATTGTAGGGTAAAGTATTTCACTATCAAGGCTAAAGATTTTTCTTCTCAACTTTTATCATTGTTCTGTTTGTGTGGCTATGATTAACTGTGACATGACCCCACCTTCCCTAATTGTCAGAACTGCCCTCATTCAGAGCTTGCTGTAGCTCCATTTCATTAAAGTATTTTCTAATCCAGGCATAGGCTGGGTATGACCACACAGCATCTGATGCACTTCCTTGTCATCACACATACAATTGTACTTTGCTCCAGCAATTGCCTCATGACCTCCCAACCCATAGTTCTTGTCACTGTGAAAGCATGTGGTAGCCTGAGCTGGAGAACAAGCTGAGGACATAACTGAGTAAAATACTAATTAACCAAAGAAGCAGCTAATACAGGACGATTCGATGCTAGGTAGAATATCTGTATTACTAAGTTGTGTAGCAGTCAAATTTAACAAGGGCTAGATTTCCCTCTGCAGCTGGCAAAGTATCCTTTATGGCAATACCTTGCCCTTTGTTTAATATACTGGTTCAGACAACTCTTAAATGAAAATCAGCATGTGCCACCGTCCAATGAATCTTTTGTAATAATCTGTAAATTTAAGACTTATTAGGTACTGGTACACCATAATTTTTAAAAGCTCAGTTTATAAATCCTATCTATATGGAAGATTCCGGAAGCATTTTGTTTTGGTTTTGATTTTGTTTGTTTTGTTTTCAAAGCTGATGTTCAGCTTCATACCAGACTAATTAAAACAAAATATCTATGGGATTGTTATATGTAAAATCTCCCCCAGGTGATTCTATTGTGTAACCAGGCTAGGAATCACTGTTAAGAGCCTACATTTGTATCCTTACTTTTCTGTTGACAAACTGTGTAACCAATCAGTATACTTTGGATTCTCTATATAAAGGGATAGTAAGAACACATAATTCATGTTAAGAATGATAGACAAGTTAATATACCTAGAGCAGTCTCTGTGTGTGGGAAATTAGGGCTACAGTATATGGAAGGCTAGTTATATTTCCCTTGAGATGCATCTATTTTACTAAAAGAAGTTATTAATTTTTTAATTTAATAGCTATAATTTATTATTAATCTTAATGTCATCCTTACCTTTCATGGAAAAAGTTGCTTTCAGATTATTAAAATATGTCCCTTTTATAGTGACTGTCTTAAAACACAGTCCGTATGGGATTTTGGGATGGGTCAAATGATCCAAAAAATACATAAGTAAATAAAATATGATTCTTGTTCTCAAGAATATTTTAGAGTCTACTTGAGAAACAAGAAAAAAAATCCATAATCCAACGTAATGTATTATGATGATCACAAAGATAAAGGGAAATGCAGAACAAAGTACAACCAAAACAGATTCTGTTTGTGTGTTACGGATGGTTGAGAAGGAAAGAAGGTATGTGTAGGACATCAATGAAGTCTCAGAATAAAGAGCATAATATGGAGAACATTGCAGAATACAAAAGACATGAAATTCAGGTATAACTCAGAAACTTTCTAGTTAAGTAATCCTTGCCAGGTGCTCCAGAATCCCTCAATTACTTTCCTCACATTAAAACTGGAAGTACAAAAATTGACATGCATAACTTTTCAAGGATATTGTGTGAAACACATCACATGTGTAAAAAGTACATTGGAAATTATAAAGTGCTATATAAATATCATATGCTACCAATGTTACCTATAACTTTATATTTTCTTTAAATATTATGGTACAAAATATGTTCATAGAACAAAATATAGAAACATGAAGAAAAAACTTGCCAATCAAACATAACAGGGAGGATGCATTTTATTTCAATAAAGGCTAATCACCAAATTCAGACATGTATATCTTGGTTCCAATTTTCAAAACACGGTCAAATTCTCTTTTTTTTGGTAATTCATCAGATTATGTTTACTATCATATCCTACATATTTTCTAAAAGGAAAAAATTACTGCTTTTTCAGTCTCCAGGAAGAAAGGGGACCAGAGAAGGATTATTACTGGTTGTTCTCTCTGTTCTGCTCATCTGATCTTCTTATGGAGGAACTCTAAACAGCTGACACAAGTGATGGACAAAGTGAAAAGATGAAACAAAGATACTCTCTGAGTTTTCTCATAATTTATCTTTTTTTATTAACCTCACATGCCACCAAGTCTCTACAACAGCCTTAGGCTGGAAAAAGTATGCGAGTTTGCATTGCACTATGCCTTGGGCTTCAGAATCATAATTTTGCCTGATTATCATTGCATCCATAATTATAAATCATAAGCAAAACACCAGCTTACACTAGTTACTTCAGGCATAATTGTTGTGGTAAGCAATAACATCAGTAATCAGTGGTTGACAACAACCAGTGTTTCTTGCTCTCTTTTCAAAAGCTGTATTTTCATTTTGAAGCCAGGCTGAGTAGCTCCAATCTGTGACTGCTATTCTCTTGCCAGTGGTCAAGAATGGGAAAGACTAACCTAACGAAATAAGCATCCGTAAGCTTCCACTTGGTCATGGAAAGCATTATACGATCTTATATCCCATCGAACAAAGCATGTCTTATAGCCAAGTCCAAAGTCAATGGAGCTGGTATGTATACTCCACCTAAATTATATGTGTGCAAGTCACATGATTGTGGACAGTGAGGCATAATTCTAGTACAGAGAGGGGGTGAATAATGGAGGAAAATACTCCAATTTATTCCTGGCCAGGTGGCATTTGCTCCAGATGTTAGATTTAAAATCTTATCAGGTATGTGAGTGAGGGCCACCTGAATAAAAGTAAACAGGACAACACCTGGGAATAAAATTTTAAACATTATTTTATCTATTAATTAATAAATAAACATTGTATATATTGTGTTCTACATGTGAGTTTTAAACATATGCACTTTTAAATAGCTAAATTGAGATAATTAACATGCTTTCCTTTGCATACTTATTTGTGTGTGTGTATGTGTGGTGAGAACACCAAAAATCTACTGTCTTAGCAATTTTCAAGAATACAAAACATTATTATTAACTATAGTTGCCAGAGTGTTCAATAGATCTTTGGAAATTATTTCTACTATTAAACAGAAATTTTATATCTTTTGACCAATATATCCTCAATGCTTCACTCTCACCCCTCAGTCATAGGCAACCACCATTTAGCTCTCTACTTCTCTGTGTTCAACTTTTTAGATCATACATTATTCGTCTTTCTGTGCCTGGCTTATTTCATTTAACATAATGTTCTCCTGGTTCATCCATGTTGTCACAAATGACAGAATTTCCTTCTGTTTTAGGACTGAATAGTATTCCATTGTGAATATATAACACATTTGCTTTATCCATTCATCATTGAGGGCACTGAGGTCGATTCTATATCTTAGCTATTGTAAGTGATGCTGCAGTGAACACGGGAGTACAGATATCTCTTTGACATGGTGATTTCGTTTCTTTTGGATATATATACCCAATATTGGGATTTCTTCATCACATAGTAGTTTGATTTTTAATATTTTGAGGAATCTCTGCACTGTTTTTCACAATGGTTGTAGTAATTTACCTTCCCACCAACAGTGTGCAAGGGTTCCATTTTCTCCATATCCTCTTTAACACTCATTATTTTTTGTCTTTTTGATAATAGCCATTCTAACAGGTGTGAGGTGATATTTCATTGTGGTTTTTTTATTTCTCTGATGATTAAAGTTGTTGAACTTTTTTTCATATATCTGTGGGCCATTTATATGCCTAAGACAATCAATAATTTTAAACTTAATTTTTACAGATTCAAATGGGATTTTAATTTGAATTTTTACTTTTCTCTGCAAAATTAATATTAGGAGAGATTCCGTATTATTTGAAATGAAGTGGTCTATTGTAATGCACACTAGTGACCTTAGCTGCATCACCACTGGTCCCAGGGAGATATACTAAATAGCTACATATGCTGTTGGGGGAGCGCTTGAATGAAGGCAGGAATAAGGTTGCTTGAGTCCAGTATTACCTCCTTCCTTGGTGAAGTTAACCAATTCCTGGTTGATCTTGTCTTAGCTATTGAGCAGCAAATTTAATGGGTTAAGAAACAAAAATGAAAAAAACAGTGGAGGGTAGAAAGAAGATGCACTTACTTGTATCTGTATCACATTTTAGTATGGAATGGGGATTTTGCTCCACTCCTCTGGAGGAATGACATTGAAAATTAGAAAACTTGGCTTTAAGAAATGTCTTGTCTTCTTTTGGCTTCTCCTGTGTTTTGTTTCCTGACTTAAGGAGAGGTAGAATCTCATGCATTTTCTTCTCTTTCATGCGGTAAATAGACATGGAGGCTTTTTTGCCAAGATGCAAGGGAGGCCTGAAATGTAGTTTCTGTTCTTCTCCTTGCTCTGTTAAATGTTCTTTCTTCAGAGGAGCGCATTATCTGTTTCACTTCTTCACATGATACCATCTCTAACTTTCTCTTGGATTAGCAAGCTGAAAAACAGGCTATGGCTCTTAGGCAATGGGCTAATGAGAGTGCCCAGACTTTGGCCTACAGATCCAGAGGTCTCCTCTTAGGTCTAGAGCAGAGCTTTCCAACAAAAATAAAATGTGAGCTGCATATGTAATTTTAAATACTCTAGTAGCCGTGTTAAAAAAGTAAAAAAGAGCAGGTAAAGTTAAATTAATAATATATTTTATTCAGCATTGTATTTTCTTTCTTTCTTTCTTTCTTTTTTTTTTTTTGAGACGGAGTCTCGCTCTTGTCGCCCAGGCTGGAGTGCAGTGGCACGATCTCAGCTCACTGCAAGCTCCGCCCCCCGGGTTTACGCCATTCTTCCGCCTCAGCCTCCGGAGTAGCTGGGACTACAGGCGCCTGCCGCCTCGCCCGGCTCGTTTTTTGTATTTTTTAGTAGAGACGGGGTTTCACCCTGTTAGCCAGGATGGTCTCGATCTCCTGACCTCGTGATCCGCCCCTCTCGGCCTCCCAAAGTGCTGGGATTACAGGCTTGAGCCACCGCGCCTGGCCTCAGCATTGTATTTTCAAACATTATCATTTCAGCATGTAATCAATATAAAAATGATCAAAGAGTTTTTCTTTTTTGTATTAAATTTTTAAAAACTAATGTTCATTTTATACTTAGAGTGCACCTCCATTCAGACTAACCACATTTCACAGGCCCAGGAGTTACATGTTACTTGTGAGTGTCTACTGAGCAGTGCAGATGTGGAGTTTTGTTTTAGTTTCCATTACAGTTTGAAAAGGGTTGCAAATTCTTGGATCGCTTCCTTAACCAAAGCAGTCCTGAAGTACATATTACAAAATAGCATACCAGAACTTTATTCTGCTATTTATGAAAGGGTAGCTTATACTCTATTTGATCCTCATCTGCTTATTTGTACCTACTCTCACTTAGTTCAGCACATCAATTATTAAAATTGAGATGCCTGACTTATTTTTTAACCTGGATGAGAAACATCCTACCTTAAAAAGGCCAGTGGATCCATAGGTTAACATGATTTTTAACGTCCAGGCTTGTAAACTGTAATGATTCACAAGTAGACAAGTTGATTACTCATAGGTAAAGCTAATGGCATTTTTAGGGACATAGAAAATTTTGAAACAATTTAATAATTATTGTATTTTTAATTTTTGTGGATACACAGTAGATGTATATATTTATGGAGTACATGAGATGTTTTAATACAGGCATGCAATGTAAAATAAGAGAATGGTGTACCTATCCCCTCCAGCATTTATCCTTTGAGTTATTTCAAAATGTACAATTATTATTGACTATAGTCACCCTGTTTTGCTATCAAAACTCATCCTTACTCATCCTTTCTAACTAATTTGTTTTGTACCCATTAACAATTCCCACCTCCTCACCAGCCCCCAGATACCTTTCCCAGCCTCTGGTAACCATCCTTCTACTTTCTGTGTGCATGAGTTCAATTGTTTTGATTTTTAGATCTCACAAATAAGTGAGAAAATGTGATGTTTGCCTTTCTGTGCCTGGTTTATTTCATTTAACATAATAACCTCCAGTTCTGTCCATGGTACTATAAATAACTGGATCTCATTTTTTTTATGGCTAAATGGCAATCCATTTTGTGTACGTACCACATTTTCTTTATCTTTTCATCTGTTTATGGATACTAAGGTTACTTCCACATCTTAGCTATTGTAAACGGTGCTGCAATAAACATAGGAGTGCAGTTATCTCTTTGATGTATTGATTTCCTTTCTTTTCACTGTATACCTAGCAGTGGGATTGCTGGATCACATGGTAATTCAGATTTTAGTTTCTTTTTCTTTTTCTCTTTTTTTTTTTTTTTGAGATGGTGTCTTGCACTCTAGCCCAGGCTGGAGTGAAATGGCATATCTCAGTTCACTGCAACCTCCGCCTCCCAGGTTCAAGTGATTCTTCTGCCTCAGCCTCTGAGTAGCTGGGATTTCATAGGCACCTGGCCTTATGCTCAGCTACTTTTTGTACTTTCGTAGAGAAGGGGTTTCACCATGTTGGCCAGGATGGTCTTGAACCCCTGACCTCAGGTGATCCGCCTGCCTCGGCCTTCCAAAGTGCTGAGATTATAGGTGTGAGCCACTGTGCCTGGCCCAGTTTATAGTTTCTTAAGGAATCTTCAAACTGTTCTCCATAGTGGTTGTACTAATTTACATTCCTACCAACAATGTACAAGGGTTCCCTTTTCTCCACATCCTTGTCATTATTGTTATTACCTGTCTTTTGGATATAGGCCATTTTGACTGTGGTGAGATGACATCTTGTTTTAGTTTTGATTTGCATTACTCTAGTGATCAATGATGTTGAGCACCTTTTAACTTGTATGTCTTCTTTTGAGAAATGTCTATTTGCCACTTGTATGTCTTCTTTTGAGCAATGTCTATTCGGATCATTTGCCCATTTTTAAATTGGATTATTAGATTTGTTTCCTATAGGGTTGTTTGAGCTCCTTATATATTATAATTATTAATCCTTTTCCAGACGGGTAGTTTGAAAATACCTTTTTTTCCATTTCATGCGTTGTCTCTTCACTTTGTTGATTGTTTCCTTTGCTGCACAGAAGCCTTTTAACTTGATATAATCCCATTTGTTCACTTTTGCTCTGGTTGCCTGTGCTTGTGAGGTGTTGCTCAAAAAATTCTTTCCCAGATCAATGTCCTGGAGATTTTCCTCAATGTTTTCTTGTAGGAGTTTCATAGTTTGAGGTCTTAGATATAAGTCTTCAACCCATTTTGAATTGATTTTTGCATATGGTCAGAGATGGGGGTCTAGTTTTATTCTTTTGCATGTGAATATCCAGTTTTCCCAGCACCATTTATTAGAGAGACTATCTTTTCCCCAGTGTGTGTTCTTGGCTCCTCTTAAAAAAATGCTTTCATCATAGGTGTGTAGATTTGTTTCTTGGTTCTCTATTTTGTTCCATTGGTCTATGTATCTGTTTTTAGGCCAGTACCATGATGTTTTTGTTACTATATCACTGTAGTGTAATTTAAAGTCAGGTTTTATGATTCTTCCAGTTTTGTTCTTTTTGCCTAGGATAGGTTCAGCTATTCTAGGCCTTTTGTGGTTTTGTATACATTTTAGAACTTTTTTCTATTTCTGTAAAGACTGTTATTGGTATTTTGATAGGAATTACATTAAACATATAGATTGCTTTGGGTAGCATAGACCTTTTTATTTTTTATTTAAACTTTTTTTTTTTTTTTTTTTTTTTTTGATGTGGAGTCTCACTCTGTCACCCAGGCTGGAGTGCAGTGGTGCAATCTTGACTCACTACAACTTCCGTCTCTCGTGTTCAAGTGATTCTCCCACCTCAGCCTCCTGAGTAGCTGGGATTACAGGCACCTGACATCATGCTCGGCTAATTTTTGTATTTTTGTAGAGATGGGGTTTCCACATGTTGGTCAGGCTGGTCTTGAACTCCTGACCTGAGGTGATCCACCCACCTCGGTCTCCCGAAGTACTGAAATTACAGGCATGAGCCACCACACCCGGCCCAGTAGACAGATTTTAGCAATATTGATTCTTCCAATCTTTGAACATAAAATATTTATTTTATTTTTTAACATCCTCTTCAATTTTTTTCATTAGTGTTTTATAGTTTTCATGGTAGAAATCTTTCACTTCTTTGGTTAGGTTAATTCCTAGGTATTTAATTTTGTTTGTGGCTATTATAATAAATAGAATTACTTTTTTTTTCTTTTTCAGATTGATCACTGTTGGCATATAGAAATGCTACTGATTTTTGTATGTTGATTTTGTTTTCTGCAACTTTACTGAATTTGTTTATCAGTTCTAATAGTTTTCTTGTGGAATCTAGGTTTTTCTAAATATAAGATTATATCAGTGCAAACAAGGATAACTTGATTTCTTTCATTCCCATTTTGATTTCCTTTATTTCTTTCTCTTGTCTGATTGCTCTAGCTAGAACTTCTAGTTCTATGTTGAAATAACAGTGGTGAAAGTGGGAATCCTCATCATATTCCAAATCTTAGGTAAAAGGCATTTAGTTTTTCCCCATTCAGTATGATAGTAGATGTGGGTCTCTCCTATATGGCTTTTATGGTGTTGAGGTATGTTCCTTCTATACCCAGTTTTTTGAGGGTTTTTATAATGAAGTGATGCTGAGGTTTACCAAATGCTTTTTTAGCATCGATTGAAATGATCATATTGTGTTTGTCCTTCATTCTGTTGATATGACATATTATACTGACTGATTTGCAAATGTCAAATTATCTTTGGATCCTACGGCTGAATCCCACTTGGTCATGATGAATGATTTTTCTAATTTATTCTTGAATTCAGTTTGCTAGTCTTTCATTGAGAATTTTTTGTGTCAGTATCCATCAGAGATATTGGCTTGTAGTTTTCTTCTTTTGATGTGTCTTTGTCTAGTATTGGTATCAGAGTAATACTAGCTTTGTAGAATTAGTTTAAAAGTATTCCCTACTCCTCTATTTTCAAAATATTTTAGGAGACTTGGTAATATGTCTTATTTAAAGGTTTGGTAGAATTCAGCAGTGAAGCCATTGGGTTCTGGGTTTTCTTTAGTAACAGACTTTTTATTATGACTTCAATCTTGCTACTTGTTTTTGGTTTGTTCAGGTTTTGGATTTCTTCTTGGTTCAATTTTGGTGAGTTGTATGTGTCAAGAAATTTGTCCATTTTTTCTAGAATTTCCAAATTATTGGCCTGTAGTTATTCATAGTATCCACTAATGATCGTTTGAACTTTTACAGTATCAGTCGTAGTGTCTTCTTTTTTATTTCTGATCTAATTTATTTGGATCTTCATTTTTGTCTTAGTCTGGCTAAAAGTTTGTCAGTTTTGTTCAACTTTTCAAAAAAAAACTTTTGTTTTATTTATCTTTTGTATTTTTTCATTTTGATTTAATTTATTTTGCTCTGATTTTATTATTTTTTGTTTCTAATTTTAAGTTTGGTTTGCTCTTGTTTTCTCTAAGGTCCATTATTAGATTGCTTGTTTGAAGTTTTCCTCTTTTTTCATGCAGGCATTTATAATTATAAATTTCCCTTTGAGTACTGCTTTCACTGTTTCCCATACAATTTGGTATGTTATGTTTCTATTATCATTTGTTTCAAGAAATTTTTTAATTTCCTTTTTAATTTCTGTTTTTACTCACTAGTCATTCAGGAGCATATGTTTTAATTTCCATGTATTTGGGTAGTTTCTAAAATTCCTCTTGTTGCTAAATTCTGGTTCTATTCCATTGTGGTCAGAGAAGATATTATGTCAATTTTTTTAATGTTTTAAGACTCGTTTCTTGACCTAACATATACATGGTCTGTTTATGAGAGTGATCCATGTGCTGAGGAAAAGAATGTGTATTATTTAGCCTTTGAATGAAATGTTCTGTAAATATATATTAGATACATTCGGTCCATTGTGCAGATTAAGCCCAATGTTTCTTTGTTGATTTTCTTCCTGGAAGATCTGTCCAGTGCTGAAAATGGAATGTTGACGTCTTCAGCTATCACGGTGTTGGGGCCAATCTCTCTCTTTAGCCTAATAATATTTTCTTTTTACATCTGGGTGCTCCAGTGTTGAGTGTGTATACCTTTAAAATTGGTATGTTCTCTTGCTGAATTGATCTCTTTATCATTTTATGGTGCTCTTCTCTGTCTCTTATAGTTTTTACTTTGAAATTCATTTAGTCTAATATAAGTATAGCTACTCTTGCTTTTTCCTTTCCATTGGCGTGGAATATCTTTTTCCATCCCTTTATTTTCCATCTATGTGTGTCTTTATAGGTGAAGTGCATTTTTTTTTGTGGGCAACAGATCCATTGGGTCTGGTTTCTTCACCCATTCAGCTACTCTATGTCTTTTTATTGAAGAGTTCAGTCTATTTATATTCAGTGTTACTATTGATAAGTGAAGACTTACTCTTGCCATTTTGATATTTGTTTTCTAATTGGTCTACGGTCTTTCTTTCTTTCCTTATTGTCTTCCTTTGGTGAATGTGATTTAATCTGATAATACGATTTTGTTGCTTGATTTTTATTTTTTGTGTATCCATTTTATGTATTTTGGTTTGAGGTTACCATGAGGTTTGCAAATACTATATTACAATTCATTATGCTAGCCTGATAACAGCTTACTGGCCTTTACTGTTTACATAAAACAAAAAGAAAAAGAAAATCAATACACATCTATGCTTAAACTTGCATCGCCCACCTTTTAACCTTTTATTGTTTCTTATATATATATATATTAAATTACTATATATATTAAATATATTTTTTTTTTTTTTTTTTTTTCTTTTTGAGGCCGGAGTCTCGGCTCTGTCAGGCCCGAGGTGGAGTGGGCAGTGGTCCGATCATCAGCTCCAGCTGGCAAGCTCCGCCTCCCAGGTTTAGCCACCCCATTCTCCTGCCTCAGCCCTCCCGAGTAGGCTTGGACACCAGGCCGCCCGCCACCTCCGGCCCCGGGCCCCAATTTTTTGTATTTTTAGTAGAGAGCGGGGTTTCAGCACAGTGTTAGCCCCAGGAGGTCTCGGGATCTCCTGACCTCGTGATCCGCCCGTCTCGGCCATCCCCAAAGTGCTGGAATTTGAGCCACCGCGCCCGGCCTATTTATATATTATTGTACTGACCATTTCTTGAAAATTTGTGTAGTTATTGTTTTTTATTTGTTCATTGTTTATTCTTTCTACTCAGGATAAGAGTAGTTTACATACCACAGTTAACAGTGGTATCATAGTCTATGTTTTTCTCTGCACTTACTGTTACCAGTGAGTTTTGTCCTTTCAGATGACTTCTTATTGCTCATTAACATCCTTTTCTCTCTGATTGAAGTATTCCCTTTAGTATTTCTTGTAGGACATGTCTGGTGTTGACAAAATCCCTCTGCTTTTGTTTGTCTAGAAAAATATTTATTTCTCCCTCATATTTGATGGATATTTTAGCCAGATATAGTATTCTAGAGTAAAGGATTTTTTCCGTCAGCACTTTAAATATACCATGCCACCCACTCCTGGCCTATAAGGTTTCCATTGAAAAGTCTGCTGCCAGATGTATTGGAGCTCCACTGTATGTTATTTGTTTCTTTTTTCTTGCTGGTTTTAGGATTCTTTCTTTATCCTTGTCCTTTGGGAGCTTGATTATTTAATGCCTCGAGGTAGCCTTCTTTGGGTTAAATCTTGTTGGTGTCCTATAACCTTCTTGTATTTGGATATTAATATCTTTTCCTAGGTTTTATAAGTTCTCTATGATTATTCCACTCAATAAACTCTCTACCACCATCTCATTCTCTACCTCTTTAAGGTCAATACTCTTAAACTTGCCCTTTTGAGGCTACTGTCTAGATCCTGGAGGAGTGCTTTTTTTTTTTTTTATTCTTTTTTCTTTTGTCTCCTCTGACTGTATATTTCCAATAGCTGGCCTTCAAGTGCACTAATTCTTTCTTCTGTTTGATCCATACTCGTAAAGGACCCTGATGCATTCTTCAGTACGCCAATTGTATTTTTCAGCTTTAGAATTTACGCCTGATTCTTTTTAATTATTTCAATCTCTTTGATACAATTATCTGATAAAATTCTGAGTTCCTTTTGTTGTTGTTGTTCTCTTGAATTTCTTTGATTTTCTTCAACACAACTATTTTGAATTCTCTCTCTGAAAAGTCACATAACTCTGTTTCTCTAGGATTGGTCCCTGGTGTCTTATTTAGTTCATTGGATTAAGTTATGTTTTCCTGGATGATGCTGTTGCTAGTAAATGTTCTTCAGTGTCTGGGTGTTGAAGAGTTATGTATTTATTGTAGTGCTCACTCTCTGCACTTACCTGTAGCCATCCTTCTTGGGAAGGCTTTCCAGATATTTGAAAGAACTTGGATGATCTAAGCTGTTTCTGCATTAGGGAGCACCCCAAACCCAATAACACCGTGGTTCTTGCAAACTTGTAGAAGTACCACCTTCATAGTCTTGGAAAGAGAAGACCAGTTGTTTGAAAATACGAAGTGGAGTGACACAAGCACCCTTGTGGACACCATCGCTATGACTTTGCTGGGTCAGATATGAAGCTAGCACAGTACTGGGTCTCTCCTAAGGCCTCCTGCAACCACTCCCTGGCTACTACTTATGTTCACTCCAAGCCTTGGGACTCTATAATCACCTGGTGGCAAAGCCAGTCAGATCTATGTCTTTCCCTTCAGGGTGGCAAGGTCTCCCAGGCTTCAGATGGGTCCAGAAGTGCCATTTGAGAGTCAGGGACTACAGTCAAAAACCTTAGACGTTTACCTAGCGTTTTATTTAGCTGGCTGTCAAACCACAAGATGTAGTCCTCCTCACTCTTCAGTCCCCTTTCCAAAGGCAGATAAGCTTCATCCCATGTGCATCACTCTTGCCACCCCCACTGGCTACAAGCGTACTGTCACAATACCATTGATGTTTCCTTAAGGCCCGAGGGCTCCTAAGTCAGATTGTAATGAATGCTGCCTGACCTAAAACTCACCCTTCAGGGCAGTAGGCTGACCTCTGGCCCATGGCAGGCCCAGAAATGCTATCCGAGAGTCAAGTCCTAGAATCATGCACTCCAAGAGCCCACTTGGTGCTCTACCCTCTGTGGCTGTGCTGGTACCTAGAGTATGAGACAAAATCCCCTTTATTTTTCCCTCTGATTTTCCCAAGAAGCAGGAGTTTTGTCCCATAGGCACCACAGCTACTAATGTGCTGAGTCTCACTTGAAGCCAACACTTCTCAGAGGCTCACCCAAGGCCCTTGATGTAGTACCTGGGTATTGCTGCTGGTTATTCGGGGCCCAAGGGTTCTTCAGTTAGCTGCTAATGAATGCTGGCAGAACTGAGTCCTTTCCTCCAAGGTAGCAGTTCTCGTCTGGCTCTGGGTGTGTCTAGAAATATTGTCTGGGAGCTAGGGCCTGGAATGGAGGCTTCAAAACTCTGACCAGTGCCCTATCTTGCTGTAGTTGAGCTAGTATCCAAGATGCAAGACAAAGTCTTCCCCACTCTTCCCTCTCCTCAAACAGAAGAAAGGGGTGTCTTTTGGAGCCATGACTTGTGCAGCGTGAGGTTAGGGGAGAGGTGATGCCAGCACTCCATTGGCTACCCTAGCTGGTGTCTCAGTATGTTGCCCCACACCCCACCACCCCCCAGTCCACTGTCTCTGGGCCTAGGTCAGCACTAGGGCAGACCTAAGGGTTGCAGTCCTTATGGCTTGCATTGCCTTTCAAGTTTACTTGGAGACAGAGAGCACTATAGCCCTTGGTGGTGAGGTTTGTGGGAACTCAAGTTTAGACCACAGAGATTAGCGATTTTCCTCTGGCTAGGGCTGGTTTAAATGCTCCCTCCATAGTTGGGTATCAACTGAGTTTGGTCATTTTTCCTTTCTGCTCTAGCAGGACAGCACTGAGTTCAAACCCTCACAATTGCTGTTTTCTGTCTCCCCCAGTGCCCAGAGACACTCTCTACCACTACACTACCACTGCAGGGGGTGGGCAGAGGGGTGGCATCAGTGATTCAATACTGTTGTTTCTATCTCTTCAGTGCCTATTTTAGTGATACGATGTTAAAACCAGGTGCTATGAGTGCTCATCTGATTTTTGGTTCTTATGAAGGTGTTTTTGTTCTTCGTAGATAGTTGTTAAATTGGTGTCCTAGCAAGGGCGACAATTGGTGAAGCCTTCTATTCCACCATTTTGTTTTGCCTACGCAGCTCATAACCATTTAATAGAAAAAAATCTACATGTATTTCAACTGGGATAGAAATGCGTGGTCTGTATAATTTATGTTTCTGTCACTTTTAGCAACAAATTATTTATTATTTTAAATTGTAGCTAAAGTGCAAAGCTCAATTAAAGGAGGTATATGCACGTAGTGAAATGAAAAGGGGACATTTTAAATTCCAATAACAATGTTTACATACCATAACCTTAAACTTGATATATTTGATGTTGCCCAATAAAGATAATTACTTTTCAGTTAGAATGTACTAATGTCATAGTGTGTGACCATTCACAGTAATAGAGAACTTTATCTGACTGCTAATAAAATAGCAAAAAAAACCCTAATTAATAAAGTTCCATGGTGTCATAATAATAATCACCATATCAAAGGGTTCTTTCACTTGATTAAGTCATTATACAGAGATTTAGGGAGCAATTTCAACTATTCTACCAAATGTAAAGAAAAGGAAGGCACTTTGAACATCCATACATGTTTTACATTCTTTATGGACTCATCTAAGTCTCTAAAACACAGAAGACTCATTGTATGGCTCCATTATGAACGACTCCACAGCAGCATTATGAAACTCAGCTTACATACTCCGTCACTTAAAATTCCCATTTCTACAGTAGACCACAAACTGCAATTGACATCTGATGATCTTATCTTTCTTTTTCCTACCAGCAATCAATTCTAGAAATGTTTGAATAAGATATATGCAAGGTAGTATGAAATAATCATTAAAAGTACAAGCTCTATAGCCACAATACATGCATTTCAATTCTAGCTCCATTACTTGCTAGCTTTGTGATTTGGGACAATCTATTAAAACACTGTGTGCCTTGGTGTTCTTGTCTGTAAAAAGGAAGTAATATTAATTGACCACAGATTTTTGTGAGGATTAAGGTAATTAATATATATGTAAAATGACTCCGAACATTGATGGTATATAGGAAGTACTCAATAAAATTTTTGTGATGGTATGTTTTTTTTTTTTTTGAGACGGAGCCTCACTGTGTTGCCCAGGCTGGAGTGGAGTGGCACCATCTCAGCTCACTGCAAGCTCCGCCTCCTGGGTTCACGCCATTCTCCTGCCTCAGCCTCCCGAGTAGCTGGGACTGCAGGCGCCTGCCACTACGCCTGGCTAATTTTTTGTATTTTTAGTAGAGACGAGGTTTCAGCGTGTTAGCCAGGATGGTCTTGATCTCCTGACCTCCTGATCCGCCCGCCTTGGCCTCCCAAAGTGCTGGGATTACAGGCGTGAGCCACCGCGCCCTGCTGTGATGGTATTTTATTGGTAGTAGTATTGTCATTACCTACATGTCTGTACACAGAATATTTGAATCATCCTTTAATAAATCAGTTAGAATATCTGCATTCCAGAATGAAAAAAAAAAATCTCAACCTTACTTTTCAAGCTTAAATTTCCTTCCTTTAAGTTTCTATCAAAAATTTCACTATGGAAAAAATAGTTGTTACTCAAAGATGGATTAAAAAACATGCTGTCTATCCATTCCTTGGTCTATAAGAGTTGTCCAATAATTATCACCTATTATTATTATTTGATTATTAATTACATACCTACTGACATATTCTGAGCTCTAATGCTTTAATAATTTAGAGATTCATAAAGTTATACACTGGGATCTATCTTATTTATCCCCACTTTATCCTATGTTACGATCAACATACATAAAGAACCTTCATTAATTCACTCACCTCATGAACAATATTTGTTTAATACTTACAATAAAACTGGGCAGCATGCTTAGTAGTGTTGTTAAAAATAAGGCTTCTGTTTTCCCAGAGCTTACAGGGTTTACAGGGAGTTTAAACTCTCCAAAATAGGGCTTGACATTGAGATGTAGGATAACATTTTTTTCATTTTCATTTGTATTTCATCTTATCATTTAAAAAATCTATATTAGGCATATTTTATCTAGTGCATACATATTTATACAGAAACATATGTACATTTCACAAACAAAAATGTTCATATATTAGAAAATATTAAAAATTGTATCATACGAGCATGTAACTGTTTAGAGATCATGATATAAACAAGTCTAATAAAGCATAAAAATATGATTATAGAAATGTATAAATTAGGAAGAGATTGGGAAGTGGGCAGTTGTCCTAATTTTGAAAGTTTAGAGAGAGCTATATCCTGGTAATGATACTTGTGATTTAAAAAAAATAAATGGGTACTTGTCCAGCTACAGAGTTGAAGAGTAGAAGAAACGAATAACACCAGCAGGTATTTAAGGCTGAGTCTACCAAATGGGGTTATGAACAACAAAGGTTGTATGATTGATGTGAAGACAATGTAGAAGCCATGTACTCTGAACAGTAAGCAGGGCTAAGTCATGCAGAACGCCACATGTTAGGGTTGGCAGTCGGGATTTCATTGTGGGCAAATGAGAATTTATTGAGATGATAAAGACTAATGCAAGGACACAAATATGGGCCTATTGGCCACAAAAGTATGTTCCCTTCATTGTTATAGTAGGGTGGAGTATAGTCTATGACTTCAGACTCTTAATAAACAACTTTAAACACACCAAGAAGAAATGATGAGAGTTCGGGCTATGGTGCTGAGCCAGTAGTGGGCATTGAGATTACGAGTTGAATCAGTTCAGCGAATATTTAAAGTATTTACTGTACAGGCAAGTAGAGTGCTTTGTGTGTGTATGTAAAGTGTTTTCTTTGTGTTCACTGCTTATACTGGCAGCATGCAGCATAATTACTGGATGTAATGTCGATTATGGCATTTAATATCTCCCTCGTAAAAATATTGATAGATACGTTTCTGTGAACATGTCTGTATTTCTTGATAAACAAGCAAGATTTTGTTTGTGAGACAATTTGAATTATACAATTTAACAACTTTATTTTTATGTTTCAAGGAGGGATGAAAGCTCATAGTTAATTAATTACTTATATTAGCCTAATTTTGCTATGTTCTTATATTTTATCCTCTGGTGTTTTAAAAATGTATTCTTTGTGATGATTTTGTATATATAATTCATTAAAACTCGTATCAATTTTGAAAGGAATATGCCATACAACATAAATGGTTATGGAATTAAAACTATAATTCAAAAAATAATATCCTATAATTTATGAAAATGTACAATTTTCTCTTTGTGAATGGAGTCACTTTAACCATGTTTAAAAAAAGAGAAAACAATTAGGAAGTTAAAATATTTTCTAATCACATGAGTAGTCTCAAATTGAAAACAATATTAATTACCAAGACTCATTTGTAAATATATATTTTTTATACTGTGACCTCTATATTTTTATTAGAAGATTAATAACATGTATCTTAGCAACCACACCTGTACCCAAGGCACATGGGAGAGTCTTGGCAGCATTCAAGGTGAAATTTTCTAAGTTTAGATCGAATGCCAATAAACTATATACTACTTTGCTTCTAAAACATATTAATAAATTTATCTAGATAGAAGGAAAAACCTAAGAAAATAAGATAAAAGAATAAGGAAGAAAGGACAGAAAGAAGGAAGGAAAAATGCTCAATGAGTAGATAAATAACCACTCAATATGACGAAGTAGAGTGCTATAATTTAAGGAAACAGGAACTTAAGTGTCCATCTAATGCCGGTAAATAGTAGGCAGATTTTAGGTTTGTGACCATAGCTATGGGAAGATATGAGTTTACATATAATGAACAATTATGAAAGATAAAATAAAAGTAATGTTTCTTAAACTTAAGCAAGCCTTATCAATGTCTGCACACATATCAGAAACAATACCTACATAGACTTTCATGGACTAAGAGATAGGAATCTTATGAGAATTCATATTTTCCGACTGGAGTCAGATACCAATAACTCCAACTGCTGCACTAACAAAGTTATAAGAATAAAGTTAGAGCAAATAAATTGTAACACAGTGATGTGTTATTCTTACTAACATTTTGATACATGTAGAAATAGGTGAATAACTTTAAAAGATGACTTTAAGTCTGTGATAGGTATAACATTCAGAATCTCTAAAAATTCTGTGTGTGGAATTAGACAGAAAATGCATCAAGTGAAATTTCCCCAAGTTTACTGATTGCCCTGCGAAATCAGAAAAGATTAAAGAGGTGAGACATTCTAGAGAACATTGTTGAGATAGGGTGCATGTGCATTTCATTTGCCTTTTGAGCCCTAAGACAGGTTAAAATTAGCAACTCAAATTTAATTATTTTGACTTAGAGCAAAAACTTTAAAATTACAGTAGCTTGCTATATCTTTGTGTTTGACTTGGATCCTATTAGAAGTATTATGCAATCTATTTATCTTACTCACAATTTTAATCATTATATTCACATTCTGAGAGTCAGAAAAATAAAAGGCTCTAAAATCTTCCAATCAATACATTTTAATAATCGTGAGAAAACAGCTTACTAAAATACCGAATATTAAAAGTTGAATTACTGTCTCATCTAGGACATGGAGAAATGATTTGGTTCTCTAAAGGGGACTCACAGGACATAACACTCAGGCAGGAATGCTTTGCTGTGAGCTGATTTCATTTTTACTTTCTATTATAATTGCAAGGGTTCCCATCAGCATTTCTGTGAAAACACAGACTCACATACAAACACACAAAACAAGATTTTTCCCCTCAGGAGGAAAAGCTAAGTAACAGAATAATGCATACCTTATTTCTTCTCCAGAAGAAAGAGATATTAGAAGTCACACAGTTAGGTTCCTTATTTTATAATAAAAACCAATAATATGGATTCAAATATAGTAAGGGATGAGTTGGGACAAAAAACCTTCTCTCTTGATTAGATATATCAAGTACTACTGTTTTTATCTTTGTGTCAGCCAAAGTATATAAAAATAAACTAATAATGTAAGGCAATATTAATGTAATATAAGTTGATATAAAGTTAGATGAAATTAGTAAGTGCAGAGAGGCCTTGGATGATCAGGGAAGTTTAATAGAGGAGGAGGGACTTGTGCTGGATCATGGAGAATGTAGATTACGTAGATTTAAGATAGGAATGGCACTATAGGAGGGAGAGCAAGCTTGGGCAGAATGCTTTTTACTCCACATGGTAGAGGGCAAATCTTTATTTATGTTTCCCATAACTATCCTAGGTATACTGTAGGAGAGATACCAGTATCCTGCTAAAGCCAGGTCTTTCTTATATTTTTAAACCAGAATAAATATTTTCTAAGGGATTTTCACATATATCATTTCTCTTGACTAACACAATCACTCTATGAGCTAATGTTCACATTTTATCTATGAGTAAATCAAGGCTCAAGCATTTTACCTGATTTATCCACAGTCACATAGCTTTTTAGCTACAGAGATGGAATTGAATGTCAGTCTTATGACTCCAAGCCCTGTGTTTTCCAATCACATCACAGTTAAGGCTCATCCAGCCTGACACCGAGTCAGTTCTCTACCAATGGGAAATACTGGAAGAAGGTGCAGACGCATTTTGCAAAGACTTATGTCGCTTTTTGTCAAAGAGATGATAGCAAATATAATCTGGATTTAATATTAAGGAATTCTATCTCAATTGTGTCATAAATCTCTTTCCCACATGGCCACTTATGTGTGTCCTCAGGCTCTTTTGTTGAGAGAAAGCTCAGAGATTAATGTTACTGGGATAGCTCCAATATCCCACATGCATTATATGGCTCTTATATTATCTAACTCTAACTATTCAAGGGTAAGGAAAGGATATGACAAGATTTCACTAAGTTTTTTAAAAAGTTCAGTTTACTGATACAGGTTGGGCATCCCTAGTTCTAAAATCCACAGTCCAAAATGCTCCAAAATCTGAAACTTTTTGAGCTCCAACATGATGCCACATGGAACATCAAACACCGTAACAGGTTGCAGTCAAAACTCAGGTGCACAACACACAGCTTATTTAGCATCCCCAAGGGAAAAAAAGACACTCCCAGCCCAAATTCCCCAGGCTAGCCTGCCCACAGAGGGTCCTAAAATGGCACATGTGCAGGTCAGATGTGCCAATGGCAGGTTTCCCATGATGCCTCACATCAGGCCAACACCCACGTGCATTACTCACTGTGATTTTTTGCATATTCTCTGCTCTGTGGTATAAACATATTATTGAAAATGTCAAAAAGGACTGCACATATCCCAACAGGTAACAGTGATAAGAAAAAGGAGCATTTGTGTGTACTGTACGGCGTATAGCAACCTTTTAATCAAAACACAGCATAATAGTTGGAGACTGAAAGCCTGCCATTGTTTGCGATTGCTGTTGTCTAACAGCTGACACAGGTCTTCTGGTGATGCTACTGTGCTGCTCTGTTACCATGAGCATGTTATTTCTTCACTGTATTAGTGGCATGCCATCTTTTTTACTCAGTAGTACTAATGTGTGAATAAATGTAAGAAAATGATGCTTTATCAGTGGCATATAAATTCAGAGTCAGGAGTGATGGTGATGACAAACAACCACAGGTTGTCCACATGGGTGCGTGAGATTGTGACACCTTTGCTTTCGGATGGTTCAATGTACATGAACTTTGTTTCATGCACAAAATTATTAAATATTGTATAACATTACCTTCAGCCTATGTGTAAAAGGTGTATATAAAATATAAACAAATTTTTTGCTTAGACTTGAGCTCTATACCCAATATATCTCATGTATATGGAAATATTTCAAACTCCAAAATAATCCAAAATAATTTGAAACACTTCTGGTCCCAAGCATTTCACATAGGGGATATGCAACCTGTGATGATGTTCTAACTTCATGTCAGCAAAAGTCACAATGCAATGTTTTTATTGTTCAGTGGAAACCTAATCATCTACATTTTTGTCATCTATTTCTTTAAGCTCAAATTGATTTAACCAATGACTTCTCAAATTCGAGATAAAATCAATCTTATCACTAAAACAAAACCAAACAACCAAGCAAAACAAAACACTGACTAAACATTTAAAATATAGCCAAGTCGACAATGTTTGAGAGTACATTGTAGACAGTTATTTATATGTTAACAAATTTAATTTCAATGATTGGCAGATTTTGCACTATAAAGACATAACTACTCCTTTGATTTAGGCACTGTGGCAGATATGGAACTTCTTTAGGTAAAGACTCGCTTTCCAGATGCAGGGAAAGCAGTTAGTAGTCAAGAGCCTGTTAACTTTTCCAGGCTTGCATCAGCCTCAAGCTACAGTCACATTATTCTTGGGGTGGTCTCTGGACAGTGACTAAGTGAGGTCAGTAGCTGAGGGCATACCATTATGAAGACATCCCCAGCTAATGACTGAGTAAGGTGACACTACCAGGATCTCCACATTTTCTTTCATTCAGTGTTGCTCCAGAGTGCCCAGTAGACTGGCAGAGATTTTGTAGGTCTTCAGGGTGCTCTGACAGGTCCCTCTGCCCCAACCTGCTTTCTCCCATTTCCTTTCTCAGGTTTATTTCCCAGTAACTGTAAACTGCAAGATTGTTTTTTTAAACCTAGGTTAGAAATGATTGGGAATTCTTATTAGAATAAAGGCTGAGATTGTTTTTTAAGTTAAAATGTCACATTCTCTATGGCATCTCTGATATCTGTTGGCATATTTATTCAAGTTTTCTGGTACGTTAGGGACACTTTGTTCATCCTCTTTTACAATGTGTATTATGGTGTAATTGTAATTATTCGGTGTGGTTGCCCTCTCTAAATCCATGAAATAAAGTAGTGTTTATTTTTCCCAGTGATATCTTTGTTGGGTTTATTAGTTGTCTCTATATAAAATACATATTTAGAGAGACATTATTTCTCCGATAAATGTTATTATTTTAGAACAGTAGATTGCAAGAGATTGGGGAAATTAAGGATGGAGAAAATACTTGAGAATGGTAATCAATGTCTCTCTGCTGAGCAATCCATCCCTTACTCTATTCTCATAAAGAGATGCTAATAACTAAAATGTGTAGTGACTTTATGCTTAAATCCTGGCACAGAAATTCACATAAAGATGTCATATTTGGTGAGATTTAATAATTCTATGAAGAGTTTAAATTAGAAACCTTTCTTGAATTCTACATTTCAACAACCTTTTCCTGTAAAAGGATAAGAATGCAAAAAAGGGGAACCCTATGATACCATATATTCTGAGAAAATGTGTAAAAGTGAAGCACACACATTTTATTACAAATTTCCAGCATAGTTAAAATTTGTAAGGAAAGGTAACCGATAAATCAGTTACCTTTGGTGGTGGTTTGGTTTCTGAAAGCCTCTGTAGTGAGATTGATAACTTCATTCGATAATTATGTTAAATTATTATAATGCAAGTCATATATGGAAATCAGTTTTATAAACAAGTGAGTTCAATTTATTATATAATACTAACCCTCTAGATATAAATGTTAAAACAAAAATATGTCCCCACTTTCTAGAAGGATGCACTGTGCTATTTAAGTCACACTTTGATTGAAACAGCTAATGAGGTACTTTCTTCGGTTCATGACATGAAGATTGAAAGTTATGAAATTCACATATATTTTGGAGAATAAAATAATGTCATTTACTGACCGGCAGTAATAATAAGATAAAACACAAACCTGAATTTAAACCTTTATATGTTTAGGAAGAAAAGAAAAGAAAACTATAATTAGGATGTAAATAAAATACCGTTTTTCCCTGTTTGGGCTATTATCCGATTGTTTTGCCTCAATGCTTTGCTAATATTGCACTACATTCATTAAAGAAAAGAGGCAAACATGGCAAACCACATTTTGCCATCTGGGAATTAAAATAAACTTGTGGCCAGCCAAGAAGACACTTATCCATGACATATATATCCAGGTTCAGAATCCAAAGGATTAAAATGGGTCATATCAAAATCAAGAAAACACAAATATAAGCTGATCTGTACTTTAAAATCAGACAGCAATGCTGAGTGGAGTCAGAATCTGCAGACAGGAGTGTGACTAACAAAGGAAGAGATTCAGCTATCCAGAGGAGTTGAGACAGATAAATGAGGACCCAGGGTAGAAATCTAAAGTCGTGGTACAAAGAGTTAGAAATAAGCTGAAGTTGAAGGAAGCATCTAGAAAAGAAGTCAGAAGTGAGAGAATGTGCCTAATGAAATTGTGGAGAATGAGGAAGCTATTGCTATGGTTTCTTTTGATCCAAACATTTCTATCCCTGGTTTTCAAATTCATGGAACACAGCTTCAAATCAATGCTTGATATACAAAGGGAATTTTATGCATAGTATTAGTAGCATTTATCAAATGCCCATGTTACTTTTACGATAAGAGTAGTTAGCAAATGTAAACATGTTTTTTGCATTTCCTTGAAAGCAGAAAGTAATATATATTAGGACACACCTGTTGACATGACTCAGCTATATTTGAATGAGCACAATCTGGAGGACCTTATCCAAAGATAAAGTCTCAGACATTCTAGAACTATCTTGTTTTTGTCTATATCAGATGGTAACTTTATTAAAGCTTCTCATAGCTGTAATATTTTATTTATTTATTTATTTTGAGATAGGATCTCACTCTGTTGCCCAGCCTGGAGTGCAGTGACATGATCTCAGCTTACTGCATCCTCTACCTTTCTGGCTCAAGGGATCCTCCCACCTCAGCCTCCAGAGTAGCTGGGACCACAGGCACATGCCGCCATGCCCAGCCAATTTTATGTTTTGTAGAGACAAGGCCTTATTCTATTGCCCAGGCTGGTCTTGAACTCCTGGGCTCAGGTGATCTTCCCACCTAGGCCTTCCAAAATGTCAGGATTACAGGCATGAGCCATTATGATCAGCTCTAATATTTTAATTTTAATGAAAAAAGTATATCTGAAAATTGGTTAAGAAGTCTTCCTTTTGAGTGTATATTTTTACAACTAATCAGATGTAGCCAACAATAAAAACAAAGCATATTAAAAGTATGCTACTAGAGGAAACAGCACTACTAAATTTATTATCATCAGACTTCTGTTCAAAGATATTTCTTTTCTATTTTTTTTTTTTTGAGACGGGGTCTCACTCTGTCACCCAGGCTGGAGTGCAGTGGTGCAATTTCGGCTCACTGCAAGCTCCGCCTCCAGGGTTCACGCCATTCTCTTGCCTCAGCCCCCCTAGAAGCTGGGACTACAGGCCCCCGCCACCATGCCCGGCTAATTTTT
>NW_016807894.1:137716-141514 GCF_001698545.2 Rhinopithecus bieti
CGTGATCCGCCCGTCTCGGCCTCCCAAAGTGCTGGGATTACAGGCGTGAACCACCGCACCCGGCCCAAAGATATTTCTTAAAACACCTGTATAAAGTTATTAACTGATGAACCTGCTGAGCAAGGGATCTTGAACCAGGAGAGCTTGAGGAGAATTCCCACTCTGTCAATTTTTTTTTAAAAAATACTGAACCAATTAACTTTGAACACCTGTTTTTGTTCCTATTTTTTCATTTTTAAACCAAAATGACACCTTACATCTTCCTACATTATTAAAATTTCAGGAGTATAAAGGCATTGACTGACTGAGGCATTTATGTAATTTTTACTTTTCACCTTGTATGGATACCTTATGAAATCAATATACCAGATATTAGAGTATCTAATATTACATTATATTACATGTATATGTTTCCATAGTATCACAGGTGAGCAAAGTGGTCTATATACAGTCTCTAACATTTAATATAATGTAGAAAGACAGTTTTCTTTATTCTTCCATTATTTTATTATAATGTGAAACTTCAAATTATTATCAAATATATGAAATTTAATTTAAGATTAGAAAATTTTTTTTAGTATTAAAAAACAACTAGACTAGAATAATCTAATCCAAATTTTAAGGTTAGTACTGTTTAAATATGAGAGTTATTCGAGATTCTATTGGTTCCTTTTCCAAAATATTTTTATTTTTCTCCAATACTCCACGATGTGCTTGCACTGAAAAATGGAACATTGACTAATTTTGGTAATCAGCAAATGACTTAGTAGCTAAGTCACTAATTAAAGTTATAATTACACTTTTATCATCCACCCTACATTTCTCAGGTCTTTGGATTTAGGTCTGTGTAGTTAGTCACTTTTCTTGCTGCCTGTCAGGAAGAGGTAATGTGTCAAAATGTAACAAGTTCATTCTACCCTCTTGTAAGGGCTAGTCACTTCCTTTCTCTATGCTCCAAATACTCATCAAATATGGCCATGTTACAACTCTTTCTCATTGTTTTGTGATTAGCTTTTCTACCTCTGTATCTCCAAATAAATTCTGAATCCAAGGTGAATAGTCTAAATTGCAATTTCTGGGGTGAACCCAGGACCTAAAAAAATATCAGGCGTATTTTGCTTGTTCAATTTTTGTTAAATAAAGTAACAAACATTTTTAAAGGACAAGTTTGGATTTATGAATGAGGTCTCACTTATGTTCTCATAACTGATTTCCCTTCGCCATAACATCACAGATAAGTTACTAATTGAATAATTTTCTGAGATATAATTTTATTTTTGTTGAAGTTACGTGTTTGATTTTCACACACTTACATATAGAGAACTTTATTTCATAAGTTTGGAAGATGATATGTTCAAAACATATTAGTTTTGAACAAAATGAAATTATATATATTTAGTTATACTTCGAGATACTTCAAACAATTGCAGAGTATAGAGGTCAGGTTTGCATAACAAAGTGTGGCATTTCATCTCAGATGATGAGAGGAGTTTATAGTTTTTTTTAGTTTTCCTCTACCCAACCAGTTTTATGAACCTCTGATACCAACTTCTGTTCACAATTCAATTTGTTTCTAACTCTAACTACCAGGAGTTAGTATCAGATTCCACAGGTTTAAAAGCTTAGTCCCTCAAAACTGCCCTCACTTTAGATGCCACTTGCAAGTATCGGGTGCTCAGGTTGCCTACTCTTTGGTGCAACTTGGCTACCAAGTCAAGGGTTCCTACAATCTCCCACACCAATGTTAATTTGTTAGAATGACTCAGAACTCAGGGAAATGCTGTATTTACTATTACAGCTTATATTAAAGGATACAAATGAACAACCAGATAAAGTGGTATATAGTGCACGATCTGGAAGGGTCCTGAACACAGGGGCCTTGGTTCTTACAGAGTTGGGGTATGCTGCCTTCCATGGACATGGATGTGTTTACCAGTTTGAAAGCTCCTTAAACCTTGTGTTTTAGTACTTTTATGGAGGTTTTATTATGTAGCCATGACTGTGGCCATTGGTAATTAACTCAATCTCCAACTTTATTCCCTTCCTGGGAGCTTGGAAGCTGGGACTGAAAATCCCAAGCTTCTAATCAAGGCTGGGTCTTTCTGTGATTAGCCCCTTTTCTGAAGCGGATGGTCCTGCCACGAGTTACCTCATGAGAACAACAGATGCTCTTATCAGCATTATCCGGAAATTTCAAGAGTTTTAGAAGCTCAATACTAAAACAAATACCAAGTATCTATCTTATTACACTATAGATGATAAGAAACTTACTACTGTTGAAAAATAATTTAGCACTTAAACAAGCAGTAGGGCTGGGATCCATAAGCATTCAGGTTTTAGCACCACTCCTTAGCAGCTGTATAATCTTGGGCAAGAAAAAAAAATTTAAAACTGTTTAGTGCCCAGTTTTCTTATTTGATAAAAAGAGAAGAAGTAGAGTTAAATGACTTAAAACATGTAAAACACGGAGCACAGAGCTGGCACAAGCAAGCACTCAATAAGAGAGAGCTATTATGATTTTAATTGGGGATCCACAAACTTCTTTAAAGGGCCAGCTATTTTACTACTTTGCAGTCTAGTCAGTTCCTGCTTCTAATACTCAATATATCATTGTAGTGTGGAAGCAGCCATAGATGATGTATAATGAATAAACTGTCCCCATAAAACTTTATTTACAAAAACAAGTAGCAGGCCAGATTTGGCCTGTGGGGCATAGTTTGTCCACATACCTAGTTCACATTTTGCAAATCCAGAATTAAGATACTGTTGTATTGTATATCACCTCTAAATTTACACAGGCCTTGAGCACATAGAATGTACTTTGTTAAAATAATGCAAATCCAGAATTAAGATACTGTTGTATTGTATATCGCCTCTAAATTTACAAGGCCTTGAGCACATAGAATGTACTTTGTTAAAATAATTGTGGATTATTTCCTCAAACTCTAGTGCCTTGATGTTTTGGGTTATTATATCCCCCCAAAAAAGGCGTGTTGGAGTCCTAACCACCACCACTTCAGAAGGCAATTGTATTTGGAAATAGAGTCTTTGCAGAACTAATTAAGTTAAAATGAGGTTATTAGAATGAGCAATAATGTAATATGACATATGTCCTTATACATAGAAGACATTTGGGCAAAGATAAACATAGGTGAGAAGGTGATGTGAAGAGAGGCAGGGAGAAGACAGCCATCTACAAGCTAGGTAATGCCTGAAGCTACTTGAATCTAGGAGAGAGGCCAGAAACAGGTTTGTCTTCAGGGGGAACATGTCCTAACCAACACCTTCATTTTAGGTTTCTGGCCTCTAACATTTTGAGGCAATACATTTCTGTTGTCCTAAGCTATTCAATTTGTTATAGCAAAAAACAATGAAGATTTGATTCCAAGAAGTGGGATGCTACTGTCTCAAATACCTGAAATATGAAAGTGGCCTTGGAATTGGGTCCTGCTTGAAAGCTAGAAGAGTTTTGAGGCACATGATACAAAGAAAATGTCGAAATTGGCCCGGCGCGGTGGCTCATGCCTGTAATCCCAGCACTTTCGGAGGCCAAGGTGGGTGGATCACGAGGTCAGGAGTTCGGGACCAGCCTGGCCAATATGGTGAAACCTCATCTCTACTAAAACTACAAAAATTAGCCGGACATGGTGGCAGATGCCTGTAATCCCAGCTACTCGGGAGGCTGAGGCAGAGAATTGCTTGAACCCCGGAGGTAGAGATTGCAGTGAGCTGAGATCATGCCACTGCACTCCAGCCTGGGTGACAGAGTAAGACTACATCTCAAAAAAAAAAAAAAAA
>NW_016807894.1:144589-169659 GCF_001698545.2 Rhinopithecus bieti
AAAAAAAAAAAAAAACAAAAAAAAGAAAGAAAAAGAAAAAAAGAAAAGATAAAGAAAATGTCTAAATTGCCCTAAATAGGCTGTTGATATAAATATGGACATTAAAGAAGATTTTGGTGAGGTTTCCGAAAGAGGAGTGCTGTAAAGTGTCTATTTTCTTAGAGAGAATACATATATCATTACAAACAGAATATTTCTAAAAATACAAACATTAAGTGTGCTTTTGGTGATATTTCAGACAAAAATGAAGAATATTTTATTGGAAACTGGAGGAAAGGTGATTTTTGTTATAAAGTGACAAAGAACTTGCATAAATTGTGTTCTGCTGGGTGAAAAGTAGAACTTGTAAATGATAAACCTTGACATTTAGTTGAGAAGACTACTAAGTAAAGTGTTAAAGTGAAGTCTTGTTTCTCTTTGTTGCCTTTAGTAAATTGTGAAAGAGATAAATTGAAGAAGAAATTGTTATGCAAAAAGGAACCATAGTTTAAGGACATATAAAATTTTTCAGCCTATCCATATTGCAAAGAAATGAGAAAGTGTGCTCTGGAAAGAACACGAAGGGTGTGACTGGACAACTGTCAGAACCTCTTATAGATTAAAGTGTGACTTATGGATCTAATCAGCCATCCCAGCAGACATGCTGGAATTAAAGAGACAGAGATAGAATAAAATGAAGGACAACTGTCAGACTTCTGGGATTCTAGAAGCAGTTAATGGCTGATAGAGGTATTTACCTGTAAACATGTCTTCTCTGCCAAGAAAAGGGAAGAATGATGCTGAAAGCGGTTTAGAGGCTGGTGGGGTGTTGCTGCCACCAGAAACTAAGTTTGCAGGCATAGAAATCAGAGTTCCCTCCTCTTCAGTTTCAGAGGAAGGGGCCACCACCATTTTGGACCAAGAGAACAGAGCATCCAGCCAAAGAGGCTAATTCTAAGTCTTAAAATATAACTGTTTTATATAAATTAGAGAATTTTTTTTTCTATTTCTGTAAAAACATCATTAAGCATCAGTAAAATGCTAATCAAAATCATAAAGAGACATCAACACATGCCTGTAAGGATGACTATTATACAACAACAAGAAAAATGACAAGTGTTGGCAAGAATCTGGAGAAATTGGAACCTTTGTACACTAAGAATCAAAATGCTGTATCCATTGTAGAAAACATGTATGGAAGTTACTCAAAATATTAAAAATATAGCTATCATAGGATCTACCACTCCACTTCTGGGTAGTTATCCAAAAGAATTGAAATCAGGATCTTGATGAGATACCTACTACTACTACTCCCCCTGTTTATTGCAGCACTGTTCACAGTAGCCAGGAGATGGATGCAACCCAAATGTCCATCAATTAATGAATGGATAAGCAAAGTGTAGAATATACATACAGTGGACTATTATTCAGCCTTTTAACAAAAGGAAATCTTGCAATATGCAACAACATGCACATATGATGTAAAACAAGCCAGTCACACAAGAACAAATACTGCATGATTCTGCTTATATAAGACATCTGAAATACTCAATTGCATAAAATCATAGAGTGGAAGGGTGGATACCGAGGACTGGGAGGAGGGGCAAATGGGCAGTTACTTATCAACAGGCATAAACTTTCAAACAAGATGAATAAGCTGTAGAGATCTGCTGTATAACATTGTACCTACAGATGACGATAATGCATTGCACACTTAAACATTTGTGAAGGGGCTAGATCTCATGTTACCAAAATGTGCTCTTACCACAATAAAATAATAAATAAATGTAATAAAGAATTTTTAAAGAAGCATTCAAGGATCAGGATTTAATAAAGGTATTTCCATTTTTACTGCTTCAACAAGAAAAAACAATCTAATCAAATTTTCCCTGGTAGATTTCAGACTTTCTTGATACACATAACCCCAGTTTTCCTTCCAATTTCTCCCTTTGGGGATGGCAATATCTATCCTATGTCTTTCCCAGCATTGTGTTTTACAAAGCAGATTACTTTTGATTTCACAGATTCACAGATTGAGAGGAATTTTGCCCCAGGATTAATCATATCTCTAGTCTCACCCATAACACTTATTTAATAAGATTTGTTTGCATATTATTAAGAAAATGTTCGTGCTGAAGCAGTTTGCCATGGAAATGAAACATTTTTTAAAGAATCATTTACAAAACATTTATAATGATGTATCTTGAAAACTGTCAAAATAGCCATAATATTTAGATTTTTTTAAAAAAGATTTTTTAAAGTCCTTGAAAAAGGCAGAAGTCAAGAAAATTTCTCAATGCAGGCATTGCTTTCAAATGAGTAAACGCTATCAATATGACAAATGGAAGCCAGTTAACACATCTTCTGAGTAGTTCTTCTAAATCATTTTTAGTTATATACCATTGTTTTGTGTTTTCACAAGGACTCCAAGGCAATGAAGTGTTCTACAACCTGGGATTCCCTAACTGCCACAAACGACAACTTCCACACAATGTTAACAGATGCTTCATAAATGAGAGGGAGAGAGAGAGAAAAGGAGGATTTTTTTTTTTCTGGATTAAGTAAGGAACACAGTGTAGTCTTTTCATTCACTGGGAACCTGGTGCTGAGAAAACATCCTTTTTTTGTGCTCCAGTATAAACTTTATCCCAACTGTGGATTCATAAATTTTTTTTATCATTGACTTTCCCTGTGGTATGCAGCTATTGGTACTGAAAGTTGAATATAATTTTGTGGGTGTGGATCTGTTGAAAGCCTCAGATGGAGTGAAATTGTTCAACACTATTCTCTGTATCATTCAAGAATCTTGGACCTACCAGCAGGGAGTCCTCATAAAAGGATCATTATAAGTTTCATAAAGAGATATGGGCCCATTAATATGGCTCTGATGACTGGAGGAACACCAGGGTCCTTTGGCTCAGTCTTGCCAATTTAGATGAAATGACGCAGACACATGTGGAGTGGCTTTAAGGAGACAAGAGTTTAATAGGCAAGAAAGAAGGAACAAGCTCCCCCATAGAGAGACAGAGGGAGGGGGCCTCCAAGCCAAGATAGGAAAATCCAAGTGTTGTGGAAAATAGTAGGTTATATTAGGAGGCTAGAGGAGGCAGTGTCTGATTTGCATAGGGCCCAGTGGATTGGTTTGACCATATATGTTATTTATGTAGCCAGTGAAAAAACTGGCCCTGCCACCCTAGCCTTTTAATATGCAAATGCAGGGCGCCATGATGTCCTGCACACATGAGGTTATCTGGGGGTGACCATGATGGTTAGCAAACAGGTTGACAAGGAGAACAGGGTGGAAAGAGCCACATTTGATGGACCCAGTTTCTGATGGCCGTTATTTGCATATCAAAGCTTGACAGCCAGACCCTTCAAGCCGATATTCTGCTAGACAAAAAACGTTTCTGGAGCTGCATTAAAAGAAGAAAACCTTACCAAGGACCCCTTATCCTCCCTATCTGCCTAATATAATTTCTAATAACTCCTATGATACCGTGAAAAACAAGGGCAATGGTAGGTCTTATTTTTGTCCTGGGTAATGAGAAGGGTTATATGGGAGGTGGAAAAGGGAAGCTACACTAGTGAACCAAGTCTTCCGTAACTCTAAATATCATAGCTTGGCAAGTGCCAACCTTTGTGGCTGAAAGGAGCTGTCAGAGAGTGGTCCTATGACTGCTATTGTTGAGGCTTTCTCTAGACACTAACAGGGATTTAACCAATTTCCATTAGCCATTCCATAGACACAGCAGCTGCTGCAACAACCAATGCTTGTGAGATTGCCGCTTTTAAGATAAATTAGTACCTGTTCATCAATTGGTAGACAAAAAATTATAGAAATGCATACATAGATTTCATAAATCTGAAGGAAGGACAAGTAAAACACTCAGAACAAAAAGGATCTTGAAAACATAGACATGTTGAGGTTGATATGTATACATATGAATTAAAAACAGGTAACAAGAGCACTCAAAAAGATGACAGCATAACATATTTGATAGAACAAAAATGAAATAAGCTTAGGCCAGACACAGTGTATCATGCCTGTAATCCCAGCACTTTAGGAGGCCAAGGCAGGTGGATCACAGGAGACCAAGAATTTGAGACGAGCCTGGTCAACATAGCAAAACCCTGCCTCTACTAAAAATACAAAAAATTAGCTGGGTGTGGTCATAGATGCCTCGAATCCCAGCTACTCAGGAGACTGAAGCACAAGAATCACTTGAACCCAGAAGGTGGAGGTTGCAGTGAGCTGCAGTCACACCACTGCACTCCAGTCTGGGCAACAAAACAAGATTCTGTCTCAATACTACTACTCCTAATAAAAAGTAATAGCCTTAGATGAGGTAAAAGAGAGGGTGGTTGATATGGTTTGGCTGTGTCCCCACCCAAACCTCAGCTTTCATTGTAGTTCCCGTAATCCCCACATGTCATGGGAGGGACCTGGTGGGAGGTAATTGAATCATGGGGGTGGTTACCCTCATGTTATTCACACGATAAGTGAGTGAGTTCTCATAAGATCTGATGGTTTTATAAGGGGCTTTTATCCCTTTGCTCGGCATTTCTCTCTCCTGCCACCATGTGAAGAAGGACATGTTTGTTTCCCTTTCCACCACGATTGTGTGCTTCCTGAGGCCTCCCCAGCCCTGTGAAACAGTAAGTCAGTTAAACCTCTTCTTTTATAAATTACCCAGTCCCGGGCAGTTCTTTACAGCAGTGAGAGAATGAACTAATACAGTAAATTGGTACCACAGAGAGTGGGGTGTTGCTGTAAAGATACCCAAAAATGTGGAAATGACTTGGAACTAGGTAACAAGTAGAGGTTGGAACAGTTTGGAGGGTTCAGAAGAAGATAGGAAAATTTGGAACTTCCTAGAGACTTGAAGGGCTCAGAAGACAGGAAGATGTGGGGAATGTTAGCACTTCCTAGAGACTTGTTGACTGGCTTTGTCCAAAATGTGGATAGTGATATGGACAATGAAGTCCAGGCTAAGGTGGTCCCAGATGGAGATGAGGAACTTATTGGGAACCAGAATAAAGATGACTCTTGCTATGCAAAGAGACTGGTGGATTTTTGCCCCTGCCCTAGAGATCTGTGGAACCTTAAACTTCAGAGAGATGATTTAAGGTATCTGGTGAAAGAAATTTCTAATCAGCAAAGCATTCAAGATGAAAGATAACATATAAGTTGGGAAAATTTGCAGCCTGATAATGTGATAGAAAAGAAAAACCCATTATCTTAGGAGAAATTAAGACCAGCTGCAGAAATTTACATAAGTAATGAGAAGCCAAATGTGAATGCCAAGACATTGGGGAAAATGTCTCCAGGGCATGTCAGAGATCTTCATGGTAGCCCCTCCCATCACAGACCCAGAGGCCTAAGAGGGAAAAATGGTTTCCTGAGTGGAGCCAAGTCTCCCCTGCTCTACACAGCCTTGGGACATGGTTGCCTGTATCCCAGCTGCTTCAGCTCTAGCTGTAACTAAAAGGGGTGAAGGTACAGTTCAGACTGTTGCATCAGAAGGTGTAAGCCCCAAGCCTTTGCACCTTCCATGTGGTACAGGTCCTGTGGGTGTGCAGAAGACAAGAATTGAGGTTTGGGAACCTCCGTCTAGATTTTAGACGATGAATGGAAATGCCTAGATATCTGCTGCAGGGGCAGAGCCCTCATGGAAAACATCTGCTAGTGCATTGCAGAAGGAAAATGTGGGGACAGAGCGCCATACAGAGTCCTCACTTGAATACTGCTTAGTGGAGCTGTGAGAAGAAGGCAACCATCCTCCAGACCCCAGAATGGTAGATCCACTTACAGCTTGCACCATGCCATGCAGATGAAAAAGCCACATACACTTAATGCCAGCCATGAAAACAGCCAGGAGGGGGGTTGTACCATGGAAAACTACAGGAGTGGAGATGCTCGAGGCTGTGGGAGCCCACCACTTACATCAGCATACCCTGGATGTGAGACATGGAATCAAGCGAGATCATTTTGGTACTTTAAGGTTTAATGACTGCCTGATTGGACTTAGGACTTGCATGAGGACTGCAATCCCTTTATTTTGGCCAATTTCTTCCATTTGGGATAGGTGTATTTATCCAATGTCTGTACTCCCATTGTATCTAGGAAGTAACTAACTTGTTTTTGATTTTACAGGCTCATAGGTGGAAGGGACTTGCCTTGTCTCAGATTAGACTTTGGACTGTGGACTTTTGAGTTAATGTTGAAAAGAGTTAAGACTTTGCAGGACTGTAGGAAGGACATGACTGTGTTTTGAAATATGAAGACATAAAACTTGGGAGGGGCCAGGAGTGGAATGATATGGTTTGACTGTGTCCCCACCCAAATTTCATCTTGCAGTTCCCATCATCCCCACATGTTATGGGGGGGACCCAGTGGTACATAATCGAATCATGAGGGCGCTTACCCTTATGCTGTTCTTGTGATAGTGAGTGAGTTCTCATAAGATCTGGTGGTTTTATAAGAGGCTTTCCCCCTTTTGCTCAGGACTCCTCCTTCCTGCTGCCATGTGAAGAAAAATGTGTTTGCTTCTCCTTCCACCATGATTGTAAGTTTCCTGAGGCCTCCCCAGCCACAGAGAACTGTGAGTCAATTAAACCTCTTTCCTTTATAAATTACCCAGTCTTGGGTCCATCTTTGTTAGCAGTGTGAGAATGGACTAATTCAGTGGTCATCGCTGCAACAAATATTAATGGCCTGCAAAGAATACATCAATTTGCATAGATGTATCTACCATTCTGGGGATGGAAAGAAGGCAGAAAGGCAAGCAAAAGTAAGAGAGAGAGAGAGAGAGCAAAAAGAAAGGGAAAGAAGAGGGATTGAGGGAAGGAAGCGAGGGAGGGAGAGAAGGAGTGAGGGAGGGAGGGAAGGAAGGAAGGAAAATAAAGAATAAGAAAAATCTTGTAAGGCTTATTTATTGATGTCATATGCAAACGAAAGTAATGCCAGGTAGAGGAAAAGAATCAGGGGCAATACACTTAATAATCAAATAAAAAAATTCCTAAGATTAAAATAAAAATTTGGATCTTAATGAGACTTGAAATTTTAGGCAACACTGATGAGAAAAGATATATACCTACAAATAACCTAGCAAAGCTTGTGGACTACTAAAGTAAAAGGAAATATTATGTATATTCAAATGAAAGCATTTTTAAAATAAGAAAGACAAAATATTTGGATTAAGATAAGAAATATGCTAGAATTGAGAGGATGGTCAGATAATAGCTATAAGTTACTGAGGAAAAACTACTTCAAGCTAAGAATTGTATCCTTTGTCAAGGTATCACTCACCTACTACAGTAAAATAAATAGATATGGACCTGTCACTAGTAAATTAATGTATCACACAACAAAGAGGATAAAATTAAAGGGGTAAGGAGAGAGGGATGATTTACATATTCCCAAATTTTAATCTTATACAGCATCCTTCCACGACTGACATTCTGAGAGATATTAAGCCTGCAAAATTATTTGAGTATTTTAAAAAATTATTCCAAAGATGACGAATAGCTAATGTCATTCTAGATGCACATTCTAGTTAAGTTAATTCGCTACATAAAATAGATTCATGGTTTATTTTCTCACTTGAGCCTTGATGAGGAGAAGCGGTAGAGTAATAGAGTGTCATAATATATAAAAACATCTGACAATTCCAAAGAACGTAGGTACTAGTGGAAGAGAAAAATTAGTGGTAATTTTACTAGTTTAAAATAACTTAATCACATGAACAAAATAAGGAATGAATGACAAAAGAAACATAATTAATGAGAAACAAAAAGGAAGATATAAACGTCAAGTTTATCAGTCGTTATACTAGATGTGAATGATCTGAAATTCCTTACCAAAATATTGAGACTGTCAGTGTTACACTAGGTATCCAGTCAGGTATTAGCAGGGCAGGAGAGGGCTCTCCTCCAACACACCAAGAGTGTTGGGCAACCATCGGGTGTGATGGTCAGGCGGTTGTTAACTGTTTCTCTAAAGTAATTAGTCACAGCCAGCGCCAGAAAAAGGCAGTCTCCTAATAGATAGAAGATACCCGAAACTGATCAGCAGCTTCCCAATAAGATTTGAAGAGTGGGGAGAAGCGATGCAAGATCCTAGTAGTATGCCAAAGTATAAAACCCCAAGTCAAGAAGTCAAGTTGCGCACTTGGTCTCTCAAGTTACCGGCTTAGCCCTCTTCCAAGTTGTTTTCCTTCTTTGCTTTCTTTGTTTTTCTCATTGTTCTAAAGCTTTTTAGTAAACTTTCACTCTTGCTCTGAAATTTGCCTCTGTCTCTTTTTCTGCTTTATGCCGCTCAGTGGAATTCTCTCTTCTGAGGAGGCAAAGATTGAAGTTGCTGCAGACCCATATGGTTATGATGCTGGTAACTCAGGGTAACTTGAATTCCTGCCACAGGTAACATCAGTAGTAAAAATAAAACAATTTAAAATAAGACGTTAGCAAATATAATGAAACAGTTTACTAAAAATAATGCAAAATTTTATTTTCAAAAGTACGTCATTCATTATATTAAAATTCATAATAATAGTTACATGGGAGACTTATATTATCTTAATAAATGGTGAAAAACACAATAAAATTCAAGAGTATGTTAATAAGGACTCTAAATACATTGGGAATTGAAGGAAATATCTTAAATATGAATAAGACTATTTACCAAAAATCAAGGAAAAGCATAAAGTCATTTCCAAAAATAATAACAAATTAGGGATGTCATTTACTTTGCTGTTATTCTATATTATTTTATTGTGNTTATAAACTTTGGTAAATATTAAAATATCATTTTGCTAATGAAATTATTGTACAGAAAGGCTCTTTGTTAAAAAAATAACAAATAAGATAATTTGAAAAAGTAGTTAAAGAAAATACACACAAATTAATAGATCTTATTTGTATGCCAATTATAAGTATCTTAAAATAATGAGAAAAGCACTGAGCTATATAGAGAAAATGATAAAATTTTCTTGATGAATGGAAAACAACAGTCACCTATTCTTGGATAGTAAGGCTTAATAACATAAAAATATAAATTTTCCCATAATTACTACATATATTTAATAAAATTTTAAATATAATTTCAAGGGAATGTTTTGAAATGTAAAAAATAGTATTAAAACTCATATTTAAGACTGTGTATAAAATAGCCAAGGATATTATGAAAACAAAGACAAGGGGACAAATAACAAATATATTAAAATAGAATGGCATTAGAATAAGCATAGACCAATAAATCAGTGAAACAGAAAAGAGTAGCAAAAATAGGTCTCAATTTTTATGGATTTTAACTTATGAGAATAGAAAGTACTACAAATCAATAGAGAAAATGATTCACTCAATAAATGGTGCTGATATCATTGACTATCCAGCAGAAAGGCAATAAAGTTGGATTCATATGATACCATCTGAAAAAAAAATTAAGATGGATTAAAAACATAAAATCTAACACCCCCCAAAATTAAGAAAATTTAGTAGGCTCTATTTACAACCTAGGAAATGAGAGGACCTTTGTAATTAAAACAGTACACTTAGAGAAATCATAGACAAAATCCATAAACAACAGATAATGGTATCAGAAAGATATTTACCTCCCACTATGAAAAATTTAGTCATTAATTCCCAACATATTCAACAAACATTGAGTTCATGCATGTCACCAGGAGCTGCTCAAACTGACAAGAATAGAGCAGTAAATAACACAAGTCCTCTGCTTTCCTGGGTTACATGACAATAAATAATTATGTAATATATCAAGCAGTTATAATTGCTATACAGAAAAATGATGTCAGTTAAAGGAATAGAGAAAGATGAAGTGTGGTGGGGGTACTAATTTAGATAGGAGAGTCAGGGAAACCCTCTGTATTAAGATACCATGTGACCAGTGGTCTGAGTGAAGTGAGGATGCAAGCAGCCAAGACAATTATCTGGGAAAAGAGTGGACCAGAATTCAGAAGTACAACATAGAGAAGCCCCAAAGTGGAAACAGCAAGAACGACAGCAGTGTTAGATTGGCGTGTGGGAGAAACTGCTAGAGAGGAAGATGAATAGAGACAAAAGACCACATCACGCACAGCCCTACTAGACATGAAAAAGACATTGATTTTCAACCTGTGTGACATCAGAAACCGTGGAGACGTTTGAGCCATTATGTAGCAACTTCAAGTTATTTTATTATTCCGATTTTCTAAAATATGCATGTATACTAAAAAGGACATCAAAAGGATAATGGTGCCATCTTTGCATAATGAGATTTCAGGTGGCTTTTGTTGGCATCTTTCTATTTTACATATTATTTGGATTTACTGACATAATTATTCATAATATGTACAATCAGAAAAAAATTGTAAAGATAATTTTTTATTTATTTCTAAAGACTCTTACAAATGCCATAGTGGGAAATGTACTAAATTGTATGCAACTGTTTCCTTGTTGTTATCTGTTTGTTTGCTTGTTTTTGAGATGGAGTCTCACTCTGTTGCCCAGGCTGGAGTGCAGTGACACGATCTCGGCTCACTGCAACCTCCGCCCCCTGGGTTCAAGCAATTCTCCTGCCTCAGCCTCCCGAGTAGCTGGCATTACAGGTGCCTGCCACCGCATCCAGCTAATTTTTTTGCATTTTTACATTTTTAGTAGAGACGGGGTTTCACCATCTTGACCAGTCTGGTCTTGAACTTCTGACCTTGTGGTTCACCTGCCTTGGCTTCCCAAAGTGCTGGAATTACAGGTGTGAGCCACCACTCCCGGCCAACTGTTTTCTAATTTATCTGACTAGAGTACCTTCTTTTTAACAGAACACCTAAAAGCTTCTCTTGAAACAAATGTTGCTTGGTAAAATATCATAGAATATACTGTTCTAATAAGTCTATCAAAAAGGAATGATTAAACACCTCCATGATGATGGTGCTTCTGGGAAGTACACATAGACTAGTGAAGTTCTGTTCCATGTTAATATGAAAGGCTCTGGGTTTTATTTTCCCCTGAATCAAAAGAAGGATATTGAAGAAATTACCAGAGGACATAAAAGTTTTATTCAAGGAGCACCCTGGCACAATTCACTGAAAGAGAGAGGTAAATGTCTAATAAACTCATGAAAAAATGCTCATGGTCACAGTTATCAAGGAAATGCAGATTAGAATAGGGTATAATCAGGCCAGGCACAATGGCCTGTAATCCCAGCACTTTGGGAGGCCAAGGCAGGCAGATCACGAGGTCAGAAGATCCAGACCATCCTAGCTAACATTGGTGAAACCCTGTCTCTACTAAAAATACGAAAGAAAAAAAAAAAAATTAGCCGGGCGTGGTGGCGGGCGCTTGTAGTCCCAGCTACTTGGGAGGCTGAGGCAGGAGAATGGTGTGAACGTGGGAAGTGGAGCTTGCAATGAGCTGAGATCATGCAACTGCACTCCAGCCTGGGCAACAGAGTGAGACTCCATCTCAAAAATAATAATAATAATAATAAATAAAAATAAAAATTAGTATAGGGTATAATCATTTGCCTTGAAGTTGCTTGATTTTTAAAGAATAATAGCTTTGAGGGTGCACAGACTAGCATTCAAGTACATTGCTGGTGAGAGTGTCCATTGGTGCATGCTGACAGGTAACAATTTTCATTAAAAAGCTCATATACCTAGAAGCAGTAATTCTTTTAAAAATATATGACAAGAAAATCAGAAACAGGGACATATTATTTTGTTCAATGATGTTCACTAATGCATTATTTTTAATGACAAACATTGAAAACATTAAAGGAAATGATTATAGTTTATAATATGCCTGAAAATAGAAAATATTCATAAATACTTTTTAATAGTATGGAGAAATATTCACAATACACAGTATGTTCTCAAAATGTTTGCATACTCATATTAAAATATGCTAACTAATAAAGGAAGAAAATGTGCTGAAGTTAATAATGGCTATGTTATTACTCTTTATGGTAGGATTTTAGATAACTTCTATTCTACATGTAGTTCGTCTTTTAAATCACTCTTGTTTACTGAGTTCAGGAATAAGAAAGTTAAGTACTAGAGTAAAAAAATCGTTAAAAGCTGCAAGGAATATTATGTTATTTGTAACATATCTTCAGTATTAAAATAAATTATAAATTGTCTATCAGTAAAGACGAAAATCTGTTTGCTTCTTGTGTGGGATATTTACCTGAAAAGCAAACACTTCATGTTAATCAATAAATAAATTGAAATATATTTTAAATAAATTTTAAAATAGCTTTATTTTGGATAGGGGAGAAATACAATAATTTCTGCATTTTAGTAAAATAGTGTACACTCTGCATCAGGAAATAATGCATACTTTGACCAAATAGTGCAAATGTCAACACAAATGCTGTACAGCATTCCAAGGAATCAAATAAGAGCCAGGAAGAAGGAAAATCAATGTTAGGGTAGGAATCATAGCAAAATTTCTTCTGAGATTAAAATAGTAAAATGTACCATCCACATTTTGCCATTAAGCAATACATTTCCTGGTAACTAGAGAGATGCCATTTTAAATCATGAATATGAGAAGATTAATGCTCTAAAATCCTATTATTTCTTCATCATATAACATTGAACTGCATCAGGAAGTTAATTAATCAGATTTCCTAACTACAAATAAAAAATAAATTAAATTAAAATCATATCAATTTACAGTTCAGTGGAGGGATAGTATTAATTGAGAGAACATTCAAATGTGTGATTTTCAAGTCTAATAATTTTAAGAAAGAAAACCTTTTGCTTTTTAAAATATTTTTAGATAGCTTGTTTGTTTACAAGGCAGAGCATCTCCTGAAACTACTGTCTCCACAAGAATAGGTTAACCTGATGTGTCAAGTTGAGATCATTGAACCCTGTGTAGCGCACATGTATTTCCCAAGAACTGCCTCCTCACCAGAAGCCTCTCTTCAAATTCGTTAACAGGCATTTTTATTCATTTTACCAAAGGAACTAACGATGACTGATATCAGAAATATGGAGGTTCTTAAATAACAACTGAAAATTATAATTTGAAAAGAAACAACACCATCCTAATTAATTAGCTGTGTCCACTTCATTCATTCATTCAACAATTACTGAGCATCTCTTATGAACTAACACTATGTTAATTGAAGTGTGTGCAACACTAAGAAAGACTGATACGGTTTTAATATAGTAAATGTCAAACTAGTGGACATAGCAAAGGGTTATGGAAGTACATACTGTAGGCAACTAGGGAAGTTAAAGAATTCTCAGAGGAAGTGACACTGAAATTGAGAATTAAAATATACAAGAATCAAGACCAGCCAAGGCGGCATGGTGAAACCCCGTCTCTACTAAAAATACAAAAAAATTAGCTGGGAATGGTGGCGGGAGCCTGTAATCCCAGCCACTCAGGAAGCTGAGACATGAGAATCACCTGAACCTGGAAGGTGGCATATAGTGAGCTGATATTGTGCCACTGCGATCCCGCCTGGGTAACAGAATGAGACTGTTGCAAAGAAAAAATAGCAAGAATTTTTTATTTTGCCTAAGCAGAGTTAGCCAGAGTATCTCCAAAATTGTATAAATAAGGTTTGTGGAAGAATTAATCTTGGAATAGGTGAGAGGTTCATAAGAGGAAGCCAGTGTGGTGGTTTTGGATATACATGAGTAGAAAATGATCCCTAAAATATCCTCTTAATGACAAGGATTCTTACAGGCTACCAATCATGTGGTCAAGTCATAAAATTAAAAAATTAAGAGCAAAATGGCACAAAAAATTAATTTAAAAAGCACAGATAGTTAAATAGATTAGAATTAATGAAAAATGGGACAAAACAGCTAAGAAAAAATAATAAAATATCTGGAATGTGGTGATTTTAATAATTAGATGAATTATTTAAAAGGAAGCTAAACTGTGTTTTAATATCATAATTAGAAGACAACAATAGATGAAATAAACAGGAAAACAAAAAAGGACAATCTAGCATTAGAAAAAAGTTTTAAAACTGAAAAAAGAATAAAAGCTTTTAAAAGATATAAACCAGTGATAAAAATCTAAAAGTAAAATAATGACAATAGAGTATAAGATGATGAATGGTGATAAAAGAAATGTGTAGCAGGAATCAGAGTAAAAGTGGTATCAATTCTGGGGAGAAGCCAGCCATTCTGGCAGGCCAATAAAATTTTGCTTAATAAATTTATGCAAATTTATGCCTTGAATGAAAAGACGTTCAGATGCCCCCTAAATTTGTTTTCTTTTCTTCTTGACAAAAGCCTGGGGGCAGAGTTCCACAAAGCCTTTTTTTCTCTCACCTTTCATTTGCAGCAACAGGACAGCTTATAATTTGAGCACAACTTTCTATACCTGTCAGTGAGGTTAAGGCCCTTGCAGAAGGATGCTGAGGAATATCAACAGAACCTAGGAAATTTGTAGCCCTCTGGCCTCGGACATATTCCACTGCCTCCTTCATTTTGTAAGGGGGAAATATATTTAAATTCAAAGTATTGTTTTATTTGTTCAAATAAACAATGTACCCCCTCCTGAAGGAATCATATCTCTTTTCTAATGACAACTCCATATTTATTAATATATCACTATGATTAGTTTCAGTCTTACTCTTATTTCAGTCCTTGCTGGGATATAAAATCTTGTATTCTTACAAGAACAGCTGCTTTGGCTGGACAGGATAACAAATATTGGTTTCACTTTTCCCTATGTTTCAGTCTTAATAAAATCCAAGTTTTCTATATTCAAGAAGATACTTCTTAAAATCTATCATTATTTGGTGGTCTCTGCTGATTTGAAATGATGGAGTAAATATCCAGCCTGTTCTTATTTGAATTACAATTGGAAGTGTAATGTGTCTACTAAGCATCACATATGCTTTGAAACTGGGAATGAATGGCTGACGGAGGAGCGTTATGCATATTGTATATGCACAGTATCACACAGTGAAGTTATGATTAAGAGAGGCAAGGAAAAGCCCAGACTCTCAAACGCATATGCCTGGGATAGAAGAATATTCCTTCTAGGCAGTCTTTTCAAATTACAGCCTATGGGATGCTTGAGTCACCTTTATGCTCAGGTAAGAAAAAAAGACTTTTTTTTTTTTTTTTTTTAAAGCACTGATTTTAACAACCTAATTTTCCTGATTTTCTATTTTAGCAAAAAGTTCTACAGCAGGCATTGAAGAGGTAATTAAAGCCAAGATGTTCGGCAAATTAACTTCAATAGCATTGGAAGAGAAGATATAATGCTCTAGGGTATGTCGTGTTTAGTACAATATGCTTATATGATTTCGAGAAAAGAATTGAAAAATGAAGTGTAACAGATAGAGCATACTGTTCTGCAGCACCTTGGCATTGTTAAAACACTTACCTGAAATTGTTACCTCCTCATGCACATTAATAGTCCTTCAATCAACTTCAGGCATGCATGCCCCAGATTGACCTAGGTCTTAACTGGGTTATATAGGATATACACATTTATAGTGAGATATAGTCCTTTTCCTAAAGGGAAGGTCTGGATGACCTTCATTGTCCTTTTTTTTTTTTTTTTTTTTTTTTGGTAAAACATAAAACTTAACATTTTAATCACTTTTTAATGTACACTTTAGTAATGTTAAGTATATTCACATTATTGTGAAACAAATTCACAGACCTTGATGGTAGCAGTGGCCGGTCTGGAATAGCCACTGCGAAGATGCCAGCTGCACTGGTAAAGGCAAAGCCGAGGCTGTGCACTGTGGCCACAGAGCAGGTGGGAGCCAGAAACAGGCGGGAGACCCACCCCTTTCTCAGTTAGATGGGGTGGGAGCCCCACCCTCCGGGGCACAGCTGCGGCCACCCACCCTTGGCTGTGGACCTGGGCATTCCTGCACTCTCAGGAGCCTGGGAAGCCCGCCTAGCCCCACAGCCTCAGAAACGAGGCAGCAGCCTCATTTCTGAAATGCTCCTGCTGCCTGGTCTCTCCCAGCTTCCGGCACCTGTTCCAATTTCGGAGCGAAATTGTGGCTGAGCTCAGTCACTGTCACCACCCAGCCAGGTGTGCACACACTTGGGGTGGCACTGTAGTGCCAGCCCCCTGCTGCCTCAGCGCCCTCCAGAATTGGATGCTGACGAGCATGGGAGGGAAACTGAGCGGGGGTTAGGGCAGCTCGGCATGGACCTCAATATGAACAGCTTGGGTGCCGTGGATTACATATAGATGGCAGCAGAAGGCGGACAGGCTCCTGGATGGAAAAAGATGGGTCCCCAGTGAAGCCTACCTTAAAGCCAGGGATGGCCTAAAGCATGGAAGTGGAGCTGTCGGTTCCAGGTGGAGTCCACAGCCCAGAGTGAGAACTTATTGTGCTTTTCTTGGCCCACCCATGGCTGCCCATGGACCAACCAGCACACACTTCCTCCCTTCTGAGCCCATAAAACCCTGAACCCAGCCAGACTCAGGCAGCTACCCACTCCAGGTCTCCTCTTCGCCCAGAGCTGCACAACTGATGGGATGACCTGCCTGCAGATAGGAGTTACCCACTCCAGGTCGGCTCTCTGTTCAGGGATGCACACTTGTCAAGACAACCTGTCTGTGGAAAGAAGCTACTCACTTTGTATCTCCTGATAGTTGTACTGTCACTGAATAAAGTACCTCTTTGCCTAGCTCACCCTCCATTGCTTGAATTCCTCATTGTTCCTGGACATGGGACAAGAGCTCAGGACTCAACAAATGGCAGGACTGAAAGAGCTGTAACACAAACAGGTGAAACACACCCCCTACCCTGCTGGCCATATTGCCAGCGTTTGGAGAGAGGGAGCTGTGGTCTAGCCCTACCCTGCTGGCCATATTGCCAGCCGATTTGGAGAGCAGGCAGCTGTCTGGTCTAGGAACCTAGGGCTCCCCAGCGCCAAGGGGCTGTGACACCCTCTTTGTGTCTATTCAAAGCTAAAGATAACTATGAATACCTCTCCCTTACAACTCCCACAATCACTAGTATCTATGAATTCAACTGCTTTAAAGCCACCTCATGGCCAAGTTGGAATCATACAATATTTGTTTTTTTGTGTGTGCTGACTGGCTTATTTTATTTAGCATAATGTCCTAGGTTTTCTTTTCTTTATAAAGCAGCATAATATTCTATTGTATGTATATATTACATTTTGCTTATCTATTCATCTCTTGATGAACATTCCGGTTGCATCTACATCTTGGGGATTATGAATAGTGCTGCTATTGAGACTGGTGTGCAAATATCTCTTTGAGACTATCTTTTCATTTTTTAGATATATACACAGAAGTGAAATTGTTGAATCTTATGGTAGTTCTATTTTTAATTGTTTTACACACTTCCATGCTATTTTCCACAATGGTTGCACCATCTTACATGGCCACCAGCAGTGTAAAATTGTTCTACTTTCTCCACATTCTCACTGACAGTTGCTATTTCCTATTTGCTTAGGTTTTTGTTTTTTTTTTTAATAGAAGACACCCTAATAGGTATGAGGTGATATCTGATTGTTTTGATATCTGGTAGTTCTGATTTGTGTTTTTCTGGTGATTAGTGATGTTGAGCATTTGTTTATATGCTTAGGTCTTTTTTAGACAAATGTCTATTCAAGTCGTTTATGTGTTTTTTAATCAGGTTGTTTGTTTTTGTTTTGTTTAATTTTGTATTGACTTGTAGGAATTTTTTAATAATATTCTGGCTATTAACCCCTTATTAGATATATGATTAGCAAATATTTTCTTGCATTCTACAGATTATATATTCTGGTGATTGTGTTTTCTGATACAAAAAAGTATTTAAGTTTGATGTAATCCCATTTGTCTATTTTTTAATTTTGTTTCCTGTGCTATTGGTGTCATATCCAAGAAATCATTGCCAAGTATAGTGTCATGATTTTACCCTGGTTTCTTCTAGGAATTTTATAATTTTAAGGTTTCCATTTGGGTATTTAACCCATTATTTTGACTTAATTTTTGTAAATGGTATGAGATAGTGGCCCAATTTTATTGTTTTGCAGGTGGATCTTTACTTTCCTTAATATTACTTGTTAAAGAGACTGCCTTTTCTCCACTGAGTGGTCTTGGAACTCTTGTTGAATTTAGCCATATAAGCAAGGAGTTACTTCTGTGCTCTCTATTCTATTCCCCTGGTCTATTTGCCTGATTTTATGTCAGTATATCACACTGTTTTAATTACTATAGCTTTGTAATATGCTTTGAAATCAAGAAATGTAAATGATCCACCTCTGTCCTTTTATAAATTATTTTGGCTACTTTGGGTTTCTTGACATTATCTATATTTTTCAGATGAATTTTCTATTTTTGTAAAAAGTGTCATTGGGGATTTTGATAGAGATTGCATTGAATTTATAGATTGCTTTGGCTACTATAGAATAACATATAACCAGCTGTTGTTTCATGGAGTGTTCTCTACATGTTTCTTAGGTCTAATTTACCTACAGCACTTTTAAGTCCTATATTTCTTTATTATCTTCTGCCTAGTTCTATCTACTGTGAAAAGTGAGATATTGAAGTTTCCTACTATTTTTGTTTTACTATGTATTTTTTTCTTTGATTCTGTCAAGGTTTGCTTCATATATTTAAGATTTCTATGGTTTGGCAAATAAAAATTTTTAACTGTTATGTCTTCTTGGTGAATGGACCCTGTAGTTATTATCTAATGCCCCCTTTGTCTATTTAGCCTTTAAAAAATTAGCCTATTTTTAATGTTAGTATAGCCACTCCTGCTCTCTTTTGATTATCGTTTGCATGAAATATATCTTTTCTCATCCTTTCAGCTTCAGCCTATGTATGTCTCCAGATATAAAGCATGTCTCTTATCTATAGCATATAGGTGAATTATATATTTTTAATCCATTCGGCCAATCTATCTTTTTCATTGTGGAGTTTAATCCATTTACATTTAAAATAATTATTGATAGTGAAGATTTATTGTTACCACTTTATTTATTGTTTTCTATATATCTTGTAGCTTTTTTGTTCCTCTTTCCTCTCTTGTTTCCTGACTTTGTGTTTTGTTGATTTTTTTGCAGCCATATGCTTGATCCTCTTATTTCCTTTTCTGTATATTCTATAAATTCTGTATGTGCATGATTACCATTGCAATTATATAACGCATCTTAAAATATAAAATTCTGTTTTAATCTAATAACAGATTAATTTAAATCACATAAAAATCTCCACCCCACACTCTTTATGTTATCAATGTTAAATTTTATCTTTATATACTGTATACTTATTAACATTGATTTGTAATTTAATGGTTTTTGTCATTTAAATTCTATGTACCAAAATTACTGTAGTACAGGTTAGTACATTTGTCTGTATTTTTACCTTTGCCAGAAAACTTTATATTTTTTGTAAAGCTGCAAGTTTCTAGCTACCAAATTTTCATCTCAAACTGAAGGACCAACTTTAGCATTTCTTGTAAAGTGAGACTAGTGGTAATGACCTCCGTCTGCATCTGCTTTTGTTTATCTGAAACAGTCTTAATTTCTCTTTCCTCTTTCTTCTTCTTCTTCTTCTTCTTCTTTTTTTTTTTTTTTTTTTTTTTTTTTTTTTGAGACGGAATTTTGCTCTTGTTTCACAGGCTGGAAAATGGTGGAATCTTGTCTCACTGCAACCTCCGCCTCCCAGATTCAAGCAATTGTCTTGTCTCAGCCTCCCGAGTAGCTGGGATTACAGGCACCTGCCACCATGCCCAGTTAATTTTGTATTTTTGTTAGAGATGGGGTTTCTCCATGTTGGTCAGGCTGGTCTCGAACTGCTGACCTCAGGTGATCCACTCGCCTTGGCCTCCCAAAGTTCTGGGATTACAGGCATGAGCCACAGTGCCTGTTTTTTTTTTTTTTTTTTTTTTTTTTAGACAACATCTTACTCTGTTTCCCACACTGAGTGAAATGGCACAGTCTTGCTCTGTTGCCCACGCTGAGTGAAATGGCACAATCATGGTTTATCTACATGCTCAACCTCCCAGGCTCAAGCAATCCTCCTGCCTCAGCCTCCTGAGTAGCTAGGACTACAGACACATGCCACTCACGCTCGACTTACTTTTTAAAAAATATTTTGTAGAGACAGAGTCTTGCTGTCCTGCCCAGGCTAGTCTTGAACTCCTGGGTGCGAGCAATCTTTCTACCTCTGCCTCTCTGCTTCACTTTTAAAGACAGTTTTGTCAGATATAGCATTATTCCTTCTCTTTTCTTTGTTCTTTCAGCAGTTTAAAAATGTCATCCCACTCCCTTGTGGCCTACAAAGTTTTGCTGAAAAATTTGCCAGTAATCTTATAGAGACTGCCTTGTGTGTGATGAATCACTTTTCTTTTGCTGCTTTCAAGACTCTGTCTTTGTCTTTGATTTAGGCAGTTCGATTATAATGTGTTGCAGTATGGTACTCTTTGGATTTAGTCTAGTTATAGTTCTCTGAGGTTCTGTTTTTGTTTTGTTTTTTTTTTTGACGGAGTTTTTCTCTTGTTGCTCAGGCTATAGTGCAATGGCACGATCTCGGTTCACAGCAACCTCTGCATCCCAGGTTGAAGCCATTCTCTTGCCTCAGGCTTCAGAGTAGCTGGGATTGCAGGCATGTGCCACCACACCCAGCTAATTTTGTATTTTTAGTACAGACAGGGTTTCTCCAAGTTGGTTAGGCTGGTCTGGAATCCAGACCTCAGGTGATCTGCCTGCCTCGGACTCCCAAAATGCTGGGATAACAGACGTGAGCCACTGTGCCCAGCCAGTTCTTTGAGGTTCTTGAAACTTATGTCTGTTTTTTTCCTCGTTTCCTCAGATTTAGGAGATTTTCTGCCATTATTTCTACAAATAAACTCTCTGCTTTTTTTTTTTTTTTTTTTTTTTTTTTTTCTCTTTTCTCTTTCTGGGACTCCCACCTTGGTTTGCTTGATAGTGTTTAATAAGTCTTATGGCTTCATGGTACCTAAGGTTCACTGCACTTTGCTTTAGGTTTTGTTTTGTTTCTAACAAGAGCTGAATCAAACAGACTTTATTCAATATTTTAGGATGAGGAAAAAAATGGTATAAAATAATCATAAGAAATGCTTTCTTATATTCAAACCGTTTTCAATGTTTTGCAAAATGCTCACATAGCAAATGTGAAAAGCTTCAACACACTCTTATAACTTCTGCTGCAATAAATGCAACATTAAGAAAACATACAAGTTTCTTCTGTACCAATCTTAAAAGTTGAATTACTGAATTACTAATTGTTGTGATGTTACTAATACACACTTTCATTCATACACTTTAGTGAGATCATTTTCTTTCATGTAGTCATCAAAAATCTTACAGTCAATTGCACAGGTTTGTAGTGCAATTTTGACTCTAGCTCCTTACAATCAGCCACTTTTCCGATTGTTTTCATGAAGTCTTCCTTTACTATAAAATTATGATCAGCACAAATTGCAAACATATCTGCCTCCATACAAACATTTCTCAGGGTATGCTTCATTAAAGCCATCTGAAAACGTCATAAAATTGCTTTACAATCAGTTTCACCATGTTTTGAAATGAGATCCATATGGACTTTCAATATGTCTAATTTTGCTTGCGCATTTGGCAAATCAATATGTACTTTTCTATCAAATCTTCTTGGATACAGCAAAGCAGGATCCGGGAAATCTGGTTGACTTATAGCCATGGTTGTTTTAACTCTATGCAGAGTATCCAGTCCATCCATTTGATTCAGTAACTCCATTAAAGTTCTCTAAATCTCTCTGTCAGGTGAAGTACTCTCAGAAAACCAATGGCCACCAACAACACCTATTTTACCCATTAAAATGATGCATGAATATGATTTTTTGAAGGTGGAGATATTTCCAACTGTGTGGCATTATTTCCGGGCTCTGTCTTCTGTTTCACTGGTCTATGTGTCTGCTTTTGGACAGTAGCATGCTGTTTTTGTTACTGTAGCCTTGACCACAGTTTTAAATTGGGTAATGTGATGCTTCCGGCTTTGTTCTTTTTGCTTAGGATTGCCTTGGTTATTTGAGCTCTTTTTTGGTCCCATGTGAATTTTAAAACAGTTTTTTTATAATCATGTGAAGGATGCTACTGCTAGTTTGATAGGAATGTCACTGAATCTGTAAATTACTTTGGGCAGTATGATCATTTTGACAACATAAATTCTCCCTATCCATGAGCATGAAATTTTTGTGTGTGTGTTTTGTGTGTCATCTCTGATTTCTTTGGGTAGTATTTTGCAATTCTCACTGTAGAGGTCTTTCACCTCATTGGCTAAGCTCTATTCCTAGGTATCTTATTCTATTTGTGGCTATTGTAAATGGGATTGTGTTTTTGATTTTGTACTCAGCTTCAATGTTGTTGCTGTATAGGAATCCTACTGATTTTTTGTACATTGCTGCTGTATCCTGGAACTTCGCTAAAGTTATATATCAGACTAAGGAACTTTTGGGCAGAAACTGTGGGATTTCTAGACATACAATCATATCATCTGTGGACAGGGATAGTTTGACTTCGTCTCTTCCTATTTAGATGGCTTTAATGTCTTTCTCTTTTGTAATTGCTCTGGGTAGGACTTCCACTACTATGTTGAATAAGACTGGTGAAAGAGGGCATACTTGTCTTGTGCCAATTTACAAGGGGGAATACTTCCAACCTTTGCTCATTCAGTATGCTGTTGTCTGTTGGTTTTTCATAGATGGCTCTTATTAGTTTGAAGTAAGTTTCTTCAATGCCTACTTTATTGAGACTTTTTAATATGAAGGAATATTAAATTTTATCAAAAGCCTTTCCTGTATCTATTGAAATGATCGTGTGGTTTCTGATTTAATTTTGTTTATGTGGTAAATAAAAGTTACTGATTTATGTATGCTGAACCAATCTTGCATCCCAGGAATAAAGCTACTTGATCACAGTGAATTATCTTTTTCATGTGCTGCTGGATTCTGTTTGTTAGTATTCTGTTGAGGATTTTTGCATCTATGTTCATCAAGGAGATTGTCTTGAATTTTTTTGTTATTATTGTTGTTTCTGCCAAGTTTTGTTATAAGGAAAATGCTGGCCTTATAGAATGAATTAGAAGAGTCCTTCTTCCTCGATATTTTTGGAATAGTTTCATTTAAAATGGTACCAGCTTTTTCTTATATATCTGGTAGAATTGGTCCGAGAATCTCTCTGGTCTTGGACTTTTTCTGGTTGGTAGATATTTTATTATTAATTCAATTTTGGAACTCATTATTGATCTGTTCAGTGTTTGAATGTTTTCCTGATTGTCTTGGGAGGTTGTACATATTTATCTCTAAGAACATATTTACTTATTTTAGGTTTGCTAGTTTGTTTGGACAGGGGTGTTCATAATAGTCCCTGAGGGTTTTTTTTTGTATTTCTGTAGTGTTGGTGGTAATGTCTCCTTTTTCATTTATAATTGTGTTTATTTGGTTCATCTCTCTTTTTTTTTCTTTATTAGTGTAGTTAGTGGTCTACCTATCTTATTAATTCTTTCAAGAACCAGCTCCCGAATTCATTTATCTTTTTTTGTATCTCAATTTCCTTCAATTCAGCTCTGATATTTGTTATTTCTTGTCTTCTGCTAGCTTTGGGGTTAGTTTGCTCTTGTTTCTCTAGTACCTCTAGAGGTGATGTTAGGTTAATTTTAGATGTTTCTAAGTTTTTGATGTATAAGTTTAGTGCTATTAACTTCCCTTTAAATACTGCCTTTGCTGTGTTCCAGAGATTTTTGTATGTTGTACCTTTTTTCTCATTAGTTTCAAATAATTTCTTAATTTCTGCCTTGATTTCATCATTTCCCCAGAAAAAAATTTAGGAGCAGGTTGTTTTGTTTTCATTTAACTATATGGTTTTGAGTGACTTTGTTAGCGTTGATTTCTGTTTTTATTGCACTATAGTCCAAGAATGTGGTTGATATTATTTCATATTTTTTATTTTAGTTTTTGATAAGGGTTGTTTCATGCCCAGTTGTGTGGTCTACTTCAGAGTGTGTGCCATGTGGTGATGAGAAAAATGTATATTCTGTTGGTTTTAGGTGCAGAGTTCTGTAAATATCTATTAGGTTCATTACTTTAAGTTGTAAGATCCAAAATATTGTTGTTCATTTTCTTCCTTGATGATCTATTACTGTCAGTGGGATGTTAATGCAGATAATTGAAACTGGACCCTTTCCTTATACCATATGCAAAAACTAACTCAAAATAAAGATTTAAATCTAAAACTGAAAACTATATAAACAATTGAAAGAAAACCTAGGAAATACCGTTTTGGACATAGGAGCTTGCAAAGAATTTATGATGTAGATGCCAAAAGCAATTGAAACAACAACAACAAAAAAATGGACAAATCAGACCTAATGAAACTAAAGAGCTTCTGCACAGCAAAATAAATTATCAGCAAGTTAAACAGACAACCTACAGAATGGGAGAAAATATTTGCAAACTATGTATCTGACAAAGCCTAATATCCAGGATCTATAAAGAACATAAACAAATTTACAAGCAAAACACAAACAACCCCATTTAAAAGTAGTCAAAGAACATGAACAGACACTTTTCAAAGGACCTGCACACAGTGAGCAAGCATACAAAAAAATGTTCAACATCACTAATCGTTAGAGAAATGCAAATTAAAACAACAATGAGATACCATCTCACATTTGTCAGAAGGCCTATTATTAAAAAGTCAAAAAATAACAGATGCTGGTGAGATTGTGGAGAAAAGGAAATGCTTATGCACTGCTGGTGGGAAAGTAAATTAGTTCAACCATTGTGGAAAGCAATTTAGTGATTCCTCAAAGAACTTAGAACAGAATTGCCATTTGATCCAGAAATTTTATTAATCATTACTCAATTCCATTATTGAGTATTGATCAAGCAGACTTGATCAGGCAAAATAAGGAACTGTCAGACATAAAGACAGGTAATTTGAAATCACTAAGTCAGAGCACTAAGTCAGAGGAGCTAAAAAAACCTGTGAAGCTGCTTCAGGACTACCATAGGAAGCTACAAGAGCATAAGGGAATTGATGACCCTCTTAAGGAGTTAAAAGAACAATTAACTCTAGAACTACACCTTCTCTTTCTCCTTCTCCTTCTTCTTCTTCTTCTTCTTTTTTTTT
>NW_016807894.1:169918-186055 GCF_001698545.2 Rhinopithecus bieti
TTTTTTTGAGACAGAATCTCGCTCTGTCACCCAAGCTGGAGTACAAAGGCATGATCGTGGCTCACTGTAACTTCTGCCTCCAAGGTTCAAGGAATTCTCCTGGCCTCAGCCTCCCAAGTAGCTGGGATTACAAGTGTGCACCACCACGCCTGGCTAACTTTTGTATTTTTAGTAGAGACGGGATTTCACCATGTTGGCCAGGCTGGTCTCAAACTCCTGACCTCAGATGTTCCACCCACCTTGGCCTCCCAAAGTACTGGGATTACAGGCATGAGCCACCATGCCCAGCCAACTCTAGAACTTCTGATTGAATCTTTCTTTATAGGTTCTATCTCTAATGACACTGTCATTTTGTTCAAGAATCATTTTTCTGTTTTTTGTTCAGTTGACCATTTGTATTTTTTCAGCTCCTTAAGCATTCTTGTGACTATTATTTTAAATTCTTGATTACTCAGCTCACAGATCTATGCTTCTTTAGAGATTGTTTCTGGAGTTTTATTTTGCTTTTTTAATTTGGCCATGTTGTTTTCTGTTTCTTTGTAGGTTTTGTAATTTTTGCTAGGATTTGAGCACTTGCAAAACAAAAGTACCTCTTCCTGTTTTTGCATACTGAATTCATTCAGGTAAGGACCCTCATCACTCAGGCTGATCATAGTATGCTCTTTTTTTAAAAAGAAAAGAAAACAAAACAAAACAAAAAAACTTTTCCAATCTCTTGCTCTCCTTCTGTCCTTGGCATCATCCCATAGAACTGGGGCTCTAATATACTTCTCACTTCTTTTTTAACAACTTCCAAACTCTGCCACCAGTCCTGTCAGCCCTCTAACTCTAATGAGGCAGAAAACAGTTTCTCATGCAGCCTCAAGACAAGCCAGAAAGTTTAACACAGGCTCAAATCTTTTATTTCTGTCCTAAGGGAGAAGCCCTGGTATGGTGAAGTTTCCTCCTGTTTGATCTGTGTTGTGCTACATAGGGAGAAGAGCACAAGTAGTCATGCTGTTATGAGATCTCTGGGGTGTCAATTTTTCTGGCCAGAAACCTTGGTGGCCATGGCACTTTTGCTGGAGTTCTTGCCTTGTGTCCAGGATGAACCAGGTATGCAGACAAGTAAACAGCGAGGAAGAAGAGTTTTATTTAGTGTTAGAACAGCTCAGAGAAGTGATTAACTCCTCTCTATTGGCAGGCCTTCCCCGTCCAATGTTCATCTCTAAGCAAAGAGGAGGCCTTGGACAGGGTAACTCCTCTCTGCAGGCAAGTCATTGTGATGTCCCGGAAGGTCTCTGAAGTTCTCAGCAGAGAGGGTAACTCCTCTCTCTGCTGGCAGGTCCTCTCTGCAGCTCCCAGTGGAGAGGTTACTCCTCTCTGCAGCTAATCATCCAGTCTCTCTACCCTCTTCCTCCTCTGGCCATCCTCTGCCCTGCTCTGGCTGAGCCCAGGGTTTTTATGGACCTCAGAGGGGAGGAAGTGCATCCTGATTGATCCATTGGTGGCCATGGGCAGGCCCGGAAGAGGCACCACGAGTCCCCACTCTAGTCTAAGGGACTGGCAGCCCAGTCCCCAGCCTTCAGGCCCTCCCAGGACTGAGGGTGGGGCTTTACTGTGGACCCCACCCACTTCTGCCCAGAACTTTGTCTGCCTCCCACTGCCATTCACGACCTGGGGGCTTGGCTTCAACCATGCCTCCGAGATTGAAGCAGGTGCCAGGAGCAGAGAGAGGCTAGACAGTGGGAGCAGACACCCCTGAGCCTGCAAGGAAGGGATGTGGGGCAGGTGGGGTGGGGGGTTTCTTCTTGGGATGCCAAGGGTGCAGGCTGCAGAGACACATGGGTCCTGTGCATGGGAGGGCAGCCGCAGCTGCACTGGAGAGCTCCGGCCCCACCAACTCAGAAGGGGCAAGGCTCGGCCCTGGCTCCTGTCTGCTTCCAGGAACCAGAGGCCCAGGTCTGTGATGGCAGGAATGGCTGTTCCCGGCTGATCCTGCCTGTTCCCAGCTCCCCAAAGAGGACAGGGGTCTCGGATCCGCAACTGCAGTTTGGGAGGCTGGAACCAAGGATGGCGTTCCTGCCTGCTCGGCAGAGCAGGAGGCCTGGGTCTACAGCTGCAGGAAGGGGCGGGGCTTCCACCAGCTCCATGGAGTGTGTAGCCCCAGCCGTGCAGTTGATGGCAGCAGCTGTTGTCATCAATGCCAGACACCACAAATTTTTCTACCTTTTTCACTAGAATTCCTTTTGTTTTACACTAACCTGAGTGCCGTAGCTTCACATTTCATCTCTAGAGTTCTACCAGATATTGTCATTGCTATTTTGTTGGTAACTTGGTATCTTTGTGGAGGAATAATGGTCTATAGCTTTCTAACATGTCATCTTGCTGACGTCTACCTTGTTTGTTTGCTTTTCAACAATTTTTTTTTTTTAACTTCTGTCAGGTTTTAGATAATCTTCTAATAGATTCCCTACCTTAATCTTTGCCATCACCAACCAAATATTTAAATTACTAATCTGATCATGCTACTTCGTTTTTTTGGAAGTAGCCTCTTTGTCTACAGTATAAATTTCAACCTCATGCACATACTTCACCTGGCCTTCCAAGACACATACTTCATCCAAATTTTTCTCTTCATCTTCTGATTCCTTCTTCAGCTCATGTAACTTTGCACCAAAAAATGTCTTCTTTATTCTCCTGTTAATTGATATTTTCACTCTACCATGATTGAAGTATTATTTTACCTGTCAGGATTATCTCTTTTTACCTTCCCCTGCTTATCTTATGATCCACTCAGATTTTGGCTCCTAGGTGAACTGGACCTATGTCAGTTGAATTAAATGATTTCTCCACGCTCCTGAAAATGCTCTACCATGGCATTCATCAAATTTTGTTTTACTTACTTGTATACTTGACTATTATTCCCTTTTCTATTATCACTACTTAAAATGAAATCCACATAGTAGGTGCTCAATAATTTTCTACTGAATAGATAAATAAAATAATTGCCCTGAAAAGTACTGTTTAATATTTCCCCAGGGCATCATTTTTTAAAAAATAAAGGGGCAACTGAGTTTAAATATTTAAATAAGATGCTCATTTTAATTGAGAACTTTTCACTCCACAACTGCAAAGTTGCCTCTCTCACACACACACACACAAATCATTTGAGACATCTATTTTCAATATTTTAACACAACCATTTGCAGATATGAAAAATGCTTCTAAATGTTTAGTGAATTCAAGCTCAATACTTTTATGTTTTGACAATGTCTTAAAAGAGAAAAGAAAATGAAAATGACAGTTTATATTCGCTGATGTTACTTAGAGATAAGAGTGTTTCTTTTCTTTTCTTTCTCATTGACCTAAAATTTATCTTTCAGATTTAAATTCCTAAGAATTCTTTTCACATTTTTCAAAGGAGATGTATGCCATCCTTTGTGCAGTCTTGCTTTAAGGTGACAAGAATTCCTTTCTGCGAGCTCTGCCCAGGTATGTGCGCATGCTTTCATCCTCCTCGAATTTAGTATATCCCAAATGTAAACTCTACTATGGTAGCCACTTTTTTATACTTAATGGTCTATCCTTGGTGCCCAGAAATGCCTAGCCAGCAATTAAGAGTAGACACTTGGTAAAGGTCTTAGTGAATACTAATGCATTCTACCTCTTTTTGTTTGTTTTAATATTCTTTTTATCTTCGTATCCACATACTTCATTATCCTGGGTAGTAAATTACCAAATATCCATGGTCCATGCTATTGGGCCTATCTTGCATTAGTCTGTGTATTAGTTTTAAATTCTTTCTCAACTCTTCCAGCTTCCAGTGAATGCCAACATTGCCTAATTTATGACTGTGTCACTTTTATCTCTGTCTCAGTGGTCACCTTACCTAATCCTGTCTGTATGAAGTTTCACTTTGTCTTCCTCTTATAAAGGCACATATAATTGCATTTAGTGCCTATCTGGTTAATCTGCAATAATCTTCCCATCTTAAGATCCTTTATTAATCACATATTTTGACATGTAAATCAGCATTTACAGAGTTCATGGATCAGGGCACATTTTTCAGCCTACCATAGTCTGTTTCTATAGGACTTGGGCTAAACCTCTAATTAAAGATTACTGTTCAATTAGATGAGTAAGTAATATTTTAATAATGATATACACAAATAAAATAATGTTTTAGAGCATTTTCTGGAAGTATGAGGGTTTTGTTTTGGTTTTAATACCTAAAACTGCAGATTTGCCTTTCCCCTTTACTAACAAAATATTCTACTTAGGAATATGAGCGATTGAAACATCTTGAGTGAAATTCTAACATGAATTCTTTCTTCATGTTTCCAACCTAACATTAAGCACAAAATATTTTTGCAATTATTTACTTATTGCAAAATATATTTAATGCATGGCAATAGGTGGGGAATGTCATCCTTAAGTATGTTACCAAAACTCTGTTTTTTTCTTTTACCCTGAGGAAGAATGCATAATGTATAAAGATGCAGGTAAGAGACCTGAGACACTTTTTATTTTATTTTATTTTATTTTATTTTTTTGAGACATAGTCTCGCTGTCTCCCAGGCTGGAGTGTAGTGGTGAGATCTCCGCTCACTGTAAGCTCCACCTCCCGGGTTCACGCCATTCTCCTGCCTCAGCCTCCCCAGTAGCTGGGACTATGGGCACGCCCGCCACCACGCCCGGCTAATTTTTTGTATTTTTAGTAGAGGCAGGGTTTCACCATGTTAGCCAGGATGGTCTCCATCTCCTGACTTAATGATCCACCTGCCTCAGCCTCCCAAAGTGCCGGGATTACAGGCATGAGCCACCACACTTGGCCGATTAATATGGTTAAAATTTTGGCTGTGGGTTTTGATTTGCATTTCTCTGATGGCGAATGATGATGAGCATTTTTCATGTGTCTGTTGGTTGCATAAATGTCTTCTTTTGAGAAGTGTCTGTTCATATCCTTCACCCACTTTTTGATGGGGTTGTTTTTTTCTTATAAATTTGTTTGCATTCTTTGTGGCAATTCCTCAAGGATCTAGAACTAGAAATACCATTTGACCCAAACATCCCATTACTGGGTATATACCCAAAGGATTATAAATCATGCTACTATACAAACACATGAACATGTATGTTTATTGTGGTACTATTCGCAATAGCAAAGACTTGGAACCAACCCAAATGTCCATCAATGACCAACTGGATTAAGAAAATGTGGCACATACACACCATAGAATACTATGCAGCCATAAAAAAGGATGAGTTCATGTCTTTTTTAGGGACATGGATGCAGCTAGAAGCCATCATTCTCAGCAAACTATTGCAAGAACAGAAAACCAAACACCTCATGTTCTTACTCATAGGTGGGAATTGAACAATCAGAACACTTGGACACAGGGTGGGGAACATCACACACTGGGGCCTGTCATGGGTTGGGGGAAAGAGGGGAGGGATAGCATTAGGAGATATACCTAATGTAAATGACGAGTTAATGGGTGCAGCACACCAACATGGCACATGCATACATATGTAACAAACCTGCACGTTGTGCACATGTACCCTAGAACTTAAAGTATAATAAAAAAAAAAAAAGAAAAATGTTTGGCTGTATAATATTCAAGTAGCTATCTTTGGAGGTATTTTAGAAAGTAATGCAAATGTACAGGCAAGGCAAGGATAGAGAAGGCAAACGTGGATTTGGAGAGCAGAACTTACTTCATACTTTAAAGGCCTGGGAGTCGCTGTGCATTTTTTAGCAAAGAGAATGTTTGGAGAGGCAGGTGGACAGGAGCATGCAAAGATAGCCACAAAACTACTTGATGCCCCAACGTCTGTGGATAATCTGGAGCAGTTCCCAAATACTGGTCTATGGACCAGTCCAGATACTCAGACCCTTCTAGGTCTGTGAGGAAATGGCAAATGCTCTATAAGAAAAGCGAGTGTAAACTCATTTATACTCATCAAAGTAACAAATGTCTTCAAAGAGCTAAAGTTTGAAGTTTAAAGTAAATCTTCTATACAGATATTAAATCCTTTCTAGTTTTGGATGGCAAATGATATTTCTTTTTGAGATAATGGTGAGAGCATTTACCACAGGGCTACACACAGGATGTTCATATAGCTTCTACAGGTATTTAAGTGCATGGGAAATACAATGGCCCCACAATTGTACTAGACATTGTCAGCTGTGGCCACATCATATTCATCTTTCCCTTTCCTAGGGACACCCTGATCTCCTTTTAACAAATATGTTTCTTTGTGTGTAGATTTGGCAGAATGATAAATTTAGATACTCATGTTCAACTCTAAGAGTCTTTGGTACCAGATCTACTGTCTTCCCCCCATCCGAGTACAAACTATGAAGCAGATGCACGACAATTGGAGACTCTTTTGTTGTTGTTTTTTTTTTAAGCATCCTGGTTGCATGTTTGCTGCTGTGGTTTCTGTTCCTTGGCTTGCCGGAAGCTCTCCCTTCCACTCCACTCCCTAAGCTCAGTTTTCCTTCTAGTATATAACTGTTTTTTTGTTTTGTTTTGTTTTCCTTTTTGAGACAGAGCCTCACTCTGTCATGCAGGCTGGAATGCAGTGACACAATCTTGGCTCACTGCAACCTCTGCCTCCTGGGTTCAAGCAATTCTCCTGCCTCAGTCTCCTGAGTAGTTGGGACTACAGGTGCCCGCCACCTCACTGCACCCAGCTAAATTTTGTAATTTTAGTAGAGACAGTGTTTCACCGTATTGGTCAGGCGGGTCTCAAACTCCTTACCTCAGGTGATTAGCCCACCTCAGCCTCCCAAAGTGCTGGGATTACGGGTGTGAGCCACCATGCCTGGTCAATAACTTATTTAATTTATCCAGATTTTTCTTTAATTGCAGTCATACTATAAACTAGCTGATATGTTTAACAAATACCTATGCAAACTTGGAATTAATTGCATATTTTCTAGAGCTGACAATAAAACCTGCTTCAGAGGGTCAAGAACATTAAATGAGTTATTATATATAAAGTACTTAGCAGGTAGTTAGCTACTTTCGTATCATCATTGTTACTGCTATGTAAGTTGCACAATCACAAGGCAAAAAAGACATTAAAAAACATGAGTGCCTTCCCTGTGACTATCAGGTATTCTTATAAAAGCCAATAGAGTTAAAGGATAAAAGCCTAACGCTTTACCCTCATATGTCCAACAGCCACCTTTAAAATCAATTTCCAAGCGTAAGGCATGACCTTGGCTTGGAAATAAATTGAATTAATTTTCAGTACCTGCTTCTAAGCCTTGCTTTTTAATGCTGACTCTCACTCACCCAGTATCTTTAGCAGTTTAGCTTTTTTCAAAATCCCCACATAATTCATTCAAATAAAATTCTCCAGTACATCAAAATTGTTCAATTTAGTGGACTTTCTTGACAGTAGGTTCCCCATAACAAAGTGCTTTCTTTCTCAAACTGCATAGAAATCAGGGAAAATAACATCTTAGTTCCCCTCCCTAATCCAGAAACTAAACCAGGCAAAAATAGAGAAAGCAAAGTAAGCAGCTGCTTACTCTGACTGAATATATGACAGAATTTATTAATAACCTGATTAAACAATCAATCAATCAATCTACTCTGATGATCTCTTGTCCCTGGCTAATAAATTACCAAATTAAAGCAGAAGAAAATGTGAACGCAATCTAAAAAGCAACAAAATATTATTTCACTCACGTTATACATTTTGGCCCTTTAATCTCATGCTTCTTTTCATGTGGTGTTTGATTCCAGTGGGCAATTTGAATATATGGATGGGTTTCTTTTCCCATAAAGTAATTAGGGTGTCTCAGATAGTAAGCTACACTGAAGAGCACATACTGATGAAAGGTTTCTGCTTTCACTTACGAAGAGCCAACCTTAAATCTCTTCTTCTCCTCCCTATGGTGCAAACTGCATGTAATTGAGAATGTTTCTTACAGAAACTAGAGAAAGCACTTGTGCAAGAATTTTACTACATACAGCTCACTGAACTTGGTCCATCTAGCACTTTGATGGCTCATCTACAAGGAATGAAAGTCACATGGGCACTCACAGTGCTCAACTGTGACACTTATACCTGGGATAAGACTGCTCAAGATAGTAGTAGTTTTGCCCAGCAGCCTAAGTATGATGCCTGTAAATACAGAAAGACATAGTTTTGGATTATTATTTTGCCTTGATTTAGGTCTTCAGATTTTTTTTTCAGAAAAGAGACCTTTTTATTACACACAGAGATCAATAGCTTATATTCACAGTCTGGTTGTGATGGCTCAGAATCAAGCTGTTTGCTTGCGTGTTTCCTTGAACACTGACAAGTTTTGGGACGGGAGGAAGAGAGGTGGCCCTATTAAGAAATAAAGATTAAAAAAAATAAGAAAAGGAAAAAGAAACTGTACTAATTACTGGTCTGTCCTGCTTTCCTTACTGCTTTTGGTTTCACCTCTACATGTATTTTACTTAAGAACACAGAGTGAAATAGATCTGGCTGTTTCCTAGGCTAGCACCTTTAGCTCGCACAGTCTTTTTGTCAGGTCTAAGAACACATAGAGATTACATCACTTTGGAGACATTTAGCTTGGGTTGAAAAGTTTACAGATAGCTTTCACCTTTCTACATGAAGATTCTGCAGTGCTATTTTCTGCAGTATGATAAACAACATGGTCGTCATTCATTCATTTATTATGGGATTAGTGCCTTATAAAAATGTCCCTGGCAAGTTAGCTAGCTCCTTCTACCATATGAGTACCAGTGAGAAACTGCCATTTATAAACCAGAGAATGAGCCCTCACCAGACACCAAATCAGCCAGTGTCTTAATCTTGGACTTCCCAGCCTCCAGAACTGTGAGAAATAAATTTCTGTTGTTTGCAAATTACTCTTTTTCGGCATATTGTTAGAGCAGCTCAAATTAACTCAGGCAGGTGTAAGCACTGAGAGACAGAGATCACTGGAATCCATGTCAGAATCTGACTGCCTCACTACCAAATATTAGAAATTATATTTTCTTTTGTGTCCTGGGCAATATGCAACCCATATTGTTTTAACTGTCTGGTGACTCCTCAATCATCCTCTCAAAAATCTTTTCAATGTCACTTAAATTATTTGACTTGTTCTTTTTCACTCTTTATTCTCTTAAACTACATCTGTATAATCATTTCTTACAGTTCCAATTTTCTTCTCTATGGTGATAAATCTCAAATCTACATCTCTAACCCAAATTTCTCAACTGAGTTATCGATACTGTATATGACAAATCAATTAAACCTGATATTCTTTTCCATATACCACCCACAGAGACCTCCATCCCATCATATCCAAAAGTGAGATCACCATCGTGACACTGTTCCTCCAATATTTGCAGTTCTGGATCATTGAAGTTAGAAACCTGGGAGTCTTTTGGATCCCTTCATCACTCCACACTGCCAGTGTGTCATGGAGCCTGTTGATTTTGGCTCCAAACATATCTGTCCAGTTAATCACTTTATGTTCTTAGACTACTCATTGTATTTCCTTGTTCCCATGCACATTTTAAATGAATTAATGCAAGAGTCTTAGCATGCTTCCATTTGTTACTCTCAAAATATTAGCAGATATATGTTAACAGCAGGGTTTGCTGCATACTTTGTGAGGCCCTTGGCAAAATGAAAATTAGGGACCCTTGTTCAAAAGTTGGCAAGAAGCTCTGTGAACTATACTAAACATGCATTTCTTTTCTTCCACAGTCTCTCTTCTCTCTGTCTCTCTCTCTTTCTCTCTCACTCTCCTCCTTAATGATGATTTTTGTTTTTATTTGTCATTTAATGTCACACTTCCTACAGCATGGGAATATTTGCAGGGTGAGTGAAGAACGTCACAGGCACCGAGGTCCAGCCCCGTGATTCTTCATATAGCATGTGCACAGCCCACCAGCATCTGATTTCTCCTCCTAGTACCTGACAGATATGCCCTGGTGGAGTTGAGAAAGACAATCTTCCTCCCATGGATCTCACCCTCATCACATGACAGGCCAGTGACCACCAAGGGATAGGGGTATACTAACAATGGCCATATGCTTTCGCTTTTCCTTTCCCTTTCCCAGTTGTAGAGTTTTAATGGATTAAAAAACTCTTTATTGGCTGCTTCACAGTGCCTTATGCCTATAATCTCAGCACTTTGGGAAGCCAAGGCAGGAGATCACGAGGTCAGGAGATCAAGACCATCCTGGCCAACATGGTGAAACCCTGTCTCTACTAAAAATACTAAAATTAGCTAGGTATGGTGGCACGTGCCTGTAATTCCAGCTACTCTGGAGGCTGAGGCAGAAGAATCACCTGACCCGGGGAGTCGAAGTTTGCAGTGAGCCAAGATCGCACCACTGCACCCCAGCCTGGAAACAGAGGGAGATTCCTTCTCAAAAAGAAAAAAACAAAACAAAAAAACAACAAAAAAACTTTTTATTAATTCGTTTTACTCCTTAGTAGTTTCAAAATTATACAGTATTTGCCATTCTTCTCTTGACTTTTAAAATTTATATATAAGCACACAAATATATACACACAGGTATGTTTTTCTAACTATTCCCAACTTTGAAACAAAACAAAACCCTTAATTGATTTTCACCTACCATTTCCACCTTTTCCTTCCATATTTCTTAAATTTGAATACCACTATTTCTCTAAATTCTATTTTCTTGTAATTTTGGAAATCATTTTTTGTTCTTTTGGAGTGAATAATCCATTTTTTTCCAGATAGATGTTTTGAGCCATTACATGCCTGAAAAATTTGCACTCATTCCCCTGTCTAATGTGAATGATCATATATCTAGATAACACCCTATCTTTGCAGGCACTGTTTTGTTTTTTCTCATTCTATGTTGTTGCAGGTAAGAAATCTAAGGCTGTTTGAGTCCCATTTCATTGTTAAGTAGAATGTTCTTGTTTTAGGTTAGATTTTTTTAACTTTAAAGATTATTTAAATTATAATTGAGGTTCAAAAATTTCACCAGATTAAGTTCAGATGTGAATGTTTTACTTTTTTTTGCTCAACCCCTGGCAGACCTACTCAATCTGAAAACTCAGGTCTTTACCAAGATGCCAGGATATCGTGCGTTCTTAAGTTATGGAATAAGTTCTAATCTTTTCGAAAGATGTCAGTAGGTGTCTAGTTGGTTATAATTAACATCTTCACAGCCTTGCCCTCCTTTAATACCTTCATAAATCCTTCATAATCATTGCTCCTCGGGTACATGTAAGCATATTGTGCTATGAAGCCAATGACAATTATTACTTATGGTTATTAATTTCTATCAAATTCTTCCCTGTGGGAGCAACCAAACCCCTCGCTCAAACCCCTCTTTCTGTGTAGGACATAGCTCAGACAATAACTAGTCAGTGATCATCCAGGGCCATACTGATCGTTAATGAATTTGACACAATTTATCAACGACTCACTTTGTACAAGCCTCTGGTTGGGCAAGAATTTTATGTAAATGAACAGGTTGAATCCACATGGTATGAAGAAATCAAGGCCACTTTAAGACCATGACGTTAAAATCTTATGGAGCATTTTGTTTCTCTCTGGTCCTACGTGTATTAAGTCATCACCTGACCTTATTGTTTACCTGGGTTTTATTTTTCCAGCTGGTCGTGACCTCATTGATCTGCTCTCATTATAGGAACACCTCTATCTGTATCTATTTCTTGTTTTGTGTGTGTTTACTGCTCCTTGGGAGATTTCTGAGTGCTGGAGTCATTGGCTCTGGCTGCATAAATTGGTGAGCTGAAGCTGCAGATTGGGAGCTGTCTCAGCTGCACTCTCAGGGTTATAAATGATATTGTCTGACTGGAGGACACTGCATTAATGAGCATTATGGATAGGCCTGTTCTATTTCAGAACCACGATTTTCAAGCCAATCGCTTGTATCCGAGACAGGGGAGATTGTAGAAGGCTGTGGTAGAGGGAAAGGCTTTATCCGTGTTTTCAAAGAAAAATAAACTTAAAATAACACATGAAGTGACCAGATGTGTTAGAAATGGAAGAGAGTCACACACCGGGGCCTGTAGTGGGGTCGGGGTGAGGAGGAGGGATAGCATTAAGAGATATACCAAATGTAAATGACGAGTTAATGGGTGCAGCACACCAACATGGCACATGTATACCTATGTAACAAACCTGCACGTTGTGCACATGTACCCTAGAACTTAAAGTCTAATGAAAATAAAATAAAATAATTGAAGAGAGTCAAGGCATGCTGGTGAAAAAACATCAAACTATTTTCTTTTGCCAAATAGCCTATTAAACCTCAAAGTTTTATTTTACTATATGTACTAGCTTTTAAAAAAATCTTAAAGCTGCAAGTCCATTATGTCCAATTCTTTCTCTTTTGAGGAAATAAAATGGAGGTGCACTGTGTATGATAAGGCTAAAGTACATTTTATAGCTAAAGGGAAACAAGGGAAAGCTATCCTGGAGTAGACAAAGATGCAGAAGAAAAGACGAGATAGACGGTTGATTCTGGTTCACTATAAGTCAGGGAAGTTGCTGTTTAGAAGTCACTATTAGGAGGGTAATGAAGAGGCTTATGGAAATGACTTGCCAGGTTAATGTCCTTGATGTACTTGCTTTATTATTTTATTTACTCTCGTTTCTTCAAGGTAAAATTATGAGGATTAAAATACATCTGAGGAAGATCTATAATATCTATACTGAAAACTGAGGAAGGAACAGTAAGTGAAAAAGTTTAAGACTTGGAGCTTAGGACATCAGGGCTGTTTCCTCTCCTGACACTGAATGTGATCTTAAGTATGTAATTTAACCCTTCTAGACTAGATATTCCTCATTGGAAAGGAATGTGACAATAGTTCTCTTACACTGATGTTGAAGGATTAATGCTGTGATATGTTTTAGTACCAACCACAGAACCTGATGCATTGTAAGTGATGAATAAATACCTGCCTTTTCTTTTGTTCTATCCTTCCTGTTAGGTCACTTCCCATTAGTTCTGCCTGCCATTGGTTTCATTTTTAAATATATATTTTATGAGGGTGTTTTGTTTTGTTTTGCTTCCAGTCCAGTGTTCATAGTTAGCACTTGAGATTCGTAGTATAGGTCTTATAAACCAGTGCAGCATTCATTAATTCAGCCATTACCATGTGACTGAAGGAAAACAGTGGGTCATTTTCACACTGACAATTTTGAAGCCACCACTGCTAAGACTGAAATAATTTGGGAAAGAGGATCATTTTAAGCTAATGGCATTCAGTCATGTTTTCAATTTAGAGACCTTCTTCTAAGTATCAGCTACAACTCACACTTCACGGAAGATAGCAAATCAACCTGATTTCAGATCATTTAATGTAAGAAGAAAAAATGAACAAGAAGCTTTATGTCATTGTAATTTTCACTGTTTAAGTCAAGAAGGATAAAGATAGAGGATCAGAGACTTAAAATCTGACCTAATCAGTGAAGTTCCTCCTGGCTAAAGAACCGGAGGGTTATTGTTAAAATCCTTAAGGAAGGAGCAATAAGATGTCAAAGTTAAGCTTTTTAGACAATAGACACTTAAACATTAAGAACATCAGGGCATGATCCATTCCCCAAAGGGCTTACACAAGTTCCCCAAATTGATCTCACTTCTAATTTCTTTCTCACGTCTTGGGAGTAGAGTGTGGTTACGAAATGATGAAGTCTCCTTATGCAAATCACAGGTGCCTGGGCTCAACTCCAGTCCTTAACATGGAATTACTGTCAATACACCATGCCAGCATGTCACTAACGCAATGTGATGTTTAACGAACAAACAGTAAGAACAATTTGAGTTAAATGTTTTTCTCTCTTAGCGTCTGGATGGCAAAATCTGATGTGTAGAACAAGCCCCTTTACTAGGGCTTGTACTATATCCTCTCTGCTGATTGGAAGTTACAGCGAAAAGTTTTAATTTATGAATAAGTTTTTGTAGCAAAATCATCTGGTGGCATTATGGAAAAAGCAGCAACAGATTGCTTCTCTAAGGTGCTGGGTGATCCCGTGGTCAGCTGATATTTGCCACAGAGCACTAGTGTCTGACCATGATGCCAAGAGCAAGTGAGGTGGCTCCTTCATTGGCTCCTCATAGGCTTTTCTGCTTAGGATTTCGTCCACCACTGTCTAGCTTACCCCCAAACGTACTTTAACTTCTCTCATGTGTTCGCATTGACAGGCCCATAGGGTGACTTTATCTTGACATATATTAGAAGCACAGCAATACCTAGCAGATGTTCCATAAACAGTATTTATGGAAGTCATATATCTCCACAGTGATCACACCACGCAATGTGTAGCATACCTGCAATTAGGGAGATCTATGACAGGTGAATTGTTTTATGAGGTGTCATCTCTGTCCTGAGCAGGAAAATCATAAGCCCATAATGTTTAGATGTTCACTTTTTAACACATATGATTTATTCACCAAGACAAGTAACCTCAACAAGTATCTATTCTTTGGTGCGTTTTTTTTTTTTTTTTTTTTTAATTTATTCAGTCTTTCTTTCTTTTCTTCCTTTTTTCTCTTCATGAATGCCTTTTATTTATTTATTTTACTTTTTCATTGCATTTACCTAGAAGTTGTGTGTACTTTAAGCCAAGTAGACAGTGATAATAGTAAAAGAAAAAAAGCACTAATTATTTGTGAGGCACAATGCTAAGTGCAATGAGGAAAATAGTTATAGTAACAAAGTCCTTATTCTCAAGGAAGTTATCCTAATTAAACATGCAAATTTGTACTCAAATATATAGAGCCACATAATGATGGCAATACATATCAAGGGATACTATGGAAGCTTAGACAGAAAAATGTCCCTGCCACCCTTACACAAAAAAGTTTAAATAAGAAAACAAGTGACAGTTGAATTGGGCCTTGAAGAGCAGCTAAAGTGTTACAGAGAAAAATAAAGGATAAGAATTCAAAATAGATGGAATAAAATAGAATACTGGGAGTTGGGGAGTGTATCTCAACATTTGAAAGTATTTTTAAGGAATCGTTACTAGAGATTGATGATATAATTAGTAGCAAAATCAAACTAAGTAAAAACCAAAATGGAAAAATCAGCAGGTGGTAAATGATTTGGGAGTATAGTGATAAATAGTCTATATACATATTGATTTTTTTAGAACAGAAATGAAAATTCAGAACTAGATTAGAGGATAAATATTGGAGACATAGACACAAAATATTGATATCTGGAAACAAGAACTAATGTTTTGGAAAGATAGGAAGATATGACTTTATAGCCTCATACATAACCTTTAGGAGAGAGTAGGTATAAATCATATCGAGTGGTGAGAAGAGGAGTAAGTCAGGATGTTGAGAACGTAAACTTGTTAGAGCTGAGAGAAAGCAAGCAAGTGGAAAGTTGAGTTAGTGAAAAATTATGAAAGTCAATGATAAAGGGATCATTATGTCAGATGCTGCAGAATCAAAGAAGATGAGGACTTAGAAAGGACTGACATGGATAATTAGAAAGAGAGTGGAGCATAGGGTTTAATTAATTATGCATATATTGGGTTTGTACCCTTGCTTTCCACACTAGTTGTGTGACCTCAGGCACGTCACTTAGCCTCTCTGGTTCTCCACTCTTATTTATAAAATAGAGTTGTCATTAGGAGTAAATATGGAAAATAATTTGAAAATACTTGGTAAACAGTAAGCATTATACATATATTTTTATCCCCTTTCTCTTTCTGCAAATTATCTTTCTTACTCCCATTTGTGCAAGGTGCATGAAGGCTGATCTAAATGGTGGTTCCAGGTCCTGAGTCCCCATGACCTTTCAGCTCAAGCACACCCAACACTGATCAACTCTGGTTCTGTAGTATTTTGTTTTACTTTTTTTCCCCCTCCTAATTTCCATCAAAAAGAACCTAATTGGCACAACCACATTATGTTTCTTCCCCCAGGCCACTCAGCCTTGGCCAGGCATCAGGGTCAGGTGGCAATAAACTCTGCTCCTTTAGAGATGTGGGAAGCGCAGATTGTCTAGATTTGGATTGTTAGTGGGGTCTGATTGTCATTTCTCTGTTCTTTTCCTTCCTCTCTTCCCGCTCCCCTCTCCTTCCTTCCTTCCTTCCTTCCTTCCTTCCTTCCTTCCTTCCTTCCTTCCTTCCTTCCTTCCTTCCTCTCTTCCTCTCTT
>NW_016807894.1:186131-197163 GCF_001698545.2 Rhinopithecus bieti
TTCCTTCCTTCCTTCTTCCTCTCTTCCTCTCTTCCTCTCTTTCTCTCTTTCTCTCTCTCTCTCTCTCTCTCTCTCTTTCTCTCTTTCTCTCTTTCTCTCTTTCTCTCTTTCTCTCTTTCTTTCTTTCTTTCTTTCTTTCTTTCTTTCTTTCTTTCTTTCTTTCTTTCTTCTTTCTTTCATCTCTCTCTCTTTCTTTTTTTCTTTGTGTCTTTTTTTGGTTTGTTTTGACAGAGTCTCACTCTGTCACTAAGGCTGGAGTGCAGTTGGAGTGCAGTGGCGTGATCTTGGCTCACTGAAACCTCTGCCTCCTGGGTTCAAGAGATTCTCCTGCCTCAGCCTCCCTAGTAGCTAGGACTACAGGCATGTGCCACTATGCCTGGCTAATTTTTTATTCTTTATTTTAGTAGAGACAGGGTTTCACCATGTTGGTCAGGCTGGTCTCAAACTCCTGACCTCGTAATCCCCCTCTTCGTCCCCCAAAGTGCTGGGATTACAGGCATGAGCTACCGCCACTGGTCTGATTGTCATTTTGTGTGTGTGTGTGTGTGCCAAAGGAATAGATGAATGTTCGAGAGGACCAAATGTAAATTCTGGGTTCAGGCTGCAACCTTTTGTTTATGTCCTCTTAGTAGATAGGATGGTATTTGTGCATAGTCAAATCGTAGCTTACAGCTCTAGTCAAGCACATGGCTTTATTCACCAAAACGTAATGGAGATGGAGCAAGTAGTAGGACATCACTTGATACCCATTCCATCCTCTGGCGTCTCTGCCATCAATCATTATTGTGAGATTGCTAGACTCTTCAGCCTGAGGACAGAATCTAAATTCAGACAGTACTGTGTTCCAAGACAGACTCCTTCACTTACTCTAAGTGACTTTGGTTGGGTTCCTTAATATGTGTTCCTCAGTTTATTTGCATATGAAATAGGAACATATTAACCAGCTCACAGATCTGTTACGCCTAGCACAGTATGATATTTAGTGGATGTACAATACATGCTCTATCTTCTTGAAGAGTGAACACAGATGAACACAACTAGTATATGAGACACTGTAAAACAGAAGAAATGATGCTTTAACAAAAGTTCTAATTCTGGAGTTCTTATTCTGCCTCTGTACTTCTAATTCTAGAGTTTTATTTTCTCTCTATACTTTCCCCAGCTGTGCAATGTTTGAATATCAGCTTTTTTTTTTTGAAATTCAAAACTTTTGTGTACAAGCAGAAATATTCTTTACCACTATAAATATTTTAGTACGTTATCAGAAGCCCAAGTGAGCTAAGGTGTAGAAAACACTTTACAAATTAGAAAACACTAAATGCAAAGTATCTCTAAAATCTTACTTCAGGTATTACTCTTGAATAACTAGAATTTTAAAATGCAGTCCATATAGATTTCATTTTTAAAAACATCATTAAAGTAGGTTCTGGGATAAAATGTGTTTATCTTATCTCCTAAACAGAGATTTTTTTTTATGCTTCGGGCAAAATATGATGAACAGATGGGCTTGGGTTTGCTGTATACTGTTTAAGATTTAAAAATGCTTTTAAAACATGTTTAAAATGGGAGATTTTTTTTTTTTTAAAACCTATACTTGAAAATGTTCTTCAAAAGTAAAAGGGATATTTTATAATACTGAGATAGCATTTAGCTTGGCCAATGGTTTGCTATAGCTGATTAGCAGCTGCCTACTTTCAACAGTGCTTGCACACTCTGGTTTGCCACTATTTCTACTAATTGTTATTACCCCACACACTGAAACTGAGTGGCACTTGCTATTTATCACCACACATTATTCCATTCCACGTGTGCCACATTGTTCTTCATAAGCCAAGCCTGCTTCGTTATTTACTTTATCCCTCTTACCATTGTAGGTAATCGGGTTTGTGATCCCTGTCCTAATATATGCACAGTTAACTCATTGCTTTTGCATAAAGCATCCATTTCCTAATTATAACACTAAGGAAATAATCTGAACCTCCAATAAGATGTTATGCTGAGAGGCAGAAAAGTAGACTATTATTAATCAGAAATAATTCCAAATATAAAGTTAAAACAAATGTTGCTTTCTTCTTGTTGAACAGAAAATTCATCAATTTGAATATGCCACTCTTAACAAATGCTTATTAATGTATATTTTTCTACATTTAATGTACATTTTCCTTTTATAAAACTAATATTTCACTGAAGACACCTATGAAAGGGATTTGTGGAGTCTGTAATCTCTAATATACTATGTAACATATTTTGTATGTTTTTATTTGTCTAGAAAGAAGGTCCTCAGTTTTACTTACATTCATAAGTAGGTTGGTGGCACCAAAAGGCAAGAGTCACATTACTACAGAGAACTGAAGAAGGTACTTTAACCAAACTGTCTGAGTCTGTGTTAAACTTTAATACTCGTGAAAACAAGAAATACATTTTCTTAGTCAATTTTGATTTTGAATTTTAATGGGTTGAGGGCAGGGATATTATACAAAAGAAACCTGTGCATGTGTGTGAGTGTGCACGTGTGTGTGAGTGTGTACTTGTGTGTGAGTGTGCATGTGTGCGTGCATATATTCTTGTGATTTATGAAAATGTAGGATAAATCTAGAAATAGGGTTTGCATTCAATGAAATCATTTTCAGATGCTGCATATACTCATTAGGAGACAATTTTCCATTGGTCTCTCCTGTTTCATCACAGCTTGGAAGCAGAGGCACTAACTTCCCTTTTACTCTGAATTATTGTTGCAAGGATGCATAGCAAACAGCCTTGGAAGATAGAGATAGTATCTCCTTATCAGTAGAGGGCAGGTTTGCCTACTGTCCAGTGTCATAATGATGTTTTCCTTTAAAGAAAATTGCCTAAAGGAAATTTTGTTTCTTCTTTTTGTCCAAGTAGGATAAAATCTTACATGCTTCATGGTTTTTAACAATACTCAGCTCCACCAAATCTTCTTTGTTAGAGCCCTTCTTCTTAACCACTAGCCTTTTATTCCTTATTTTGCTCCTCTGGGGTCAATACCTCCACCTACATCGGCATAATCCACTATCTTAGGCTTCTCTTTCCACTGAGAACTGGGAGCCAAATTACATTTAGTTTCAGCTGATTCAAGTTTCTAACCCATTAGGGCATTACTGACATCTCAGAATTTTATTAAATAATATTCCAGTTGAGAATAAGAATATAAGTGGGGGAAAGGCATATCCTTATCTTAAGATTGACATTTTGTTTAAGAATAGAATATAAATTTATACAATCAGTGGATCTTGTGAATCCCCCACATCCAGATGTTTGTCGGGCCATAGGGCTGGCAAATTTATTTAGCCTTGAGAAATGTGAGGTGACAGAATAGCTTTTTAAACTCTCAGAAGTTCTCAGATGAAGCAAAAGGATATGAATCTGCCATACAAAGTGGGGTTGTTATATTGATTTTTTTTCCACTGTCATGCACCTTATCCTTCTGCAACACTTTAGTGACTTAAATTTAGGATATTAAATGGCGGTTGCTGAATGCTCCCCTAACATATCAATTCTTACTTCACTTATATAAAGGCACAAGGGAGGTCAAAGTGAACAGAAGCAAAAATGGAAATAGGAGATGAAGTTTGCATTAGGATGATGTGTCATGTTGCTTTCTGCTTACTTTGATTATCATATGTCAGGAAGGCTTACTAAGACTATGGAAAATATAAAGTTTTAAAAAATGATTTAAAAATTTAAAGGTTTTAGTTATAAGTTAAAGCCGAGGAAACAAATTTCTTCTAGTGTATTGCATATGCATCAATATGCATGCTTTTACATGCATATGTCTCCATGGAAAAAAATTGAAAGATATAGTTTATAATTAAGGGAATATTCTCCACAGATATTTTATTTCTCATTTCTCCTTTTATATCTCTGATCTGTTTCACTTCTGATTTAAGCCTTCATGTCAAGATTTTCCCTTTGGGAGGTTTACAAATGATGACCCAGTAATATTAAGATAGTTAATCAGAAGCCTGCCTTCCGAATACAGTAAAAGTGTAATCAACTAGAGAAATACTATTGAGATTCACAATCTACCCCCACTGTCCTTTGACAGATGTCATACCTTATTGTTCAATTTTGCAACACTGTATATGTTTCATTTATTTTTCGCCAAGTTAAAAGGAATTAAAATTTAATTTTACGTTGAAAATTGTTTTGGAAATTCAAAACAACTCGAGGTAACTGGAAATGCTCTTGGGGCCAGAGGCTGGAGGTGGAAAACAGGCAGAGAGTTCAAAAACAAGGATGAAATGCATGGTGTCAGATTCAGGAGTGCTTTCTTAAGCATACTAACTCCTTCCTGAGGTGGACCAAACTTCTGCACATCAAATAGATACTATTCTTAGACCCCTTGGGAATAAAAAAAATCAGAGCCTACAAAGTTAACGTAGGTAGAATCAGAGATGCATGCTACTGTATACACCATTCCTCAATCAAAGAAAAATCACATAAGAACAATATATCAGATAGCACTGCTTTTATTACAATCTGTACTTTCTTTTCACCTAAACTGGAGCATCAAGTGATTGGAGTTGGAGATATTTAGTTATTTAACAAATAAATAAGCCTATATCTATTAGACAATATCAAATAGAGAAAACATATCTCTTAATTAATTTAAGTGAGTTTTATTCAGAGACTGTTATAGTTCAGATTTGCTGCTTAGTACTAGGAACACGTTGATGAATAAAATAGATAAGTTACCTGTCTTTGTAAGTCTTGCAGCTTAATGGCCTGGGCCTACAGAGACATTGACAGTAGGGAAGAGAGGAAGCAGAATGCCAGTCTATAATTGCTCACCTAGATCTGAAGTAGAGCTGAAAGCAGAAGAAGTTACCAGTAGAAAGAGAAAGGGGAATTGGAAGGATGCAGCAGGAAAATCTATTGTTCAACCCTACTCAGTTTTACTCTTTCTGGGCACAGGGCAAAGACTTTTTTTTCCAGTCTCCTTACAGCTAAGTGGAGCAGCATGCTTGGTTAAATCAATGGGCTGTGGGAAGAAATGGGTATGTCACTTCCAAGTCAAAGCATGTAACATCCATAGCTGACATAGCATGACTCTGTGGTTGACTCTTCCCTGCCTCACCAACCTAAAACAACTGTAGTTAAAAGAGTGGAACCATGAGATTGAAGTAGCCTGAATTATTGAGTAGCTACATGGAAGACAGTTTCCTGGACATTTGTCTTGATCTGTGGTGAACTCTGTGTGACAAAGAAACCTTTTGTTGTATTAAGGAGAGATGGTAGGGTTCTTGTATCATAACCTACCATGCTCTGGCCATAGAGGAGTTAATGGTCATGTGTTTCTTGACAGTAGATATGAGGTGCTGAAAAAAAGGGATTGAGAAGGAAAGGGGAGACTAGAGAAGAATTTTTGCATTCTTGAAGCCAGTAAGTGGAATTATAGAAATCCCTGTTGATTTACAGGAACGTGTATCTAACCCAATTTCAATTTGTTTTCCAAATGAGAAACAGATTGGAAAATTACTTAGAGTGCAACTTTTCTTAAGATGAAGAAATGAAATATTCTCTATGATCAAAAGAAGGATATAGATACACTAAGTCTGGAAGAGTTTTTGTTTGATCTGTTACCATCTTATCATATTAGCAATTTAAATTTTATTCATATGAAATATTCAAGTACAATGTTTTGTGTTTGTGTGTGTGTGTATATATATTTCTGTGTGTGTGTGTGTGTGTGTGCGTGTGTGTAATACAAAACTCAGTTAATTTTATTCAGTTCCACCAGGGAAATTCCAATGTAATTTGTCAACTTTATAATAAAATGGGTTTTAGGTGGATGGGTTCAGATCTGTGACTTATGGAGAAAAAGAAATAATAATTTTCTGCTTTGCTTCAAAGACTGGAAACAAATACAAAACATGCAAAATTTACAAGACATAAGAAGATCAGTAATTTACTTGACAAAAATTGGTTTTTGACTCAGTAGTGGAAAAAAAATTACTTATTTGTGCCACGGTCACTTAGCAGCTATTAGTACCTAGTTATTTTGGCATTGGAAATTCATTTATTTATTAATTCAATCATTCATTCAATAAATACATATTGGGTAGTTACTATACGCCCGTCAACACTGGAATTTCTGAAAATTTGTCTGAGAACAATGCAGGCATGGTCCATGATCTCTTAAAGCACACATTCTACTGGGGAGAGACAGAATATAACTAATACATCAAAAAGAAAATATCAAGCAGTGATACATACTATAAAGAAAAAATATAAGGATGGGGATTTGAGTGTCTAGAGGTCTCCAGGCTTCTTCAGATAGAGTGGTCATGAAGGCCTTTTTGAAGAGATACTTTTAAAACAGAAACTTTAATGACAATAGGGAGACACCCTTGCAAAGACCTGGGGAAGCTTGATACTCCTGGCAGCGAAAATCATAACTACAAGGCACCTTACGTGAGGGTACTTGGCATAGACAAGGAACAGAAAGAAGACCTGCTCCAGCACAGTTAATGGCATGGCACGTGATAGGAGGTTTCTCATTACATAGCACCTCATACTAGAAAGTAAAGTTTGAATTTCACTCTCAATGCAATGAGAAATCACTGAGAGATTTTAAGCAGGGGGTGAAATGACTGGAATTAATTTCATTTTTAACTTACTAATAACTTTGCACAGAATGAAAAAAAATTGTTAAGAATGGAAGTCTGAAGATCAATAAAGGGGGTTATTGTAGTAGTCCCAGAGATAGATTAGAAGCGATGGGAATGGAGGGAAATGACACATTTAAAATATATTTGGGAAGTAAAATCAATTAGGACTTAATAATGAACCGGAACTAGGGGTTAAGAGGGGACTCAAGGGTCATTTATTGGCTGTTGATTTAAGCAACAGAATGAATAGTATTTATTAATTTACTGATATAGAGATTACTGAGAAAGGTAAAAGTTTCCGTTGAGAAAGTAGTAAAGGTAGGGGGATGATAGAGTTTTGTTTCAGTGATGTTCAATTTGAAATGTCAGTTCAACATTTGAGAAAATTTGAAATGCCTTTGCAAAATTATCACAGTAAAAGAAGTCTGACATGGCTGACTTCATCTTGCTTCTACCCTCTAAGCTATCTTCACCCATTCCTGGTGGTAGGTCACATGGGAGGAATTTGGATTATAGTTTAACCTTGAAGCAGGGAAAATATAGTCCTCAATAAAACTGATTCCCTCCTTGTTCAGAGACTGAAATTGACTTTGTAAAACCAATGAAAGTCCATGAGAGTAGAATTATGAGAGGGGCCTGAATTCTGCTAAAATCTAGGCATAGTTTCTATAATCCCTTACAGTCCAGGAGTCATATGTTCAGAGGTCATAAGATTTGTGACTTCCTCAATTGCTCCTGTCTAGATACTATCACTGTTATAACACCTTGAGTGTGTTTTTTTTTTTTTTTTTTAATTTTTTTTTTTCAGACTGACCTCACCCATACTCCTGACTCATGACTCAACCAGTCCTGGGGCCCCACCCAGAGGCAGACTCAATGCATGAGGACCATTTTTCACACCCTTGTGATTTCTTTCCCAACCAGTCTGGAGCACCTATTCCCTAGCCTCCTCCCCACCAAATTGTCCATGAAAACCCTAGCCACTGAGCCTTTGTGGATACTGATTTGAATAATAACTCCATTTCCCATGTGGCCAGCCTTGTGTCAATTAAACTCTTTCTCTAGTGCAATGGCATGGTCTCAATGAATTGATTCAGTCTAGTCGGTGGGCAGGAAGAACCTAACAGGTGATTACGAGATGATAAATTGGCAATTAGATACCAAAATCTGAAATTAAGGGAGAAAAATCATGCTTGAAGAAAAAATTAAGGAGTCAATTAAAATACATGCAAAGTAATGTAGCTAGATGGTACTTCCTAGGGAATGAGTGTGCCTTTGGTAAGATTGTATGTAAGAAATAATAATAAAAAAAACCTACATTGAGCTGTATGAAACATCTATATTTAAAAGACTGAGAAAGACCAGCAATGAGGATGGAAAAAAAACAGACTAACCTATATTTTAAAAGATGAGACAGACTATTCTAGATTAATGGTATCAGTTGCTACTGAGAGGTCATGTAAAAAGAAAAGAGAGAAATGATGACAGGATTTGGCATCATTGAGGTTATTAGTGACCTTGCGAAGAGCAACTATCAAAGGATTATAGGAACAGACGCCTAAATTATGTGCACTGGGGAAAGAATGGAGATTGGCACGAGAAAGTGACGACAGTGACCATAAACAATTATTTCATGGAAAATGTCATAAAGAGGAAGTGAAAAATGGTATTGTAGCTGAAGGGGCAATATGAGGTCAAGGGAAGCTTCTGTTATGTTTAAAGTAGACATTTCTAAGGCATGTTTTAATGCTTATGAGAGAAATCCAGAAGAAAAGGAGAAACGAATGACTCTAGAGAAAGACAGGATGATGATAGGTGAAAAATCCTTGAGAAAGGGAGAGATATTAGAATTCAGAGCCTAAGTTAACCTAGGATGAGAGTAGGTATACTTAATCAGATTGTTTCTATTTTCTCAAAGAAGTGTGAGGCAAGACCCTCAGCCTAGCATAAGCAAGAAGGAAGGCGTCTGAAGTCTGTGGAGTGAGGAAATTGCTTACAGTAGTAACCCATTTGAGTTGAAGTTCAACATATCAGAATGTTTTGTAATTTTTAAGAAGGTAGTCCTGATTTTAAAACTAAAGCAAAAAGCACAGTTGCATTTTCCTCCAATGAAGAACAGCTGTTTAGATACATGAACAGAGCAGAGAAATAACTGCATTTAATGCACAGTTGACAACAATAGAGAAAAAGAGAAGGAAATTAAGACATTAGAGTAAACTTAATGATGGACTATTGACTTTTGCTGGACTAGTGAGGGAAACTAGAATATGAGAAAAAGTATAGTTAATAAAAAAGAGCAGGGCCAAACGATTTGGAGATCTCGTTGAGATTAAAACAATGCTAGAGAGGATAACGACTGGAAAGAGTAGTAGAAAATGCCAGTTGCTAATATCTGCTTATTCCCCTAAACCCATTTAAAAATTAAAAATGAGAACAGAAAGTTGACAGGGCACATGACTACATGGAAAGAAGACATTTTACAACAACAGCATTCACAAATTCTAGCTAAGGTGGATGTGAGTGAAAGTATCATGTGCAACTTTTGGGAAGATTTCTTAAAGACGTGATGGCTGGAGCATAAACAATCATTCTGGAGCATGAAGTGGAAACTTTGTGTTAATGGTAACAGAGGTCCGACATAAGAAGAACCTGGAGACTTGACGCTTTTGGGAAGCTACCTAAACAGTGTCTGCTTCTTTGAACTTATTTTACATGAGAGCTTCTATCAGGTTTAATTCAGATTTTCATTTGTTCAGTTGGTTTTTTGTTTGTTGTAATATACATCCATACTCAATGCTAAATAATACAGAAGAAAGAGATGTTTCCAGATTGTAATATTCAAATTTAACATTTTTGAAGTGATGCAATTATTGATAAATGTAAAGGTCAAAAGTTATAAAATTGAAGGAAAGCTATCACTGAGCATGGAAAGGTCATGGAAGCGGCAGGCTTTTTAGCCCATGTATGAGGAAGATAATTCCAGTAGATGAGGAAATCACAGACTTAGAAGGTAAGCAGAGAGGGCAAAATGATAAACTAAGTGTTAAAATCAAGGAATGAGGGAACATAAGCCAGCATTTGCAGAGGGCAAAAATAGAGGTTGTAGGTGACTGTTTGAGAGAAAAGTGGTTTATTGAGGAAAAAAAAAATAGGGACCTAGAAGAGAAAACATTCTATAGGGTGCTTCCCATTTTAAGGAAGAGGTATGTTGGCTCAGGCTCTAAAGTCAGAATGCAGAGCTACAATATTGATTACCACTTTCGAGTTAAGAACATTAGCAAAGGCCGGGTGCGGTGGTTCACCCATGTAATCCCAACACTTTGGGAGGCCAAGGCAGGCGGATCATCTGAGGTCCGGAGATCGAGACCATCCTGGGAATGCAGTGAAACCCCATCTCTACTAAAAATACAAAAATTAGATGGGTGTGGTGGTGGGCACCTGTAGTCCCAGCTACTTGGGAGGCTGAGGCCAGAGAATGGCGTGAACCCTGGAAGGGGTAGCTTCCAGTGAGCCGAGATAGAGATCGCGCCATTGCACTCCAGCGTGGGTGACAGAGCCAGAGCGATACTCCTTCTCAAAAAAAAAAAAAAAAAAAAAGAAAAGAAAAGAAAAGAAAAAAAAAAGAAAAAGAACCTTAGTCAAGTCATTTAACCTATCTATGCTTCAGTTTTATCATTGGTAAAATGCAGATAATATATTTTAAAAACAAAAAAAAAATATTGAATGAGAATTAAATGAGATAATTCGTGTGAAGTTGTTAGTATAATATCTTACAAAATTTTAACACACAAGATGTTAGCTGTGGTTTTGGTTGTTCTGCTCAAAACATACCAATTACATACCAATTCTAAAATATAACACAATAGATGAATGCTTAGCTCTTCGTCTTTAAGTTTCTAAATGGGGTCAGTTTCTTAATATGCCTCATCTCAATGAGGATCAGTGTTGTAGACACACAATGTGTTACTTTGGACCCCTTCCTTACTGTTTCTTATGGAGTGTCTTATTTGATTAGTGAGAATAGAGAAATGTCTCTGAGCATGTGCCATCCCATTTTAGACTCTTTATCTATTAGAGACTTAACGACATGTGTTTCCTCCTCTTGCTGTCACGTCCATGAAAAATACGAACATCAGTGTAGGCCTAGGTTAAGCCTGGAGACTTGGATATGCTCCTGGGGTCTGGGTCCTAATGCACTTGATGGGATTAATCCAGGCTGCAGTTCCTTTTCTTTTGTTTTCCTTTCTTTTCTTTTCTTTTCCTTTTTTATTTATTTATTTATTTATTTATTTATTAATTTATTTTATTTAGAGATGGAGTCTCACTCTGTTACCCAGGCTGGAGTGCAGTGGCGCCATCTTGGCTCACTGCAACCTCCACCCCCCAGGGTTCAAGCG
>NW_016807894.1:200813-236821 GCF_001698545.2 Rhinopithecus bieti
GCATCGATTGTCCGGCACTCCCTAGTGAGATGACCCCAGTACCTCAGTTGAAAATGCAGAAATCACCAGTCTTCTGTGTCGCTCGCGCTGGGAGTTGGAGACTGGAGCTGTTCCTATTCGGCCATCTTGCTCCGCCCCTTTTCTTTTCTTCTTTCTTTTTTCTTTTCTTTTTCTTTTTTTTTTGAGATGGAGTTTCATTCTTGTTGCCCAGGCTGGAGTGTATGGCGCAATCTTGGCTCACAGGCTGCAGTTTTCTGGAAAAAATGACTGGTAATTATCTGCTCTCAAAATCCAACAATCCCCCAAGGCAGATGCCAAAGTGAATACAGGGAGTATCATGAAGCCAAGAAGGCCAGGTGCAGTGGCTCATGCCTGTAATCCCAGCTCTTTGAGAGGCTGAGGTGGGTGGATCATCTGTGGTCAGGAGTTCAAGACCAGCCTGGCCAACATGGCAAAACCCTGTCTCTGCTAAAAATACAAACATTAGCCGGCCATGGTGGTGCACACCTGTAATTTCAGCTACTTGGGAGGCTGAGGGAGGGAGAACTGTTTGAACTCGGAGGCGGAGGCTGCAGTGAGCCCAGATCACACCACTGCACTCCAGCCTGGGTGACCGAGCCAGACTTCATCTCAAAAAAAAAAGAGAGAGAGAGGCAAGAATTTCTTCTAACACAATGTATTTAATAACAAAGCTCTTACACAGCTATAACAGATACTTATAGCTATCTTCGATTGTTTTAAAATTTTGGAGGAAAGTGATTTATCACTTGAAATGTTCACTATGAGAGTTCCCACAGAGGAAGAGGCTTATGGGGTTTGGACATTCAGAGGTGAGAGATGGTGAGTCTCTCAAAACATGAAAGGAAAAAAGAGATACACAGCACGCAGTAATGTGGAAGCAGAAAAAAAATACTGTGATAAAGTTCTCAAATGTAAATGACAGTCTACAAAGACTGAATTTTACTGTAATAAAATTAAAAAACAAAACAGGCTGGGTGCTGTGGCTCACACCTGTAATCCCAGCACTTTGGGAGGCTGAGGCGGGCAGATCACGAGGTCAGGAGATCGAGACCATCCTGGCTGACATGGTGAAACCGTGTCTCTACTAAAAATACAAAAAATTAACCAGGCATGATAGTGGGCGCCTGTAGTCCCAGCTACTCAGGAGGCTGAGGCAGGAGAATGGCATGAACCTGGGAGGTGGAGCTTGTAGTGAGCTGAGATCATGCCACTGCACTCCAGCCTGGGTGACAGATAGAGACTCCGTCTTTTGAGGAAAAAAAAAAAAAAAAAATTAAAAAAAATTAAAAATTAAAAAAAAAAAAAAAAGGCCCAGTGAGCCAGTAATGCCAAGATAGATCCCAGATAGGAAATGAACATTTGCAAATGTTTAACATAACCTTGCTGAAGGGGGTGGGGAGGAAAAGATAAACTAAATAACTTTGATAAAGTGTTTGACTAGATATTTAAAGGTTGGTAATAAAAATAACTTTATCTAGTTGGAAAATTTGTTTCCCACAGGGTTAGCAATCTGAAACTACCTTAAACGTATATAAGTTTAAATAAATAAGTAAATAATTTATACGTAAGAGTCAGGTTTCTCACTGTAAGATAACTAAATTATTAAATGAGCAAGGGAGAAAACAACAATAAAACTTTATGGTGGCTGTAATATAATTGGAGATAGCCATATGAACAGTCATGTAAAGAAATAAAGATCTGTGTGTATACATACGTTAGTAGCGATGCACATATTTTTTACCTCTGTCTACTGAAAGGGCCTAAAAATAATGATACCTCAGTAGTAACAAGCATACCCAACAACTTAATTTTGGCTTCCAAGTATTATTTCTCTGAGAACAGGAACTTAGACTTTTTGGAAACATGGGTGATTCTAGAGTTGGGACAGGGAAAATACAAGATGAAACTATCATATCTTTTAATTCCAGAAAGTGAACAACTGGAAAAAAAAAAAAAAAAATGAGGACTTATTGAAAGGTGCAGAACCCAACCTGAAAGAGCACCCAAAGTCTAAAGTTGGAACAATTTGAGCAACAAGATAAATAATGGTAATGTTGGACTATTACCCAAAGAATAATAATTAAAAAAATACACAAGATCATACTCATATAATTAAATAATTAAAGAAAGAAAGAAATGGGGCAGGGAGGAGAAAGGACACATCTTCCATAAAGAAGAATTTCAAATAATAAAAGTAGAAAGAATAAGAGAAAAGAAAATCACCATTATAACAACAGTTCTAACTGTTGCAGTCAAAACCCATTGATAAATGCTGAAATTAATGGGTGACTGGTGAAGGAAAATAGAATGGTTACATCGCCTCTAAGCATCTCTCTCTCTCTCAAGATATTAATTACTATGGGGTTTTTAACATGCTTACAAATTCTTTTTTTTTTTTTTTTTTTTTTTTTTTTTTTTTTTTTTTTTTTTTTTTGGGACGGAGTCTCGCTCTGTCGCCCAGGCTAGAGTGCAGTGGCCGGATCTCAGCTCACTGCAAGCTCCACCTCCCGGGTTCACGCCATTCTCCTGCCTCAGCCTCCCAAGTAGCTGGGACTACAGGCGCCTGCCACCTTGCCCGGCTACTTTTTTGTATTTTTTAGTAGAGACGGGGTTTCACCGTGTTAGCCAGGAGGGTCTCGATCTCCTGACCTCGTGATCCGCCCGTCTCGGCCTCCCAAAGTGCTGGGATTACAGGCTTGAGCCACCGCGCCTGGCCATGCTTACAAATTCTTAATGTTCCTTCTTTCAGAAGTAACAGAGTGATTATCATTCTCTTAAGTGTTGACTAGATATAATGACTCACTTTTAACATACAGAATGTGAAAAGATTATAAAAGTAACTCTGCAATGGAAAAAATAGGAAGATACTACTTTACCCATATCACTAATTACAAAGATTAGTATCACTAGTAATTAGTCACATAGATATCTTGTATCTCCTGATAAAATGCAATGAAAAGGTATTTCATCTCTGTGATATTTTCCAGAAATGTTCATAATTTCAGTCTAATCATAATAAAAAATCAGATAAACTCAAATTGAGAGTGATTGTATAACATGCGTACACAGTATTTGTCTAACATGACACTAAAAATAAAGACAAACTGAAAAACTATTAGGAATTGCAGGAGAAAAGAAGACATTATTACTAAATGTAACATGGTATCCTGAATTGGATGCTGGAACATAAAAACGTTATTAGTGGAAGTACTAGTAAAATCCAAATAAGGTCTGCAGCTTAATGAATAACAACAAACCAATGTTAATTGTTTACTTTTTCTAAAATTATCAAAATTGGGTACATTGTTAGTATTACAGGACGCTGGGGGAAGGGCATGTGGACATTCTCTGCACTATCTTTTCAACTCTACAATAAAATTAAAATTGTATCTATAAATATTTTATAAGTAAGATATATTTTTTGTGGCCATTCACCATGTTGGTTATTTTATTGTGTCTTGGGCCGTTTTCAAGTTCGGTTTAGTGATTAAGAGTACGGACCCTGGAGTTAGACTAATGAGTTTTGTAACCATGCATACATAACTAATTTCTCTAAAACTCAGACAATAATGATAGTGACAACAATAATACCAAACTCATACAATTATGGTGAGGAAGCAATGAGACTGTACCTATAAATCAACTAGTACTGTAATTTTTTTTTTTTTTTTTTTTTTTGAGACGGAGTCTCGCTCTGTCGCCCAGGCTGGAGTGCAGTGGCGTAATCTCGGCTCACTGCAAGCTCCGCCTCCCGGGTTCACGCCATTCTCCTGCCACAGCCTCCCGAATGGCTGGGACTACAGGCGCCCGCCACTGGGCCTGGCTAGTTTTTTGTATTTTTTAGTAGAGACGGGGTTTCACCGGGTTAACCAGGATGGTCTCGATCTCCTGACCTCATGATCCGCCTGCCTCGGCCTCCCAAAGTGCTGGGATTACAGGAGTGAGCCACTGCGCCCGGCCTACTTTTATAATGTATTTTAAAAATTGTGCCAAGGTTATTTAAAGGAGAGTTTCCTTTCCTTTATTCTTCATTGGCAGATTGTGTTTTCTATGGTTGAGATTATTTTCTGGTTTCATTTGATTATGTATAGGAATATTGCCCTTTCCCTTTTATTGCTTTATTATTTTTAATTTCTTTTATAAATCTCCAAAGATATTTCTCAATAGCCTCTTTTTTGAACATCATATAATTTACACCAGGAAATGATAAAAAATAAAAGCTCTTTTGTCATCTTTCTAACAGGACTCTCAGAGAAATCACATTTGTGAATTTAATTTTAGTTCCCAATGTGTCCATCATTTAATTTTTAACTTAACTTTTTTTTTACTTTTATTTTAGGTTTAGAGGTTCATATGCAAGTTTGTTATATAGATAAATTGAGCATTCTAGGGGTTTGGTGTGCAGATTATTTTGTCATGCAGGTAATCAGCATAGTACCCAAAGGTGGTGTTTCAGTCCTTACCTTCCTCCCACCCTCCACCCTCGAGTAGGACCTGGCATCTGTTGCTCCCTTCTTTGTGTCTATATGTACTATATGTTTAGCTCCCACTTATAAGTGAGAATATGTGATATTTGGTTTTTCTGTTTTTGTATTAGTTTGCTTAGTATAATGGCCTCCACCTCCATCTGTTGCTGCAAAGGACATAATCTCATTCTTTTTTATAGCTGCATAGTATTCCATGGTGCATATGTAACACAATTCCTTTATCCAGTCTATTGTTGCTGACATTTAGATTTATTCCATGTCTTTACTATTGTGAAGAGTGCCATGAACATACAAATGCCCATGTCTCTATGGTAGAACAATTAATATTTCTTTAAGTATATACCCAATAATGGAATTGCTGGGTTAAATGGCAATTCTGTTTTAAGTTCTTTGTGAAATAACAAAACCACTTTCCACAATGGCTGAACTAATTTACATTGCCACCAGCAGTGTATAACTGTTCTTTTTTTCTCCACAGCCTTGCCAGTATTTGTCAGTTTTTGACTTTTAAATAATAGGCATTCTGACTAATGTGAGATGGTATCTGTATTAGTCCATTCTGATACTACTATAAAGAAATACCTGAGACTGGGTAATATATGAAGAAAAGAGGTTTAACTGACTCACAATTCCACAGGCTATATAGGAAGTATGCCTGGGAGGCCTCAGGACATTTAAAATCATGGCAGAAGATGAAGGTGAAGCAAGCACATCTTATCATGGTGGAGCAGGAGAGAGAGAATGAAGGGGTGGTACCACACACTCTTAAACAATTGGATCTCATGAGAGCTCACTCACTATCATGAGAACAGCAAAAGGAAATCTGTCCCCCTGATCCAATCACCTCCCACTAGGCCCCACCTCCAACCCTCAGGCTCACAATTCAACGTGAGATTTGAGTGGGGACACAGAGCCAAACCACATCAGTATTTCATTTTGGTTTTGATTTGTGTTGTTCTAATGATTAGTGATGTTGAGCATGTTTTCATATGCTTGTCGGCTGCATGTATGTCTTCTTTTGAAAAGTGTCTGTTCAATGTCTTTTGCCCACTTTTTAATGGGGTTGTTTTTTGCTTATACATTTATTTAAATTCCCATGGATTCTGGATATCAGACCTTTGTCAAATGCATAATCTACAAATATTTTTTTCCATTCTGTAGACTGTCTACGCTGTTGATAATTTCTTTTGATGTGTAAAAGGTCTTTAATTTAATCAAGTCCCTTTTGTCAATTTTTGCTTTTGTTGCAATTCATTTTGGAATCGTCATCATGAAATCGTTGCCAGGTCCTATGTACAGAATGGTATTTCCTAGCTTATCTTCCAGAGTTTTCATAGTTCTAGGTTTTATATTTAAGTCTATCATTCTTTGTGAATTTATATATATATATATGTGAATTTATATATATATATAAACTATATATATATATATATAGTTTAAGGAAGGGGTCTGAATTGATTTTTATATATAGCTTAGGGAAGGGGTTCCGTTTCAGTCTTCTGAATATGGCTAGCCAGTTATTTTAGCACCATTTATTTGATAGGGAATCCTTTCCCCATTTCTTGCTTTTGTGAGCTTTGTGGAGATCAGATGATTTTAGGGGGTGGCGTTACTTCTGGGCTCTCTATTACATTGTTCTATGTGTCTGTTTTTATACCAGTACCATGCTGCTTTTGTTACCATAGCCTTGTAGTATAGTTTAAAGTTTGGTAATGTGATTCCTCCAGCTTTGTTCTTTTTGCTTAGAATTGCCTTGGCTATTAGAGCTCCTTTCTGATTCCACATAAATTTTGAAATTTTTTTTATAAATCTGTGATAATTTTATAGGAATAGCATTTAGTCTGTAAATTGCTTTTGGAGAGTATTCCCTTTTTAACAATGCTGATTCTTCCTATTCATGAATATGAAATGTTTTTCCCTTTCTTCGTGTCATCTCTGATTTCTTTGAGCAGTGTTTTATAGTTCTCATTGTAGAGATCTTTCACCTCCTTGGTTAGCTGTTAATAAAGTACCTGGTTAGGTATTTTATTCTTTTTTGTGGCTACTATGAATGGGATTGCATTCTTGCTTTGGCTCTTAGATTGGATGTTGTTGGTGTATAGGAATGTGAGTGATTTTTGTACAATGCTTTTATATCCTGAAACTTTGGGGAAGTTGTTTGTCAGATCAAAGAGCTTTTGCACAAAGACTGACTACAGAATTTTCTAGGTAATAGTATCATATTGTCTACAAACAGAGATAGTTTGACTTCTTCTCTTCCTATTTGGGTGCCTTTTCTTTCTTTCTTTTGCCTGATTGCTCTGGCTAGGACTTCTAGTACTATGTTGAACAGGAGTGGTGAGAAAGGGTATCCTGTGTTGTGCCGATTGTCAAGGGGAATGCTTCCCGCTTTTGCATATTCAGGATGATACTGGCTGTGTGTGTTGTGTGTGGTTTTTTGTTTTTGTTTTTGTTTTTGTTTTTTTTTTATAGATGGCTCTTACTATTTTGAAGTATGTTCCTTCAATGCCTATTTTTTTGAGTTTTTTTTTATATGAAGGGATATTGAATTGTATTGAAGTCCCTTTCTACAGAAGCTACATTTCTTGATAACATTAGACTGTTTACCCTTGTTCTTTTTGTTGCATAGAACAAATAGGCATCTTATACATTAAGACCTCTATACTTATAGCATTATAAAATCTTGCAAAAATCAGATATCTAGCACATGGAGATGACAGGATTAGAAGCCAGGCCTGTCTCACTCAAAGCCCACACTCTCAATGCAAATACTAAGCTACCTTGCCAATTTAGATTGTTTTGCTGTTGTGTGCTTTCTCACTCTATTTTGACCAATCCAACTAATCTTAAATTATTGAAGTTCTATTATGTTCAGACAATTTTAGAAACACTCATTATTTCACAGCATGAATTTAGTTTGGAATTTCAATTATCTTAAAACAGAATGATTTGCATGTACAATTCCTGATTAAAATGACATGAGATTTTCAAATAGAGAAATGAAGAATGTTTACAAGCATTCAAAAAATTGCTAGAGTCTCTTTCTTTTCTAAGAATCGATGTCTCTGAGCTATTGTGAGAAAAAAATTGGGGACTACAGTGTCCCCTATCAAACTGGGAAGGAGCCAAGAGACCAAAGTATGACTCAGAAAAGTGTAACTTGATGAAGAGATGAGTTTATTAGGGCTTCCATACACTCTTGGATGACATCAGTACAGCTGTAGAGATCTGTGCCATTTCCTATCTCTAAACTGCTTTTAAGTTAATTTTCTATCTCTGTCTCTGTCTCTTTGTCTACTGTGTTTGAGTGATGAGACTGTTTTCCTTGGTAGATTGTCATATATTTTCTGGAATGTTTAGGTTCTCAGGGAAACCTACCCCTCTGTTGGACACCATGGCCGTGGTTCACTGCCAAGCCTTCAGGGTTCAGACAGCAGACATTCACTGGTAAGTATCCTGGTGGGAGGCGCATCATACTACAATCCATCCTGTTCCCCAGCTCTTATATTTTTTTGCCAATCTTATGTGAGTGTCCCTGAGCAGCATACAAGGGGAAGAACTATATGTGCCTATAATGTATAGCCATGGCTTGTGTGTACAGGCTACACCTATATCCTATATAACAGCATGAAAAGCTGAAACTAACTACATTTATGATGCCTGTTAGCAAAGCATAACTCCAATGACTAGGTAAGGTGCATAACTAATTTGAGAATGAGTCAAAGAGACCTAATTGGTTATATCATGGATCTGAGTTGACAAATGATTTAAAGCATTTATGACATTATAATTTTCTTTGTCTGGGATACAGGCACAACAGGTAGCACCTATAAGGGCACATGTTGTTTGTTCTCCATTGAGTTGCCTGTCAGGCCTCCAGGTGGAAACAATGCCCAGTGAGCCCAGGCTATATTTTAGGTGTTGTTTAACCAGTTATTCCAGCTCTGTAGAGAGAAAGGCAGAATATTCTAAGGCATACCATCATCATTTGGTAGAGGAAGGTATCCATATACGCAACAATCAGACTGGATGTTGACTGCTGCAATATTTGCAGCCCAGTCCAAAAAAGGTGTTACCAGCTGCCATGGGTACCAAGAACAACAGTCTATGGGTATAAACACAAGTGTTTAGTGAGGACCATCATGGGTATATTTATTTTAACATCATTAGCATTGAATTTGTATCCATTGGCCCTACTGGGGTGGCCACTGTGGGCTTGAGGCCTGGCGTACAGTACTAGCTTCCCTCCACAGAAGTGGGGATAATAGCTAATTGATAAGTTCTGGGACTTGTTCATTCTACCTGCATGGTGATCACTGCAGCTAGTGTTGGTACTGCTGCATGTTGATATTGTAAGGCTTTTGGATCTCCATTAAGAAGCACAACTGGGGCCAGGTACAGTGGCTCATGCCTGTAATCCCAGCACTTTGGGAGGCCAAGGAAGGTGGATAACCTGAGGTCAGGAGTTCGAGACTAGCCTGGCCAAAATGGTGAAACTTCATCTCTACTAAAAATACAAAAATTAACCAAGCCAATTGTGGCTGGGGGTGCCTGTAATCTCAGCTACTTGGGAGGCTGAGGCAGGAGAATTGCTGGAACCTGGGAGGTGGAGGCTGCAGTTAGCCGAGATCGTGCCATTGAACTCCAGCCTGGCTGACAACAGTGAGACTTCATTTAAAAAAGTAATCATAATAAAATAAAAGAAGCACAACCGAGACCAGTTGCCCTCTGGCAGTCTTCATGGCACCCTCTGGTGCAACTGTACTATGACAGATGGTGAGGCTGTACAGGTACCCTTGTGGTAGCACCTGGAAAGCCTATTGTTGGTCTTTTTATGTAAAAGCAAACTGGTCCTCTTACACTTTTGCAAAAGGAAAACTGGAAAAGGCATTAGCCAAGTCATTCACAGTATGGATAGTTTCCAAATTAAGGATCACCTGCTCTTTATTTTCCATTAATGATTTCAGAAGTGTCACCAATGTCCCATGTCATAACCTTTTTAAAATTTGAAATGACCCAGACACGTACTTAGTACTTAAAACAATTTTAAGATTTTAAACCACACAAAACTTCTACCTACTGGCATTTATCTCATTTATATTTACTCAATTTGTTTATATTTAGAAGTTTACCTAGATTACTCATGAGAACCAAGACAATAGACAAAGCTAGTCATCATTTCAAGTTATTTTTCAGTTAACCATTGTCATAACCTGTGAATATCAGGTGTTTATTTAAGAAAAGTCCTCAAAGTTAAACACATAAGCATTTTGGCAGTAACTCAGAAACTTTAGCTAATTTAATTGGACTAAAAATATTGAATTAGTTTTACTTATCAAAAAATCACAAAAATGAAGATTATTCTGGTCTTGGATAATTATATTCATAACCTTTATTTCAAACTCTGACACTTTATAATATTAAGCTGAGGCCAATATAAAACTCTAATCAGTAAAACCAGAAAACTTTATGTTGACTATTCTGAAGACATTTTCTTTTACTAATAATTTTAAAGCCAGATTGTTTATGAAAAATTACTGAATTAACATGTACTTAAAAATTTGGACATAATTTATAGGTACTCATGTACTTATAAGTCATTTGGTAGTATGATAGATACAATATATAACATAATACACATACAAAACATAAAAATATAATCCTTGTGTACAGACAAACAAACAAAGATCCAGTAGCTTTTACCTTGGAACTCTAGACATGAGACACCACCACAAACTCTTTATTTTACAAAGATTTCTGGATCCAAATTATTTCTGACAAAATTGAGATCTGAAAATATGGCTAAATTTGTTTGCTCCGATAGGTAATTCAATGAAGTCTGTGGACCAAAATCTTGGATAGAGCAGTTTCTAAGAAGTTTGATTATGAAAACCTGTTTTACTCTTTTGTTTCCCTCGATTTCAAATGATTTTTAATGCTACATTTCAGTTAGAATTGGCCAAACTGTATAAGAAAAAAGAAATCCCAAAATGGCCGTCAATTAGTGAGGTTTTCTCCACACAAGTAGCTTAATAATAGCGTATTCAAAGAAGGCAAGAAATGAAAGAGAGAAATAGAGAACTTTAGAAGGGTTTACTTAACTCTACAGTTGCAGCTTAACCATTTGAGCTCCGAACTTTTCTTGTTGTAATTTGCTCATCAGTTTTAAAATGTACACAAAAAAGAGCCATAATATGTAACCAGCTGAAGTACTAGAAAACCCAGCATTCTTTTGACCTTATGCTGGAGTTTCAATCCTTTCTCCCATTTCTGCTCTGCTCTATTTCTTGGTAGCCAGACTAACTGCAAAAACAGTGTGTTTGCTGTTCTTATCATACTTTGATATATTAGCTATGAAATATTTATAATAGACGCTCAGTCCCCACTGGCATTTTCTGAGCATTCCTATACTCACATATCAGCTCACAGCAGTTGAGCAGTTGGGCTCAACTGCATTTCACATGCATGTTGCCGACCACCTCAGGATTCCCTCCACACTGACTCATCTGTGGTTCTATTCACGACACCAATTGTTACAAGAAAAGCTTAAGACTGTAATGTTCCCCACCAAACTGGGAAGGAGCCGAGAGACCAAAGACTGACTCAGACAAGTTCAGCTTGATGAATAGATAAGTTTATTAGGACTTACATTTGGGCACTCCTGGATGGTCACAGGACAGTTGTAGAGATCCACACTGACTCCCATCTCAAAACTGTTTTTAAGCTAATTTTCTAGATGTTTGCCTACTATGTTTGACTGATGAGGCTGTTTTTTTGGTAGGTTCTCATATATTTTCCAGGATGTTTGGGTTCTCAGGCATACCTGCTCCTTAGCTGAACACCATAGCTTTAGCTCACTGCCCAAGCTTCAGAGTTCAAGCAGTGGACATATACCCTTAAGTAACCTAGTGGGTGTCTTGCCACAATACATGAGCTTAAGTAATATACACACACCCTTAAGTAACCTAGTAAGTATCATGCCACAATACATAAGCTTCAGATTTTTCTGTGCTATTGACATGATATTAGAGGAAAAAGAAACTCTTGAATAGACTGGCAACCATAACATTTCTCCAATCCTACATAAATCCTGCAAAAAGTTAAGTGAGAAATGTCCAGTTTCACATTCATTCCTAATACAAAGCCTGCTGAGTGAAAATGATCATGAGAGTCTTGTTCACAGTACAGTCTATGGACAATAGTCAGCCTACCTCCATTAACAAAATATAGGCTACCTTAGCCAGGTGTAGTGGCTCATGCCTGTAATCCCAGCACTTTGGGAGGCCGAGGTGGACAGATCATGAGGTCAGGAGATTGAGACCATCCTGGCTAACATGGTGAAACCCTGTCTCTACTAAAAATACAAAAATCAGCCAGGTGTGGTGGCAGGCGCCTGTAGTCTCAGCTACTAGGGAGGCTGAGGCAGAAGAATGGAGGGTGAACCTGGGAGGTGGAGCTTGCAGTGAGCCTAGATCGTGCCACTGCACTCCAGCCTGGGTGACAGAGCAAGACTCTGTCTCTAAAAAAAAACAAAAAACAACAACAAAAAATAAAATATAGACTACCTTGCAGTTTTGCTTATGTGCAGAGGACAGATGATAGCAGCTATTGTACAATTGGAAGAATGTGAGTGAGAAGGGGAAAAATTAACGCATCGATCATATCTTAAGCTCAAACTCATATGTAAGAAGTCCTCAATATAACGGTGGCCATAATCATGTTTTCAGAAATAGAAAACGATTGCCAGTGAAAATGATTCTGAGAGCATCTACTTATTTTAGAATATACATATTAAAAAGGGGATATTTATACCTAAATTCAGGTCTTATGCTAAATTTTTTGTGTTTTGAAAAAAATCATTATTGGATAATACATTCACAGGGTTCAAAATTCAAAAAGTACTAAAAAATTTGCAATGAAAAGCTTTTTTCAGGTAATCTGTGTTAGCATTGACTTGTGTATCTTTTCAGAGACACCTATGTATATTCAAGCACATAAGCACTAACTCCTACCATCCCACACTTTTTCAAGACTGGCATACTTTTAATCTTTTTTTTTTTGCATTCTGCAATTATCATGTAAACATATATTGTGGGGATTGCTCCATAGTAGTACATTAAATGTTTGCTCATTTTTATTACAACTTTTTAAAACATTTAAAACATAGCATCTAGAGGTAAGATTACTTAACACATAAATTTATAGTTTCAAGAATAACAATAATACAAGCACTCACCACCCAGTTGAGTGAAATAGTAACCCAGGTTAAGAAATAGTATAATTCTAGGGATTTAGAAAGCCCTGGTGATCCTCTTCAGTAGCATCTGTCTCCATTCCAAACATCTCAGAGGCATTCACTATCTTGACTGTTGTTACTTAATTTTTAAAATAAGTTTGCCACCCACATCTACATCCTTAAAGAATATATGAAGAGGATGTCACCAAGATGGCAGAATAGGTCACATGCTCATATGCCCTCACAAGAAGAATTTTGCACTCATCCACAGATGAAGGTCTCTCTGAGAGAGCTTGGAGATTCAGGTATGAGGCTGTGAAATCCCAGTGGAGCCCAAAACAGGGAGGTCATTTTGAGTGTGCAGACCAGTCCCCAGGTAGCAGACCTGCTGATCTTGCTCCTGAGTTCAAACCCATAAATGGTTTGGCTACAGTTATGTCTGGCATATAACCTGCAATCAAAACCATCTGCAAAAAGGTCTGGGAAGAATCTTTCACACTAGTGCCTTGGCAGAAAGGCTTGTCTGCCCGCTGACATGAGTCTCTGCAACAGACCTGAAAGTTACTTAGTAACTCAACCTCTGCTCCCCTCAGCCATGGTCCCAGCTTATTACTGCCCACACAAGAATTCAGAGGAAGACTCACTCATATCTTGTAACCTGGAAATTATTTACCTATCTGAGACTACATGATAAGCACTACATGATAAGCAGCCTCTATCTCAAAGCAGATTCTGAGAGACTTCAGTCTCATCTCTGGCCTCTCTCACTGCAGTCAGGAAGCTGTACCACCTATGTGGGGAGCCACTAGGGATGCACCCCTGCTGGGGACACAGGGGTGTGCTTGCTGGTCCCCATCCCACAGCAGATTCTGAGAGGGCCCAGTCTCAGCTCCAGCCTCTCTCACTACAGTTGGGGAACTGCTCCATCAGTGCAGAAAACTGCTTAGAAGTGCACACATATAGGCTACTGAGAAGTCTCACCAACTTCTATCCCACTGCATGTTCTGATAAAGTCCAATATTGGCTACAACCACTCTGACTTCAGTCAGAGGATTATCTTACCTGTGAAGAGAACTTCTGGGAAAGTTTGTTGTCTTTGCCAACAGGACAGGCTTCCAGGCTCAGGTCCCTAGCCAACTTTTCCACACAGCCTGAGTATGACCCTTCCTTGGGTCTTCCCCAGGTACATACAGCCCAAGTCATCACACTAACCCTGGAGCCCTCACAAGATTTAAGGTGAACCCGGGTTTAGATTTTCTTCTAGGGCTGAGAAAGTGGCAGCAGTCATGGGATTTGACAATATTCAGCCTCTGAGATTGCTGGACAAGCCCACAGAAGAAAGACAGGCACAAACAAACCAGACTGCACACATTGCAGTAAATTCCTAATTCTTCAATGCACCAACACTAGTATATGGCCACAAGTATTAGGAATAATCAGGATATTATGACCTCATGAAAGAGACAAGATAAGATGCCAGTGATTGAACCTAAATAGATGGAGATGTGCTATATTCCAGACAAGAAATTTAAAACAATTGCATTAAGGAAGCTGTATTAATTCGTTCTCACACTGCTAATAAAGATGGACCCAAGACTGGGTAATTTATAAAGAAAAGAGGTTTAATTGATTCACAGTTCAGTGGGACTGTAGAAGCCTCAGGAAACTTGCAATCATGGTGGAAGGGGAAACAAACACATCCTTCTTCACATGGTGGCAAGAGAGAGAGATGCTGAACAAAGTGGAAAAAGCCCCTTATAAAACCATCAGATCTCATGAGAGCTCACTCACTATCATGAGAACAGCATAGGGGTAACTGCCTTCATGATACAATTACCTCCCACCAGATCCCTTCCACAACATGTGGGGATTATAGGAACTATAATTCAAGATGAGATTTCGGTGGGGACACAGCCAAACCATATTGTTGTGATGCTGGTCACTCCCAAATCTCATATTCCCATATTTTAAAACACAATAATGCCTTCCCAACAGTCCTCCAAAATCTGAACTCATTCCATTATTAACTCACAAGTCCAAGTCCAAAGTGTCACCCGAGACAAGGAGAGTTCCTTCCACCTATGAGCCTGTAAACTCAAAAACAAGTTAGTTACTTCCTAGATACAATGAGGGTAATGGCATTGGGTAAATACACCCATTCCAAATGGGAGACATTGGCCAAAGCAAAGGGCCTGCCAGCCACATTCAAGTCCAAAATCCAATTGGCAGCCATTAAACCTGAAAGGTCCAAAATGATCTCCTTTGACTCCATGTCTCACATCCAGGGTATGCTGATGCAAAAGACAGACTCTCATGGCCTTGTGCAGCTCTGACTATGTGGATTCGCAAGGTACAGCCACCCTCCCAGCTGCTTTCATGGGCTGGCATTGAGTATCTGGAGGCTTTTCCAGGTGCACAGTGGAAGCTGTCAGTGGATCTACCATTCTGGGGTCTGGAGGATGGTGGCCTTCTTCACACAGCTCCACTAGGTAGTACTCCAGTGAAGACTCAGTGTGGGGGCTCCTATCCCACATTTTCTTTCCACACTGCCCTAGCAGAGCTTCTCCATGAAGGCTCCACCCCTGCTGCAAACTTCTGCCTGGGCATCCAGGCATTTCCATATGTTCTCTGAAATCTAGGCAGAGGTTTCCAAACCTCAATTCTTGACTTCTCTGAACCCGCAGGCCCAACACCATGTCTAAACTGCCAATGCTTAGGGCTTGCACCCTCTGAAGAAATGGCGTGAGCTGTAACTTGGCTTGATTTAGCCACAGCTAGAGCTGAAGCAGCTGGGATGTAGGGCACAATGTCCCAAGACTGCATAGAGCAGAAGGGCTGTGGGCCCAGACCACAAAGCCATCTTTTCTCCTCAGAGGTCTCTGGGCCTGTGATGGGAGGGGCTGCCATGAAAGTCTCTGACATACCCTGGAGACATTTTCCCCATTGTCTTGGCAGTTAACATTTGGCTCACTAGTTATGCAAATTTCTGCAGCCAGCTTGAACATCTCAGAAAATGGGTTTTTCTTTTTTATTGCATTGTCAGGCTGCAAATTTTCCAAATTTTTATGCTCTGCTTCCTCTTGAATGTTTTGTTGCTTAGAAATTTCTTCCTCCAGATACCCTAAATTATCTCTCTCAAGTTCAAAGTTTCAAAGATCTGTAGGGCAGAGGCAAAATGCTGCCAGTCTCTTTGCTGAAGCATAACAAGAGTCACCTTTGCTCCAGTTCCCAAATTCCTCATCTCCATCTGAGACCACCTCAGCTTGGACTTCATTGTTCATATTACTATCAGCATTTTACTGATATTATTATCAGACTTGTCAAAGCAATTTAACAAGTCTCTGGGAAGTTCCAAACTTTCCCACATCTTCCTGTCTTCTGAGCCTTCCAAGTCTCTAGGACGTTCCAAACTTTTCCACATTTTTCTGTCTTCATCTGAGCCCTCCAAACCATTTCAACCTTTGCCCTTTACCCAGTTCCAAAGTCACTTCCACATTTTCAGATATTTTTACAGCAGCACCCCAGTCTCTGTGGTACCAGTTTACTATTAGTCCATTCTCATGCTGCTAATAAAGGTGTGTCCGAGATTGAGTAATTTATAAAGAAAAGAGGTTTAATTGACTCATAGTTTAGCATGGCTAGGGAGGCCACAGGAAACTTACAATCATGGTGGAAGCATAAGCAAACATGTCCTTCATCACATGGCAGCAGGAAGGAGCAATGCCAAGCGAAGAGGGGAAAAGCCCCTTATAAAGCCAACAGATCCTGTGAGAACTCACTATCACTAGAACAGCATGGGGTAACTGCCCCATGATTCAATCACTTCCCACTGTCTCCCTCCTATGACACATGAGGATTTGGGGAACTCCAAATCAAGATGAGATTTGGGTGGGGACACAGCCAAACCATATCAGAATCTCAGTGAACTTCAGCAAAACACAGAGAAACAATTCAGAAATTTATAAAATAAATTACACAAATTTAAATAATGAAAATAAACAGATATTGTGGTACTACAAAACACAATGAATAAAGTGAAAAATTCAGTAGAGAGAATCAACAGCAGAATTAAGCAGAAGACAGAATCAGTGAGTTTGATATTGGGTTATTTGAAAATATATAGTCAGAGGAGTAAAAAGAAATATTAATGAAAAAGAATGAAGAAAACTTGTGAGATCTACAGTATAGCATCAAACAAGCAAATATTCAGGTCACTGGAGTTCAAGAGGGAGTAAAAAAAAAGAATAAGGAGTAGACAGATTATTGAAAGAAATAACAACAGAAAACCAATCAAAAATGAAAAAAAAAGAGGTAAATATTTAGGCAGAGGAAGGTCAAAGGTCACCAATCAAAATGAGCCCAAATATGATTATCACAACACATTTTATAATTAAATTCTCAAGTTTCAAAAACAAGGCGAACCCTGAAGGCAACAAGAGAAATTAAATAACATCTAAGGCAGATCGAGTATGCCTGGCATCAGGGTTCTCAGCAGAAGCATTGTAGGCAAGGTGAGAATGAGATGATATATTTAGAGTACCAAAAAAAGAAAAAGAAAAAAAAAAAAACCCTGCTAACTAAGAATACTGTACCTAGCAAAGGTATCCTTTAGAAATGAAAGAGAGATAAACTTTCCCAGACAAACAAATGCTGGGGGAATTCATCAACACTAGCCCTGTTATACAAGAAATGCTGAAGGGAATTATTCAAAATCAGAATAGAATGCTAATGTGTAACAAGGAAACACATAAAGTTATAAAACTTATTTATAGAAGTAATAGTAGAGAAAAATTCAGGATACTATAGTACTGTAATCATGGTGTATAAACCACTTATAATTTTAACATGAGGACTGAAAGACAAAATTATTTTAAAAAATAGCTACAATAATTTAAGAAATGCTCTCTATAAAAATATGTAAATTATGACATCAAGAATTCAAAATGTGAGGAGAAGATGAAGTTAAGTATACAGGTTTTTTTGTTTATTTTCTTTGGTAAGTTGTTACCAGGTTAAAATAACTTCTTCAAACTATAAGATGCTTTTGTAAGCTTCATGGCAATCACAAAGCAAAAATCTGTAAGAGATACACTAAAAATAAAAATCAAAGAATCAAAACACGTTACCAGGGAAAATTACTTAACTATGAGTGAGGACAGTGAGAGAGGAAGAAAGCAGGAAAGGATCTACAAAACAACTAGAAAACAAGTGACAAAACAGCAGTAGTAATTTCTTATCTACATATAATTACATTGAATGTAAGTTGATTAAATTCTCCCATTAACAGATGTAAATTGGCTGAATGTTGTTCGGTTCCATTTTGTTTTGTTTTAGAAAAACAGTACCAAACCTTATGCTGCCTAAAAAAGACTCACTTTACCTGTTAGCCCACAGATATATGGAAAGTTAAAGGCTGAAAAAAGACAATCTATGCACATGAAAACCAAAAAGAGCAGGAGTGGCTATACCTATATTAAGTAAAATAGACTTTATGTCATAAACTGTAATAAAAGCAAAAAAGGCCATTATATAATGATAAAGGTGTCAATGTAGCAAGAAGATATAATAAATTTAAATATAAATGGATTCAACATCAGAGCACCTATATATATAAAGCAAATATTAATAGACAGAATGGGAGAGACAGACTGTGATAGTATGGAATTTTGACATCCCAATTTCAGCAATAAACAGCTCATACAGACAGAAAATTAACAAAGAAACATTAAAGTGTACTCTAGACCAAATAGGCCTAACAAACATTTGCAGAACATTCTATCCAACAGCTGAAGAATACACATTCTTCTCAACAACATGTGGAACATTCTCTAGGATAGATCATATGCTAGGTCACAAAATAAATCTTAGCAATTTTTTAAAAATTAAAATCATTTCAAGTATTTTTTATATCCAAAATAAAATAAAATTAGACATCAGTAACAGCAGGAATTTTGTAAACTGTACAAACACATGAAAATTAAACATCATGAAAATTAAACATCATGCTCATGAACAACCAACAGATCAATAAATATATTTTTTTAATTAAAAATTTTAGACACAATGAAAATGGAAACACAATATATCAAAACCTGTGCCATATAGCCAAAGTAGTTCTAAGAGGAGAGTTTATAGCAAACTAAATTAAAAAAGTAGAAAGATCTTAAACAATAACCTAACACTTACCATTATCACTACTTCCATTCAACACAATTCTGGAACTCCTAGCCAAAGAAATTAGGCAAGATAAATAAATAGAGAGCACACAAATTGGAAAGGAGAAAGTTAAATTGTCGATAAGGACAGGATCTTATATACAGAAGACTCTGAAGAGTCTACAAAAATTATTAAAACTAGTAAACAAATTCAATAAAGTTGTAGGATATAAAATTAAAATACAAAGACCAGCACTGTGTCTACACTCTGACAGCAAAATATTTTTAAAGATCAAGAAAACAGTGCCATTTATAATAGCTACTGAATGATGAATGAATGAATGAATAAAATACTTACGAATACATTTAAGCAAGGAGGTAAAAAAATATCTACAATGAAAACTATAAAACATTAATGAAAGAAATTGAAAAGAATACAAGTAAATGAAAAGATATCTCATGTTCATGAAGGAGGAGGATTAAGGTTAAAATGTCCATGCTGCCCAAAGCAGTCAGTACAGTGAATGCAATCTCTATCAATAAATGAATGACATTCTACATAGAAATGGAAGAAACAATCCTAAAATTTGTATAGTACCAGAAAAGACCCTGAATAGTCAACACAGTCTGGAGCAAAATGAGCAAAACTGGTGTCATCACATTATCTGACTTCAAAATAGGCTACAAAGTTACAATAACAATACCATTGTGGCATAGCCATTAAAACAGACACATAGACCAAGCGAACATATCTGAAAACCCAGAAATAGATCCATACATTTATATTACACTAATTTTCAACAAAGGTGCCAAAAACACACGTTAGGAAAACAGCAGTACCTTCAGTGAATTATGCTGCGATAACTGGATGTTCACATGCAGAAGAATAAAACTAGACCTCTGTCTTCCATCATATGCAAATATCAACTCAAAATACATTAAAGCTCTAAATGTAAGACCTGAAACTACTAGAAGAAAATAGGTAAACACTTCATAACATTTGTCTGAGCAAGAAATTTTTGTATAAGACCTCAAAAGCCCTGGCAACAAAAGCAAAAATAGACAAATAGAATTCCACTAAACTAAAAGCTTTTGTACAGCAAAGGAAACAATTAAGAGAGTGAAGAGATAACCTGCAGAATTGGAGAAAATAATTACAAACTATGTATCTGACAAGAGGTTAATATCCAAAATATATAAGAAACTCAAACAATTCAAAAGCAAACAAGTTTTCCATTTTATAAATGGGGTAAAGACTTTAGTTATTTTTTTAAAAAGATATACAAATGGGCCAACAGTTATATTTTTTTAAATGCTCAAATCACTAATTCTCAGGGAAATGCAAATCAAAACCATAATGAGATACTATCTCACCCCAGTTAGAATGGTTATTATTGAAAAAAATGACTGAAAATAACAAATGCTGACCAGAATATGGAGAAAGCAGAACTCACACACTGTTGGTGGGAATATAAATTACTACAGTCATCATGTACAGCAGTATATGGGTTCCTCGAAAAATTCAAAATAAAACTACCATATGATTCACTAATCCCAATATTGGGTACACATTCAAAGGAAATCAGTGTGTAAAAGATATATCCATATTCCCATATTTATTGAAGCACTATTCACAATAACCAAGATCTGGAATCAGTGTTCACTGATGGATGAATAGATACAAAAAATGTGATATCTATGCACAGTGGAAAACTAGCCATATAAAAGCGTGAAATTCTGTTTTTACAACATGGAAGAGGCTAGAGAACATCATTATAAGTGAAATAAACAAGTACCAAAGGACAAATACCACACGATATTGCTTGTGGAATTTGAAAATGTTGATCTAATAAGAATTCAGTGTAAAATAGTATAACTTAGCAAAGTTACAGTTAAATAGGAGAAATAAGTTCTGGTATTATATAGTACAGTGACTGCAATTAATAATAATGTATTATATATTTCAAAATATCTAGAAAAGAGAATTTCAAATGTTCTCATCACAAAGAAATGGCCAGTGTTTGAAGTGATGGATATGCTAATTACCCTGATTTGATCATTACACGATGTATAAATATATCAAAGCATCACACTGTACTATATAAATACATACAAGTATGTGTCAATTAAAAATGAAATAAAACAAAATAAAAAATAAAGAGTATGTTACTAGGTTTGAAATCCTAAGTGGTAGACACAGATTATCTTTGTAAGAAAAGGGCATCTCACAACTTTTTAGATGTGGACTCACAGGAGATTAGAATCTTTTAGGAGACATCAGTGGCACCATCATGAGAGTCTTGGAAAATACATAACTGACCACAGTCTAAGCATCTAGCGAGGCTGAAGGGTAAAACACGTACCAAGCCATCTGGCAGATACTTGATCAAAGAGAGTGAGCCACTCTTATTTTTGTATCCTGAGTTCAACACGGCCTATCTTGAGTGCATGGAAGTACTGAAGTCTGCTATATGGGTTATCCTTTGCCTGTTTGCTGTTCAGCTTCCAAAATTTTATGATTGTTATCTTCTCTCCCACCTTCCTTATTCCTTTGTATTTTATATCTTTATAAAAATGTCTTTATGATAATTCTATTGAGTGTTTGACTGATAGCAAGGTCAAACTGGAACATTTACTTTATAGGCTTTGCCAAGCAACCTATAAAACCTCTTTAAAGAAAATAGTACTGACATATTTATCAATAAATTTCACTTATGTATTGTGTAACATAACATTTTATAAAGTTGGTAAAATACAGCAAGTTACCATTGTAGTCAAATATACCCCAAACCATATTCCAAAGTATTTTATTCTTACCATAACTGTTTTTCTTGTTTACTTTATTCTTTTTAAAATAAATCAAAAGGGTAAGTGAAAAAAAATTTTGATTTTATTACAAAATCAAATTTTGATTACCTACTGAGATAGATAATCAAAATTGAATACCTACATCAGTATCATGGGATTGAGAAAGATTGCTTTGGGGAGATTTTGAGAGACTCATGAGGAGATTTGGTATAACTGACTTCATCAAAGGAACTCAAGGATATTTGCTCCCCTGACTGAATTTTTCCCTTAATTGTAAATTTCTTCTAAAACAAGTAGTAGTCTTAAAATGTATCTCCCTAATTGTGAGTATGTAGTAGATAACTCTCAGGGGTATCACCCCAGCGCATGCCTCTCCTCTTCTCCGTAAATTGTTTCTATAACCACAATGTCAAGTATATATGGATATACTTTCTTGTCACTTCTCTGATCTAAAGGAAATGAGTATTCATCAAACCTATTCTAATTGCAGGAATCTAGGAGCAGAAATCCGCTTCATAGTTCCTGAAATTGTATGCTCTCAGTTCTGAAATTAGGACAAAATAAATGGCCTCACACTTTCTGAATATCTAGGAGAATTTCTTTGTTCTCACTTGTGCCATTTACCCACCCCTGGTGAGTGATTATACTACAATATTAGGGGTCTCCAGCCAAGCCCCATGTCTATAGAACATTGAAAATTATAGAATACAGGAATCATTATAACTGAAAGACTTTCATTATTGGAAATGTAAGTAAATAGTGAAAAACTGTGTTTATGATCAGAAAGCTGAAATAATACATTGAAGTCACAGGAAAATAAATTTACAGTATGTGGTGATTGATAGTGTCAAAGAGCATAAAGGAAAATCAATTTGTTTGTTTATTTTCAAATGTGTAGTTTCAGGAGTTTGAAGAGAGCCTGAAATAATTATAGTATGTAAATAACAAACTAGGAGAGAAAGCATTTATAAACCAGAGTCCACAAGTTTACACTTTGCATTTTATACATTTGGCAGTGAAAGAAGTTAGAAAAAGAACTATGACCCATTTGTAAAATACTTCTTGTTTTCAGCATTGCAAACATTAATACTCTGATGGATGTTTAATGTGTTTTAAAATCAACAGTAAAATTATTAAATACATCGTATTTAAGGAAAACTGCATTATAACATCATCCATGTAGAAGGTTTGGTAAAATGCAGATCCAATGCTTGCTCACACTTATAAAAGACTACCAAAAGGCTCTCACATATAAAATGATGCCAGAGAGAACTAGATGAATAATTTAATTTGGTTTGTTGAATACCTCCAGGTGGGCTAGCTTCTTTCTTACAATTAAGGTTAAGTCAGAGTCAAAATAAGATTTAAGATAGATTGCTGTTAGGAATTAACTGTGGCACAGATCAGAATGACGACATTATTATGTGTTCAGTGTCTCAGGCATCTTTGATTGTAAACATCAGAAATGAGCTCTGGCTTATTTGAATAAAAGTTTACTTGTTAGAAGGATAGTGAGGTGATTCACAGAATGAAAGGAAAGCTGAACTAGCTAATGGAAGCCTAAGAACTAGAGAAGCTTTGAGAGACTCAGCAGCAGAAACCCAGGGACAGTCTTTCCAGGGTCTCACTGTATGGTAATCTGCCCCGACAGCCTTACATTCCTCCTTTCCATTTAAGACTTTTAATTCCTGGGAGATAAAATTGATTTGACTAAGTCTGGAACAGGAGTCTCTGTCTACGTCAGGATTAATAGCTCATGGCCAGAAGATACAGTAAGAACAATTATGGGTTTGAAGCCCCTTCTGTCTTTCAGAGCCTTCAGTTTTCTATCCAGCCTGTTAGATAAAACAGACCCTTTCTGTTGGAATCTTGGTACATACAGGACATCTATGTTTGGCCTATGCTGTGGAAGAATAAGAGTTCAAAAAAGAGCAAGTGCTCTGCTAATTCCCAGCTTGTAAGATCATCTCCCATAAGCTTTAGATCTGTGCCATGTGGCACTAGTGGCATGCCAGTGATCCTCTTGTTTGACAGATTCCTTCCTGTCCCTTATACTCTTCACCTTATCTGTAGGCAAATTGTATCAGCTCTGCCTTTAACATAGATTCAGAATTTGACCACTTTCCATCATGCTCCCTATTACCACAGACTAGGTGGCTTAGACACAGTAATTTATTTTCTCACAGTATTGAAGTCTAGAAGTTTGAGGTCGAGGTTTCAGTATAGGATTAGGGCCCAGCCTAATGAACTCATTTATAGTTAACTAACTCTTTAAAGACCTTGTTTCCAAATAAAGTGGCACTCTGACGTACTGGGTGTTAAGATATCACATGAATTTATGGAGGGACAAAATTCACTCTGCCCAGGTCCACTGGCCTCTACACAGGTCCCAGAACTTAAACAGCTGCAGGGTTCCTGCATGAGGGCAAGAACTGGATGTTTCTGTCTGCTTGGACAATGCTTCCTCCAGATATCTCCATGGCTCTATCATTAACTTCAGTAAGGCTTTATAAATATACTACCTTCTCAACATGGATTTGTCTGTCCAATGTGTTTAAAGATGCAACCATTAAGCTCAGCACCTCTGTCACACTCCCTCATTCATTTCCCTGCATAACACATGATTTTGTTTATTGTCTATCTCCCCATTAGAATAGAAGTTGGATGAGGAGCTGTTTTAACTGCTGAATCTTAGCAGTCTATAATAATAATGTCTAACACACAGCCCACATTCAGTAAATATTAATTATAATTTAATTCATCAATGTCTGAATTAGTTGGTTTTTGAATATGAGCTAGATGTGCAAAAGTCACTCACTTCCAAACTCAATGAAAATAAGTTATTAATAAAATTCTGAGTTCCCATAGAAATATGATGCCATTAAAAAATTAAAAAACGTTTCATGTAGAAAAGTATAGTATAAAATAGAATGATAAATTGAAACTTCCATTACATTTTATCTTTTCAAACCCAGTTTCTACGGAATGCTATAAAAGCAAGCATGAATTAACTTTATCATTTTCTAAGTTTAAAAAAGGATTTTCCCTCCAAATGGATAAGTACTACTGCTACTACTTTAAGAAAAAGACTTCTTTGCAAACAGCAATCACTGTTGACCAGGCGTGAGAGCAGGTGTGGGAATCCTGAATCAAAATTCTGAATCACCTCTCTACTTAAGCCAGGAAGAAGGCACTGCTGGAAAGACACAGCCCACAGTCCTGCCAATGACAAGTGCAGAGGCAATTCCCTGTTGAGTTTTGCTTCTGCTTTATGCTTCTTGGAAACAGAGTGTGGTTGTTAATACATCAGAAAGGCTGGGGACTACAAAGAGGAAGAAGAGCTGGAGCACTACTCAGTAAATCCTTTAAAGTGCCCCCGGGATTGAAGTAAGTGTTTGGAGTGAATGAGACTGTTTACCAAACAAAGCTTATATTATCACATTTCATATTTTGCCTGGCTCCAGCGATGTGAGCCACATAAAAATGCATTCAACTGTGGCATTCCCCTGCTTCGCTGGCTTTAATTAAACTTGCTTTGTGCTTAGGAAATTAGCAAACTCTTTGCAGTGGAGGAAAGAAAAACATGGGTTATTCACATGGGTAGGTTTTTCCCTTTAACTCACACAGCTCAGAAATTTTGTCATATTCACTGACTCTGGTGGTTACAGCACAGTGCCAAAATTCATTAACAGACTCTGCTCACCATTCCTGGGAATGGAATTGCCACCTAACTCTAGTACACATGATTGATAGCATCAGAGAAGAAGGTCACTAGATTCTGGCCCTTATCAGAGATCTGTCACTCTGTGAAATGGCTTCACAGAAATGAACAGAAAATGATGGAGCCCCCTGCTGTGCCAACAGAGGCATTGGTATGGGTATTTCCTGGCCTTTCTAGCACACAATACTCCACTTCACATGGGAATGACTGGCTGGTGGTGAAGGGCTAAGCCCATAGCAAACTACCTTTCAGTTGTTACAAGAAAATAACTATATGACAAACCTTCACACAAGAAAAATTAATTCTTTAGTAGCAACAGTGCTCAGTATTTCATCTGAGGGGTAACAGAAATCTGGGAGTAAAAAGAAATCAAAGCTCTTCTTGTAAGTAATTGGGGAATAATTTCACTCTATTTCAGGGGGGAACACAAAGCTGTTAAGAAGTAATTAAGGCAAATAAAATTGATCCTAGAGAAGAAATTTGAAAATTCCATAAGCCTCAAATTTGTTTGAAGTCAAAAATGATATGGTATGGTGACATATGTCCTTAAAGTCACAGAAACTACAAATTGTCCTTGTGCTGCAGAACAGATTTGCCCGTGACCACAGAAGATAGTAGTCCACTTAATGGAATTCCAAAACTTCCAGAAAAAAAACAACCTTCCCTTAATGCTTTCCTTTTCATGTACTGCTTCTTGGATTCCTTGGATAATGTTAATTATACTCTCTCCTCTCTAGTCTCCTCTTCCTGGAATGTTCCAATGCCTTTCTGCTTTTTAATGTGCTACTTCTGATAGAAGGTTTCCCAAGCTGGGAAATAATCCCCTTTGTGATATTCGGAGACTTCAAATGAACCTCATTCTATACTCATGTAAAACCACTGTTTTCCATACCTAGAAATGAGTCAAGCAGTTTAGGGTGCATCATAGACCTGATTGATTAATACATCATATTGTTCATCTTGGAGGTTCATGGAGTAGTACCTAGAAGGTACTGGACTAACATTCCAGTTTGAATTAACCTGTATGTCTTGACTTTGTATTAATCTTCCTACTATTTGACATGTTCATTTCCCTATATCTCGATTCCAGTTCCTGAGAAGGTGGTATGTTGTATTCCCAATCTGGGGTACAGATGACATAAAAAATGTCATACTTTATCTCCCCTCAAAGCTCCAGTAAGAGACAGATATTCAACTTTGAGGTGGATGCAAATTGCCTCTCTCCAAGGAAGGGATTTATGGCCTTAGACATACACTTATGAGAAATGAATGCAGGCTGGTATTCATTGTTCAAAAGGCTCTTATCTCAATTGTTGCTATGCCTTAAACGTGCTTCTCTCTATCCTGCATACCCTCCTTCACCTAAAGAACATGTATATCCATTTTAACTCACAACCTAAATATTACTTCCTCAAGATGGCATTTTCTGTCTATTACGTCAAGAATACAATTCCACCCCCATCACCCACTGCTAAATTTGGTTGGCCTTAAGAGAAAAAAATAAAAAATCTTGTATTGTTTCCTTTTATATTACATTGATTTTTCCCCTTTGTAGTCTTCTCTTTTGTAGTTTTTTCTTTCTGTTGTCATTGTGGATTTTCAACACTTAACATGGGCAAAAACCTGCCTGTTTTGTTTACTGGTATACTCCTGCAGCTGTGATGGTGGCTTTTCATGATGAACAAACAATGTTTGCTACATAAACAAACTAAAAGAGTAGAACACAACTATCAAAAAAATTAAAACCATCTCTTACAGGGAACACATAGATGTTTAAAGCAATATTAGCTCTTACCCTAAGACTAGGTTATGATGGAAAGAAAGTACTATCTCTAAGCATGGAGGATGAGAACCATGCAGTAAGTGGCTAGAGTTATACACCCCTAAGACTACTTATTGATCTATTAGCTATGGTTTTTAGAAAAATGATGTTAACAAATGCGTGTTGAAGTATTGTACATTGTTGTGAATCAGTTGTTATTAGGGTGCCTCTTTACTTTGACTATTGGCTCTTATTTCCCCAAAGTGTTGGGGTCTGAATGATTAGCCTCCAAAGACTAGATAAAGGTATCAAAGAATCATAGAAACTACAAGGAGACAGGTTGCAAAAGATAAGTGTCCTTCTCTATGATTGTCTGAATTCAATATACAAGAGGTCTCTAATTGAGGGTGGGGAGCTAAATATGCTATCACTGAAAATGGTTGAAGTTGGTGTCATGAGAGAAATAGTTTCCAAGAAGTAAAGACATTGAAAGTTTGACCACAAAACCTTGAAAAGATGAAGATTAAAAAAAAGCTTGAATCCAAAGTTAGGTATGTGATAAAGAAGCAGAGAGCAGCAATCCATCAGAAAGGCAGGCAGAACGCAATCAACTTTTAGAGCTTTTCTGTTGTGCCACAGAAAATGTTTCTGAGGTCCAGGTCACAAGGTGTCATTGTTAAAATGATAGATACCCTGTCCCAGGTTGCATGCAGTTTACCTAGTCGTTATTCCCAGAGGCTCAAAATCTGCACTTAACCGCCTGGAGTGGGGACATCTCAATACCAAATATAAGATAAAGAACTAACAAGAATGAGGAATGCCTTCTAATGCTTTTCCTCAAATTTCATCAAATTAAACATTCAGTTCTCACTGCTGAAACTAACCTAAGCTGGCTTTCAGGTTATGACCACCACATTTATTTCTGTGTTCCTAAAACCTGATTTGAAATTGTATAGAATAGGGCCAGATCTTATTGGAGACAGGGTGATATAGAGGCTAACAGTGTAAGGTTACTCTAAAACTTTGGACCACAACTTTGTTGAGTATTTGACCTATTTTTGTTCATATATATTTGATGAACAGACTGAGTTGAGGAATCTCTGCAAACAACCCAAGTCAATCATTTACCAGTCAAGAGTTGGTCAATGGATTTTTCCAAGAATCTTGTAGTTCTCCTTAAGGCTATTAATATTGGCATTTCTGCACTATGTCAGTAGGAATTATATTCTTCTATTAAGATTATTTATTTTTGGCTTGATGTTCATATATATCAAGGTAATTTAGAATAATTAGTGAAAATACATGTAATTAACTATGGTATAATATGTATAAATAAAGAAGAATGGAATGGTAATATTCTCATTGGAAGAATGGAATATTACCATTTAGTTTCATCCTTTTAAGTTGCCACTCATACTTGTTATACTAGAGCTCCATCTTAAAAGAATCAAAATCAATGTAAGAAAGATGACTCATCAAATGTAGTTTTATTTTTTAAAGAAGAAAGAAAACTGTTGGCTCCCCTGCATTCCCTCTTTTGATTCCTACTCCCAAGCTCAACCCTTAGAGTTCTCACTTGTCTTTAAGAAGCTTCCTGTGTTCATGATTAGTTGACATTGTAGATGTTTTCTTTCATTTTCCTTTCCTATATTTTCCATCAAATCCTGTCTCTCAAGTATGTCCCCTTTTCACTCCTCTTATTCACATAAACCCAACCTCCTAGATACACTCTGCTGTTAATTAATGGTTACATTTCAACCAGGTACCTTTGTGGAACAACTCAGAGGAATAGATAAATCAGTAAATACAAAGAGTAAATTGAAGTTTTACAAAAAGATGGTATATTCATATTGCTATTTTTCCTCAACTGAAATTAACAAATATGATTAAAGTGTAAAAATGGGATTCTGAGCCAAAACAAATAAAAAAAAGAAAATGTGTTATCTGTAGAATACCTTTAAGGAGGGAACAAGTTGTAATCATGGAAAAGAGTGAGAGCTCTAGAATTACATAGACCTGGGTTTGATCCTCACACTACCATTACTGCTGTTATCTTTAGCAAATTAAAAAATTCCCTGAGCCTTAGCACTCTAACTTACAAAATGGGAATAGTAATGATTACCTCCGAAGCTATATGCAAAAACTAAATGAGATTTAATGTGCAATGTGCATTTATTCAGTGTTACATTTTTTCAGCCCTACTAAATAAAGACACAACTTTAGAGCCCCTTCCAAGTCTTACATATAGGAAACACAATCTGATGCACTTAGAAGCAGCTGTTTCTATAGCTCCTGTCCTTCCTTTACCATTTTATCCCATGGGAAAGGAAGCAGATTAAGAGGAGCCATAAGAACCATCAAGGAAAGAACACTGGACCACCCCAGGAGTCAAGATAATGAAGAAAACACAAGCATTGGCATCACATCTGTTCTCAAGTCCTATTGTAACCATTTGATGGATCCTGACCTTCATTCAATCATTCAATCATTTATCAAATATGTGTTAAGATATTGCTAGATACTGGACATTTTGGTAGATACTGGAGGAATAGGCGAACCAGACCTTTGCTGTTTTAGGAGGGAGGAAGGTGTAAAGACAACTTTGTAATCTCTATAATGGGGAATGCAGAGTATATCCCAGGGGAAAATCAGTGAGTTGCCTAATATAGTCTTAAAGAATTGAGGGGATAGTGATGTATACGCTGGGCCTGGTGTATGTGTTGGGGTTATGGGGGGATAGAAGGGTAATTTCATTCAAAAACGTGTACTAACCAACTATGTACATAAATCTGAAAGTACTAAAAACACAGAGGTGAAAATTCAAAGAGATTTCTGTCTTCAAGAGGCTTAACTTCTGCAAATGTTAGATAAACAAATAGGTAAGTAAAATAGAGTGCATGTCAGTAGTAAGGAGAAAAGAAAGAGGCGTGGAGAGTGCTTAGGGGAGATCTGAACAGCATGTTCAGTGTAAACCTCACAGAGTTGACATTTATTCAAGAGTGGAAGGATCCCTAAGCCAGGAAAACACAATGTGCAAATACACAAGCCTGAGGCCCCCAGATTTAGGTCTAAATGTAGCAGAGATCAGTGAGAGGGGAAGAGATGGAGAATGATGAGTCTAGAAAGGTAACGTCCTCACAGGAGTACATAAAAGGATTATATTTTGAAATATCCACTCCAAAATATTGATACCCAGAATCAAATAAATAATAACTGAAAGCACTTTACAAAGCAACAAGAATGTTCAAGAGTATTATTATTATCATTATTATCATTATTATTATTTGAGATGGAGCCTTACTGTTGTCACCTAGGCTGGAGTGCAACGGCACGATCTCGGCTCACTGCAACCTTTGCCTCCCAGGTTCAAGCGATTCTTCTGTCTCACCCTCCCGAGTAGCTGGGATGACAGGCGCCGGCCACCACGCCTGGCTAATTTTTGTATTTTTAATAGAGACAGGGTTTTGCCATGTTGGCCAGGATGGTCTCAAACTCCTGACCTCATGATCCGCCTGCCTCAGCCTCCCAAAGTGCTGGGGTAACAGACTTTAGCCACCCCGTGCCAGGCTATATTATTATTATTATTTATAGCACATATTATTATTAGGGAAAGTTAATCCATTCTCTCCAATCCTCAGTTGTACTCAATTGTACCATGGATAAAATAATAACTCTTTAGTCTTCCTTGAGAACAGCATGGGGAAAAAACGAGGTATTTAAGCATTATAAAATACTCTGAAAATCCATACTGCTTTTCATATGCATGGTATTATTTGTCTTAGGAAAAAATAGATACAGCATAAGTAAATGCTTGTCAGCATACTTTTAAGTCCTTTTAGTGCTTAGAGGGTTCCCACAGGGGAGAAATATATCAGTTTTCTATTATAATCAAGAAAAGCTCACCTCTTATGGGAATATATATTTAAAATAAACAAACAAAAAAAAAATTAAGGAAAGAACTTTGTAAGCAGAGGCTCTAAATTCAGCACAGGTTTGCAAATGTCCTGATCCAGCAGAATGTTCTGGATATCAAATAGACTACTAATGTGGAGGGTGTAGTTCAAAGTTCCTTTTCAGTATTGCACAGGTACCAGACTCACATCAGATTACAGGGAGGAATCTCCAGCAATCTTCATGACTGACAATTACCAAGCTATAGACTTTTTCCAGATTGCTGTCATGGACTTTGCACTGATGTACTAATCCAAAAAACATTCACAACCACATGGTACTGTCTTTGAAATGACCCCAAGGCAGTTCTTCAAATTTGTTAACTCTGCCTTTCATTTGTGTATTTTGTTTACACATGTAGGAAGACTCAATGCCAATATTTCATGTATTGTTTAAATGGCAGACGTATCTAAAAAATATTGTCATTTCTGTGCCTCTGCTTTTCTTTTATTTTGAAACAAAAAAACAAAAACAATTGTTTAGTCCAGAAGAGAATAATTCAGAGAAACTGAAGCCTTTGGGGAGGTGAGAGAGATTTATTAAGCGTTTATTATGTTAGTTCTACAACACTTAAGGTGATCCCAAACTCTCTCAGAGGTGTTTTGCTGGAGAAACAACAATTATATTCTTGTATTTAAAAGTCCTATGAGTGCTCAAAAATAATAATTACTCTTTACTAAGCACTGATTATATACTTAGCACTATCAACAGCCATCATGTGTCTGTGTATACATACATATAATCTCATTTACTTTTTACATTAAAACTATGACATAAACATTATTATCCTCATTTTAAAGATGGAGAAACTTAGTAACTTTCAAGGTCACATAGCTAGTTATGTGATAAAGATGATAATTCACCTCAGGTCTGGCCTCCTCAAATTTCATACTCTTAACCACCAGAGTAAATAGCATTGGTCAAAGAAAATTATAAGTAAATAAAGAATTCTACTGCCCATTAGTCTGGTGCTTTACATGAATGTAGAAAGCAAAGCTGTACATCTACAACATTATATGGCTTGCAGGAGAAAATTTTGAGTAGAGAGGCTATTTACCAGGTTTCCTGGAGTTATGACTAGCATAGATAATATTTGTATTTGGTTTAATTGCTACATGTGCTTAAAATAACAGCATTGACCAGATGCGGTGGCTTACCCCTGTAATCCCAGCATTTCGGGAGGCCAAGGCGGGTGGATCGCCTGAGGTCGGGAGTTGGAGACCAGTCTGACCAACATGGAGAAACCCCGTTTCTAGTAAAAATACAAAATTAGCCAGGCATGGTGGTGAATGCCTATAATCCCAGCTACATAGGAGGCTGAGGCATGAGAATCTCTTGAACCTGGGAGACGGAGGTTGTGGTGAGCCAAAATCGCTCCATTGAACTCCAGCCTGGGCAACAAGAGCAAAACACTCCATCTCAAAAACAAACAAACAAACAAACAACAACAACAACAACAACAAAACACAGATCCTTCCATACATGTGAACTAAAGGATTTGAAATTCAAACTAATGATTTAGGGGTAATCCAGCTTTGACTTATCCAAGAGATGATCCTTCTCCACTAGCATGAAGGATTCCAAATTCAATTATTCAGTAAGTGCTTTTAAAGTCAGGTCCAGAAATTTCTCTTTTAAAATTTGCCAAATATTTCAGAAATAATTAAGTCATTAGGCTATTTATCAAAATAGAAAATGCATATTTTCTTATATCCAGCAATTACATTTCTAGAAATTTATTTTCCAAAAATTTCATATATCTACTTATAGATACATAGACAGATGTTCATTAAAGCATTGTTTAAATAGTAAAAGACAAGAAATGAAGTTAAGACCCGTCAGTGGAGACTGACTGAAACCATTCTTTATTCAATTAATATTCCTCCTGCATTCTATGTGTCAGGGATTGCTTGGTCAATGTGATTTGGATTTACAAATCACAATGACATGGAAATTTTATAGCACTAAGTGACAGAATATTCAAAGGCTTTCATGAACTCTTTAGTTTATCTCAAATGCAGAGAGCAAAAACAGATAACTAATCCAAACTCTAATTTTAGGCCTCTTCCTATAGGTAAGAAGAGTTTTGAATCATTTACTGATGCTGAGCTTTCATCTTGATACTCACTCCTGTCTGACAAATGACAGAATAGTGCCCACAGCTTAGAATCAAATCAAGTCACCCAAAGGGTTGACCAGAGGTGATCCCAGCATGACAGAGGGAGGGAATACAGGGGGCTGATTGTCCTGACAATGTCTTGAATTTCCCAGGGATTGGAGTAGGTGGCCCCTGTTAACATTCAATCACACCATTGCCTATGTTAAATTCTATTACAGCTTGTGCTTGTTTTATTTTGCATTCAAATGGGGTGAGTTTGTTCCTATTTAGTTAGACATAAATATAAAAAAAAAAAAAAAAAAAGCTAATACCAAAAAAAAAAAAAAAAAAAACCTTTGGGGACTCAAAAATGTGCTTTTATCTTCTTAAGTGAAGTTATAAAGACAACTGGGATGAAAAGGCCCAACGGGCTTCTCTGGTATCTCTTACTTTAAAGGAGTGATCATAATCTACCTTCCGCTCATCATTGTCCACAAGAAGTAAAAATAACTATTTGGCTGTTTGGCAGTAAAGGAGGGGTGGTTCCTCAGGGCTCATTTGGGAATTTTCCTGAAGATTATCACCTCACCGTGGGTGTGTGTGTGTGTGCATGTGTGTGTGTGTTGATGGAAATATTTAGTAGTTACTTTTGAGGAGGGTGCCTGGAGATTTTTAGTTTTGGTTGGGAAGACTTTTTTAAAAAAAATTAGTGTTTTATATAGAATGATGTCAGATTTAGAGAAAAGTTACAAAATCATACAGAGTTTCCATACATTCCTCATTCAAGTCCCCCTATTTTTAATATTATATATCTCTATAGTACACTTGCCACAACTAAGAAGCCAACATTGGTACATTACTCTTAACTGAACTCTAAACTCAGATTTCACTAGGTTTTTTTTCACTAATGTCTTTTTACAATGGGACTTCATGAATATCTTAAAATATAAAAAATCCCATATATATGTAATTTATAATTTCATAATTCAAAATTTGATGCTTATTTATCAGGAACTTACAATATGATTAAGATGCTCTAAGGAATTGAGAGGAGATAGTTGCAAAGAAAATGTATTCTTCTCCTTTAATTTGCTTATAATATGTATATTTTTAATTATAATGAATATTTTACCAATAAGTATCTGTAATCAAATAATAAGGATTGTTAAAAATTATGTTATATTGTTAAAAGAGCCATTGATACTTTATATTTTAGGCACTGTGCAAGGCATTTTACATGCTTTACATGCATTATCTCACTTAAGCCTCACAATAACTGCAAACAAAGAAGTGGGTATTATACCTACTTATCTATGAAAGCCAGAATAACCGAAGAGACAACTTGTGTAAGGAAAAACAGTATATGACAGAGCTAGAATTTGAAACTCTTTTTTATGACTTCAGAGCATCTGTCTCTTTTCACTATACCATTCAGTTCCTATTAGCAAGTTAAACTTGACCATTATAAGGTCAAATAAGTTGTCTTTCCTATTTCTGAACTCAAGCTAACTGACAGGATAGGGAAATTAAGGCAAGAAGGCAGAGGACAGTAAAATAAAAAGGAGACTCATCAAAAGTAAAATCATTGCACATTAATTTTGCACATTTTGCATAATCTTTAATAGCTATTTTAAATCACAGTGTGCTCAAGACATTAGAAATATAAAGCACACTCAACTTCAATGTCCCTTAATGTGCTTGTAGCTCATACCTGAAACTGTATTCCACTATGATTTGTTCCCATTTTCATTAAATCTTGAGCTTTTAAAAAATTTTATTTCTTCCTCCTGTAGATTCACCCATAAAATATGTTGAGGAATCATATCTTCTCTTGAGGCCTTTTTTCTAGATACTGTATATTTCAAAGTGATGGCCCAGAGGTGGAATAGAGATTAAGTGGAGGAAGATGCATAAAGGAGGCGGCTGCATCTGTGGTTAAAAGAATAAAGCAGAGAGAGATTCAAAGAGGGAATAGGCTCTTGGCTTAAAGTATCATCCTCTCTTAACGTGGGTAAGGGCTGGCACTTTCCATCAGCGTTGTATTTTCATGACACCATATTTATTCACAGGTCGTAAAGTTTAGAAAATAAGGACTCAGCAAGAAATTGTAAAAACTTATTGAAATTAAGACTTCTCTAGAAGTTTAGCTTTTTTTTCTGGATAGACTCTACACTCAACATTAGGTAAGTACTTAGATTAGGTTTATTCAGTATTTCTGAGACTTACAGGATTAAGACAGAATAAAAACCTTGCATGCAACTGTGCCTTGTTACCAAGGAGGAAAATAGTAATGCATTAAAATCAAACACTAATGATTGAACAGTATTAAATCAGTCTTCTCAGTCGTACTAATGCAAACTATCATTTCTTGAAAAAAAAAAAAAAAAAGCTACCCAAATAAAGATATGAGATTACTCATGGTGTAAGTGAACACAAAAATAGATACAACTAAGATAAATTAAATTGCTATCTTCATTACATTGTAAGCTCTTTCACAGCAAGGAACATGCTCTCTTTCTCATGTATTATCTAGCTTACGTTGAAACCTTTGACCATGTTCTTCATTGGTGAACCCATTATTTGTGATACAATACTACAACAGGAAATAACTTTCATTAATTTGCATCATGACTTAGACAAACAATCCAAGAGTTTGAATTAAACCACACTGACTATCAATGGCTCTATGACTTTGGAAAAGCAATTTACAGTACAGAATTGTTCTGACATATGAGAAAGTAATTTTTTTTTTTTTTTTTTTTTTTTTTT
>NW_016807894.1:236919-245789 GCF_001698545.2 Rhinopithecus bieti
CCTCCCGGGTTCACGCCATTCTCCTGCCTCAGCCTCCCGAGTAGCTGGGACTACAGGCGCCCGCCACCTCGCCCGGCTAGTTTTTGTATTTTTAGTAGAGACGGGGTTTCACCGTGTTAGCCAGGATGGTCTTGATCTCCTGACCTCGTGATCCGCCCGTCTCGGCCTCCCAAAGTGCTGGGATTACAGGCTTGAGCCACCGCGCCCGGCCGAGAAAGTAATTTTAAAAGGAAAGGTGTATATATAATATTTTACTATGAATAGTGTAATATATAGTTAAATAACTTAGCAGGCCCCTGATTATTTATATTATTCTTACCCAGTGTATGTTTGACATTACAATGATTGCATATTAGGTTACACCAGAACACAGGATGTGCCATTCATCAAATATTATTCTGGGTCCCCAAACAGATACATGTTTCAATGCAAACACTGTTGGGAGACCCCCTGAAACTACTGCTACAGAATAAAAGATGAAATGCTCTTAATTATTGTAAATACAAAATTGCATGCAGGATTGTATAAAGACAATCCTGCATTCTGGGCTGCCAGAATGAGCCAACAGTGCATGATGTGCTTCCCCCTGCAGAGAGCCTATAAACGGATGTGCAGTCAGGGAGGTTTCGCATCACCAAGATTCCTATCCCAGAAAAGCAGATGATCATAGCTCTGGGAATGGAATGAGACTCTTGTGGAGAGCCTATAAACAGACGCATGTGGGGCACCTGTTCATGTGGATAAGATAGGGTTATAAATGCTCTTATCTTGCCACAGCTTTTCTAGGTCTCTTTAGGGTTAAGGCATACTCCCTTGTGAGAATTTCTGATCTAACCAGTTGTCTAGCTTCATGTCCTGTTTCTATTGATTGTTTGCAACCAGCTTTTGCTGCAACTGTTACTGCTGATTAATATCTTGCTAATCATAGGTTATGGATAGACTGTATTTCTGTTTTAAGGCTCTGTTAGAAATTGCTGACGTACACACTATATTATAAATTCTTATCTCTCTATACTGTACTTCTGCATATCGATGTTATGTTAAAGAATTACTTCATCCCCACGTGACCATCTCACCTCATAATCAAACAAACCTAAATCCCTCACTAACCTACCCTGCCCTCACTAAACTTAATAATAAATGCTGGTATATCCAGTGCATTGAAAGCATCACAGGACCAGAAGACGGTGACCCCCCTGGACCCAGCTTTCACTATCTTGTGTATGTCTATTATTTCTCAACCTGCTGATCCACCTGGGACCAAAGAAAGACCCCTGTTGCATTGCAGGCTGCTGGCCAGGTCCCACAATAAAACACAACATAGAATTTCCTTATTAGTAAGAAGACTAGCTTATATTTAACATATCAGATTTAATTTGATTTTACAATAATGCCAAATTATAACTGGCAGCTCATTTACTTTTTTGTGTACAAGTACTGTGTTCCTAGTGTTTGCAGGATGAACTGTTGTCTTAGGTGGAATTATCCCAGATACAGACCAGTAGCCAAGGATTTGAGTGCAATTGATTTATAAGGTAAATGCTCCTAGAAGTAACTGGTAAGGAAGAGGAAGAAGCTGGGTGCAATTTCAGAAGTTCCAGCCTCAGTCTGATCTCACAGGGAACTATGGAGTGTACATTATTATTCAAAATTTGTGGTCCCAGGAGGCAAGGGAACAGCAGCCAGTCTTTGGCTCTTGGCAGCAGTGCTGGGGTGTGGGTTGGAGAGAGTGACTCAGAGGGAGGCAAGTTGACTCAGCAGAAGCACCAACTGTCTTTCACAGTTTATTGTCTGCCTGCCTGAGTCAAGGATCATTTGATCACAAGTAATAAAGAGTACCTCAAGCTTGTTTAAGCAAAAAGAAATTTATTAAACTAATATTTGACTATGTCATAAAATAGTATATAGGAATAATAGCCTGGGACACCAGGGACTGAATGTGGAAACTAGAAAGCCAAAAGGGACCAAAGAAGTCTTTCATTTTCTATCTCTTTCCATACTGTGTGTCTTGCCTCTGTTTCTTTCCAAAGAAACCCTCTCTCTGATGCTCATTTGTATATTATGCCCTCCAGTTCCTGAATTTTTATGAACTTTCAGTTGCAGAGAAAATGTACACTGACTCGGAGCTTCTATCTCTTAGTTCTAGATCTTGTAAGAGGGAATCTGGTTCAGGTAGCAATCTGTTTCCATGAGATTACTGGGAAGGAGAAAGCCAGCATCATAAAATTTACCTGGAAGAACCCATCCCTGGCAACTCACAAAGAATCAGTGTGGACTCTCAAGGACCCTGAAAGCATCTCTAATATACTACATAAAATCTACTCTTCCAACATGTGGAGGAGTTTGCAGGAGATGGCAGTTAAATGTTTTGCTTTTAAGTGTATAGTCTACCTTTGAACAACATGGATTTGAGTTGCCCAAGTCCACTCATGTGTAAATTTTCTTCTGCCAACCCTGACACAGAAAGATGAACCCCCTCTGTTCCTTTTCCTCTACAGCTTACTCAGTGTGAAGATGACGAGGAAGACTTTTGTGATGATCCACTTGCACTTAATACAGAATAAATATATTAATATTTTCTTTTCCTTATAATTTTTTTATTTTTTATTTTTTTTACTTTAAGTTCTGGGATACATGTGCTGAAGGTACAAGTTTGTTACATAGGTATACATGTGCCATGGTAGTTTGCTGCACCTATCAACCCGTCATCTAGTTCTTAAGTTAGGTATTTGTCTTAATGCTCTCCCTCCCTTTTCCCCCACCCCCTGAACCCCTGACAGGCCTCGGTGCATGATGTTCCCCTCCCCATGTCCATGTGTTCTCGTTGTTCAACTCCCACTTATGGGTGAGGACATGCATTGCTTGGTTTTCTGTTCCTGTGTTAGTTTGCTGAAGATGATGATTTTCACCTTCATTCATGTCCCTGCAAAGAACGTGAACTCATTCTTTTTTATGGCTGTATAGTATTCCATGGTGTATATGTGCCATATTTTTCTTTATCCAGCCTATCATTGATGGACATTTGGGTTGGTTCCAAGTCTTTGCTATTTTAAATAGTGCAGCAATAAACATACATGTGCATGTGTCTTAATTGCAGAATGATTTATAGTCCTTTGGGGCTATATCCAGTAATGGGATCAAATGGTATTTCTAGTTTTAGATCCTTAGGGATTCACCACACTGTCTTCCACAATGGCTGAACTAATTTACACTCCCACTAACAATATAAAAGCATTCCTATTTTTCCACAGCCTTGCCAGGATCTGTTGTTTTCAGACATTTTAATAATCACCATTCTAACTGGTGTGAGATGGTATCTCATTGTGGTTTCGATTTGCACTTCTCTAATGACTAGAGATGATGAGCTTTTTTTCATGTTTGTTGGCTGTATAAATGTCTTCTTTTGAGAAGTGGCCGTTCACATCCTTGGTCCACTTTTTGATGGGGTTGTTTTTTTCTTATAAATTTAAGTTCCTTGTAGATTCTGGACATGAGACGTTTGTCAGATGGATAGATTGCAAAAATTTTCTCCCATTCTGTAGGTTGCCTGTTCACTCTAATGATAGTTTCTTTTGCTGAGCAGAAGCTCATTAGTTTAATGAGATCCCATTTGTCAATATTGGCTTTCATTGCAATTGCTTTTGATGTTTTAGCCATGAAGTCTTTGCCGATGCCTACATCCTGAATACTGTTGGCTAGGTTTTCTTCTAGGGTTTTTATGGTTTTAGATTTTACACTTACGTATTTAATCCATTTTGAATTAATTTTTGTATAGGATATAAGGAAGGGGTCCAGTTTCCATTTTCTGCGTATGGCTAGCCCATTTTCCCAGCACCATTTATTAAACAGGGAATCCTTTCCCCATTGCTTGTTTTTGTCAGGTTTGTCGAAGATCAGATGGTTGTAGATGTGTGGTGCTATTTCTGAGGCCTCTGTTCCATTCCATTGGTCTATATATCTGTTTCAGTACTAATACCATGCTGTTTTGGTTACTGTAGCCTTATAGTATAGTTTGAAGTCAGGTAGCATGATGCCTCCAGCTTTGTTCTCTTTGCTTAGGATTGTCTTGGCTCTCTGGGCTCCTTTTTTGGTTCCATATGAAATTTAAAGTAGCTATTTTTAGTTCTGTGAAGAAAGTCAATGGTAGTTTGATGGGGATAGCATTGAATCTGTAAATTGCTTTGGGCAGTATGGCTCTTTTCACGATACTGATTCTTAATATCCATGAGCATGGAATGTTTTTCCATTTGTTTGTGTCCTGTCTTGTTTCCTTGAGCAGTGGTTTGTCTCTGCATTGGTCTTGCTGAGAGCTGCAGACTGGAGCTGTTCCTTTTCAGCCACCTTGCCAGTTAAAAAAAAAAACAAAAAAAAAAAAAAAAAAAAAAAAACTATCATTTTCTTAATAATATTTTCTTTTCTCTAGCTTACTTCACTGTAAGAATACAGTATATAATACATATAGCATACAAACTATGTATTAATCAACAGTTTGTGTTATCATTAAGGCTTTTAGTTAACAGTAATCTATTATTAGGTAAGTTTTTGGGGAGTCAAAAGTGCAGGAGGAGTTGGTGTGCCCAACCCCTGAAATGTTCAAGGGTCAACTATATGTACTATACAGATTTGGTGGGAAACAAAAGCAGATTGTGTGATCTATTTACTAATATCCTAATTATTCCCTATTGCAGATAATGCCACTAAAAACTGGAAATACAGAAATGCATTAAACTAGCATCATTGAGAATTGCCTAAATAGTAAGATGGCCCTAAAATGACTGATTTTCATATGTAGTTATAGCACTGTAAATTGGTACAACCTTTTAGAAAGCAATTTGATTATAAGCATAAGAGCCATAAAAGTGTTCATGTCCATTGACCCTGTAGTCTTACTTATAAGAAACTATCATAAACAATTCAAAATATGGGGAAAACTTTTATATACTATATGTTTATTATAGAAGTACTTGCAGAGAAAAAACAGAAAATAATCTTAAAATACTTCAAAAAGGGAATAATTAAATAAACCACTGGAATATTCTTCAGTCATTAAAGTTGCATTCATGGGAAAGATGAAACACCATGGAAAAATATTTATGTGCTCTTAAGTGAAACAGCAGAATGCCACACTGGAAGGAAATTCAGAGAGCAATAAGGGTAAAATGCATTGAGGGTAAAATTACCCTAAGACACTAATCATTATTGAATTCAAGTGGTAAAATTACATGCTTTTAAAAAATATCCAGAATTGTTTCCAATGCATTTATTTAATAAAATAGCTTACAAAATTGCTAAAATATTACCATCACCTTCTATATTGGATACAGTTTACATTCTGTAGAGCTGCTTCTTACTTCTCTTCAATGGGCTACAAACTCTCTTGAAATCTACTACTTTTTGAAATGATTTTATAAGTTAAAACTGTATCTCTAAGCACCTGAAAACTACCGAGAGGAAAATAGACAAGCCAGCTTAAGTAACTCCTGTGAATAACCTTCAGAAGAGTCTGAAGAAGTGGCTCTATTTAGAAAAAAAAAAATATTGGAGGAGGAAGGGACCTGTAAATCCTTAGAAGTCTCTGAAACTGTCAAAAATAAAGCAGCAATATGGTAGAAGAATCTACAGCTTTCAGTACAGATTTTATAAAGTATCCAGGAAGGCAGCAAAAGAAAGAGCAATTAGCACATGCTCAAGAAACCATCAGCCACGTAGATTTTCTTTTACCGGTGATTATTAGCTTGATTCTCCTGCCTGTTTATAGGAGGCTGGAGTATTACAAAATCATGCAGAAAGAAAGCGTTTGCATTTGAACTGGCCTTTAAAGGCTATAGAAGTTCCATACTAGGCAAGATGAGCAAAATGTCTATCTTAAATATTCCTTTCTCGTAAACTCTTAGTTTATGAGAAAGCATCTGCCATTTTGTTTGCTCCCTTTTTTGCCCGTAGGTCACCATTCTTAGTATCCTGTAATCCTCCTACCTTAACCACTGCTAACCATATCCAAGAGCGTGACTCAAAGGCTGCCTGTAATGGTTTTCCTAGAGTGTCTGGAAAAAAGCATACAAACTGGTCAGGTGTCACAGGTCTGTCTATTTTTGCACAAAGACTGTCTTTATCAATTACACTAATGTAATTAGTCACTCGTGGCTGGAAAATAGAAGCAGGGTAGAAAATAGCTCAATCATTTTAATGTTGGAGTTCTAGGGTGAGGAGTACTGGATGCCTTTCTTTTCTTTTCTTTCTTTTTTTTTTTTTGAGACAGAGTTTCACTCTTGTTGCCCAGCCTGGAGTGCAGTGGCGTGATCTCAGCTCACAGAAACCTCTGCCTCCCAGATTCAAGCTATCCTCCTGTCTCAGCCTCCCGAGTAGCTGGGATTACAAGCGCATGCCACCACACCTGGCTAATTTTTGTATTTTTAGTAGAGACAGGGTTTCATCATATTGGTCAGGTTGGTCTTGAACTCCTGACCTCAGGTGATCCACACACCTGGGACTCCCAAAGTGCTGGGATTACGGGTGTGAGCCACTATGCCGTCCTAGTTACCTTTTATTAGGGACCGACAAGATAGGCAGGACTTGAGAAGAGGCCTAGGTCCTAAGTAACGTTTCACTTCTCCAGGAGGACTGACTGTGTGGTACTTCAGAATTTTTCCCATTTTCTTGCTTTTCTGATTTTGACATATGTCTATTGATTGCAATAAAGTAGCCAAATTAATTCTGAACATACAAATGAAATACTGTTTTAATAATCTCACCTGTTTCCCAGAAAATGCAAGATATTTGAGGCTTTAAAAATTGCAAAAATACGGGTCTCATGCTTTTATTAAGTTGAAACAGTTCAATATTTTCAAATCAAAATATATAAATGGATTTTAACATCATCATAAAGTTTCAGAAAGAATTTGCTAATGTGAAAATGCAGAAGTTTGATTTTTTTCCAAAGAAATATAGAAAATAACTTTTGATGATTACTATACTAGTAACAAGAAACTTCACTATTATAATTTTCAGATTTTTCCCCTATCTACAAATATATATTGGCAACTTCTGGTAAAACTGTTAAGTCTTAATTTTGAAGCATTTTACATCATAAGGGATTGATTCTACGTGAAAAAAGACATTAGAAGTTAGTATCTTTAAAATAGTTAATAAGACATTTGAATTTACATTTGAAATAGCTAGTGTTATCACTGATTTAAATCACATGAAAATACTAGATGGATTAGAGGGTGCAGATTCCTCCTTTCATCAGTTAAGTTATTGAACCTGAGTGCACAGAAGCTCTGAGTACACAGAAGGTCCTTTGGAAAAAATTCTTCTCTCAAAATTTTTACCAAAAATGTAACACTCATTTCCACATAGTCAAATACATCAGATATTCTACAAATTCTGCTGATTCTCCAGTGGAACTGTCATTCCTGGAGTCCTCTACCCTTTGTCTTACACTGGATAGATTAGCTCCTGTGCAGCTCTTCCTGGGACTGGCTTTGACCTTCATCGTGGGAACTGTCTTTTCCTGTCTTTTATGCAAACTATAAACCTGCCCTTTACTTCACACTCTATATAAATATTAACTTCAAATGGATCATAGATTTACATGAAAGGATTAAAACCAAAAAACTTCTAGAATATAACAGTAAAAAATAGTGACTTTGGCAAAGAGTTCTTTAATAGAGCATTAAAAGCTTGGACTATAAACAAGAAAATGGATAAATTAAAACTCATTGAAATTTTTTAAATGGTCTTCAAAAGATATAGTTAAGATAATTAAAAGGCAAACCCAGGCTGGGAGAAAGACTTGCAATATATACACACACACGTATGATTGATATATATATTTATATATATGCAATATGTATGTGTATACACACAAATATACCAAGAATATATAAAGAAATGTACAAAGAATGTATAATATATATATATAATGTATATAAAGAATATATAAAGAAAATATGAAAAAGCCTTACTACTAGAAAATATGAAGAAAAATCATTAAAAAATGGAGGGGAACAAAAGATTTGGACACTTAAATGAAGATATACAAATGACCCAAGAAAAGTTGTCCAATATTATTAGTTATTAGAGAAATGCAAGTTAAAACTGTAATTAGACACCACTACTGGACCAGTGTTAATTTATTGCTTTTCAGATGCACATTTGCCCTTCAGCACCAGCTGTGATATTGGACTGGCTATCTTAAGCATTCTTTCTTTACAGTGAGCAGAATGCTAACCATTCTCAGTAGACAGCACACACTGCCGGAGCAAGAGGCTTCTCTTGATGGTTCTAGCTGCTGCACAGTTGCTCAGTGGTGCAGATGTGTGGCCTATCTGTGCTGCTCTGCTCCAGCCTTGTGTTCAGACTTTGTCATCTCTAAGCAGACCTAGAAATGTGTATCAAAATCAGGAATGATGGTAAGGGAGGTTGAGAAAACTACTGGGGTCTGGGAAGAACGGCCCAGAAAAGGAAGAGCTAGGATAACAAATAGTATGTTCGAGAGGAGTAAGTGAGAGAAATATCTCATGAATTACCAGATATAAGGGATGCCTGTTCCTAATGGATTCTTGCATCTTTATGGCTATATTTCCTGTGGGCTAAAACTGTTTAAAGATCTTTAGTTAAACAAGACGGTTCAACTAATTCACTTAGATTTTTGAAGCTACCTTGTGGCAGAAATTGGGTTTGAAAAGGTTGAATAATATTTCATTGTATACATGGTTCAAGTTTGCTTTATTAATAAATTTATGAATTTGTTTATCATTTCTAAAGTGTTCCTTATTACAGAGACCCTCTTCCATTACGCTACCTTTCACAGAGCCCGTGAAAGGATTATATGGGGGGTGAGTGTGTGCGCATGTGTATGTATATGT
>NW_016807895.1:0-10786 GCF_001698545.2 Rhinopithecus bieti
CCCAGCGGCTTTGTTTACCTACTTAAGCCTCAGCAATGGCGGGCACCTCCCACAGCCTTGCTGCTGCCTTGCGGTTAGATCGCAGACTGCTGTGCTAGCAATGAGGGAGGCTCTGTGCGCGTGGGACCCTCCCGGCCAGGTGTGGGTATAATCTCCTGGCATGCCCATTTGCTTAAAGTGCAGTATTGGGGTGGGAATGACCCTATTTTCCAGGTGTTGTGTGTCTCAGTTCCCCTGGCTAGGAAAAGGATTCCCTTCCCCTTGCGCTTCCCAGGTGAAGCAATGCCTCACCCTGCTTCAGTCCAAAATATATTTTAAATGGATAAAATTTCCAAGAAGTAGAGATTATATTAAAAAAAAATCAAACCTGATTTATTGATATTCCTGAGAGAGGAGAGAGAGTAATAACCTTAAAAAAACATATTTGAAGATATAACCCATAAAAATTTCCCTAATGTCACTAGGGAAGTTGACATAGAAATTCAAAGAAATAGAGAGAACTCTGGCAAGATACTATACAAGAAAACCATCCCTGAGAAACATAGTCATTAGATGTACCAAACTCAATGCTAAAGAAAGCATCTTAAAACTAGCTGGAAAGAAAGGTCACATCATATACAAAAGAAACCCAATCAGACCAGGAATAGACCTCTCAGTAGAAACATTGCAAGCCAGAAGAGATTGGGGCCCTATTTTCAGAATCATTAAAGAAAATAAATTTCAACCAAGATTTTCATATCCCATTAATCTAAGCTTCGTAAGTGAAGGAGAAATAAAATTTTTCTCAGACAAGCAAATTCTGATGGAATTTGTTATGACTAGGCTAGCCTTACATGAGTTCCTTAAAGGAGTATTAAACATATCCCCCCCCACAAAAAAATATGATAGTACCACCAAAACACAGGTAAGCACATAGCAGACAGGCACTATAAGCAAGCAAGTCTATATAACAACCTGTTAACAACACAATGACAGAATCAAAATCACATATACAAATACTAATCTTGAATGTAAATAGGCTAAACACCTTACTTAGAAATAAAATATATGTGTACCCAATATTAGAACAACCAGATTTATAAAATATGTCCTTCTTGACCTACAAAGAGATGTAGCTTCACAATAATAGTTGGAGACTATTTTCAGACAGGCGTTATAAGCAAGCAAGTCCACATAACAACCAGGTAACAACAAAATGACACAATAAAAATCACACATACCGATACTAACCTTGAATGTAAATGTTCTAAACACCTCACTTAAAAGGCATACAGTGTCAAGCTGAATAAAAATACAAGAGCCATCTGTTCACTGTCTTTAAGAAACCCATCCCACATGTAACAACACCCATAGCCTCAAAATAAAAAAGATGGAGAAAGATTTACATGCAAATGAAAAGAAAAAAAAAGAACAGGTGTCACTATTCTTACATTAGATGCAACAGAATTTAAAACAACAACAATTAAGATGGAAAAGAAGAGAATTACTGATAACAAAGGGTTCAATTAAACAAGAATACTTAATTATCCTAAATATATATGCATCCAATATTGAAACACCCAGATTCATAAAATAAGTCATTCTTGACCTACAAAGAGATGTAGCCTCACAATAATAGTGGAAGCCTTCAAAATCTTCCAGACAATATTCGACAGATTATTATAGAGAAAACTAACAAATAAATTATGGGCTAAACTTGATACTCAACCAATTGGACCTAATTGACATCTACAGAATACTATACTCAAGAGCCACAAAATATACATTCTTCTTATCTTCACACTGTTCATATTCTAACATCATGCTTGGTCATAAATGTAAGTCTCAGTAAATTAAAAAATAAAATAAAATCATGACAAGTACCTTCTTGGACCATGTTGCCTTAAAAATAAAGTTAGTATCAAGAAGATCTCTTTAAATTACATAAATATATGGAAATTTGAAACTTGCTCTCAAATAACTCCTGGATGAACTATGAAATTAAGGCAGAATTAATAAATTAATAAAAACAGGAACACAGCTTACCAATATTTTGGGGATGCAACTAAAGCTATTAAAAGTTTATAGTGCTAAATGCCTTCATGAATAAGTTAGAAAGATGTCAAATTAACAATCTAACACTACACCTACAGGAACTAGACAAATATAACAACTCTACCCCAAAGCTAGCAGAAGAGAAGAAATAACTAAAATTAGATGAGAGCTGAAAAAAATTGTGGTGTAAAAATCCATCAAAAGATCAACAAAACCAAGAGTTGGGTGTTCAAAATATTTAAAAGATTGATAAACCTCTAGCTAGATTAACAAAGGAAATGAAAAAGAGAAGATCCAAGTAAATACAGTTAGAAAAGACAAAGATGACATTGTAATCAATCTCACCGAAATACAAAGGACCCTAAGAGACTATTATGGACAACTCTATGCATACAAGTTAGAAAATTTAGCGGAAATAGATACATTCTTGGAAACAAACATCTCCTCAGAATTAAATCACGAAGAAAGTAAAATCCTGAAAAGGGCCGGGCGCGGTGGCTCAAGCCTGTAATCCCAGCACTTTGGGAGGCCGAGATGGGTGGATCACGAGGTCAGGAGATCGAGACCATCCTGGCTAACACGGTGAAACCCCGTCTCTACTAAAAAAATACAAAAACTTAGCCGGGCAATGTGGCGGGCACCTGTAGTCCCAGCTACTTGGGAGGCTGAGGCGAGAGAATGGCGTAAACCCAGGAGGCAGAGCTTGCAGTGAGCTGAGATCCGGCCACTGCACTCCAGCCTGGGGGACAGAATGAGACTCCGTCTTAGAAAAAAAAAAAAATGCTGAAAAGACCAATAAGTTCTGAAATTGAATTGGTAATAAAACCTGTCAGCCATAAAATCCCTGGACCAGACGAATTCACAACCAATTTCTACCAACATACAAAGAGTGGATGCCAATCTTACTGCAACTATTCCAAAAATTCAAGGAGGAGGGGCTGCTCTTGAACCCATTCTATGAAGCCAGCATCAGTCTGATACCAAAATCTGGCAGAAATATCATGAAAAAAATTAAACTTCAGGCCAATAATCCTAAAGAACATAGACATAAAAATCTTCAATGAATATCACACTGACTCCAGCAGCATATCAAAAAGTTAATACACCATGATCAAGCAGGTTTTATTCCTAGGATGCAAGGCTGGTTCAATACATGTTAATCACTAAATGCAATTTACTCCATAAACAGAATTAAAAGAAAAAAAGATATGATCATCTCAATAGACACAGAAAAAGATTTTAATAAATCCAACATCCCTTCACAATAAAAACCTTCGACAGATGAGGCATCAGAGGAACACACATAAAAATAATACATCCATAAAAATAATAAGGGCCATCTATGACAAACACACAGCCAACATCACACTAAATGTGCAAATGATGGAAACATTCTGCTTGAGAACTGTAACAAGATAAGGATGCCCACTCTCACAACTGCTATTCAACAAAGTACTAGAAGGCCTAACCAGAGAGATTTTGGGTGTTGAAACTATTCTGTATAATGCTAAAATTATGGATATATAACATTATGTATTTGTTAAAAATGTAAACAAGAGTGTGAACTTCAATGTAAACTATTAATTTTATTAGCAATAACACATCAGTACTGTGTCATAATCTGAAGACATTAATAATAGCAGAAACGTGTGTGTGTGTGTGTGTGCATGCATGCACACACACACATGTTTGAGGAGAGGTGCAAGAAAACTGTACTATCTGCTCTAATTTTTAATAAGAATTGTTTTAAGAAGTTAAAGAAAACTACCATCAGAGTGAACAGGCAACCTACAGAATGGGAGAAAATTTTGCAAAGCTACTCAATCTGAGCAAAGGCTAATATCCAGAATCTAGCAAAGAACTCAAAACAAATTACAAGAAAAAAAATACAAACAAGCCCATCAAAAAGTGGCAAAGGATATGAACAGACATGTTGTTTTTTTTTTTTTTTTTTTTTTTTCTTTTTTTTTTTTTTTTCTCAAAAGAAGTACATTCATACAGCCAACAGCAACACATGAAAAAATGCTCATCATGCAGCTCGGCCAATGAGAGAAATGCAAATCAAAAACGCCACAATGAGAATACATGCTCACACCAGTTAGAATGCAATCATTAAGAAGTCAGGAAACAACAGGTGTTGGAGAGGATGTGGAGAAATAGGAAGCACTTTTACACTGTTGTGGGATTGTAAACTAGTTCAACCCATTATGGAAAACAGTATGGCAATTCCTCAAAGGATCAGAACTAGATGTAGCGCATCTGACGCGCAGGCCATCCGCACTACTGGGTATATAGCCAAAGATTATAAATTGATTCTACTACAAAGACACAATGCACACGTATGTTTATTGTGGCACCTAATTCACATTAGGGCAAAGCTTGGGATCAACCCAAATGTCCACCTGTGACAGATCTGGATTAAGAAAATATGGCACATATAACACGCATGGAATACCTATGCAGCCATAAAAAAAGGATGAGTTTGGGCATGCTTTATAAGGGAACATGGATGCAGCTGGAAACCATTATTCTTAGCAAGACATCAGCAAGAAGAGAAAAACCAAACACCCGCAATATTCTCACTCATAGGTGGGGGACTGAACAATGAGATCACTTGGAGCCGGGAGCGGGAACATCACACACTGGGGCCTATCATGGGGAGGGAGGAGGAGGGAGGGATTGCATTGGGGAGTTATACATGATATAAATGATGAATTGAATTGATGGGTGCTGATGAGTTGATGGGTGCAGCACACCAACATGGCACAAGTATACATATGTAACAAACCTGCACGTTATGCACATGTACCCTATAACTTAAAGTATAATAATAAAAAAAAAAAGTTAAAGAATAGTATATAATGACTAAAGGCTGTTAAAATTGTACCAAAGTAGAAAATCTGGATTTTATATCATAGAGAATAAAATGATGAGGGTTTGCCCTATATAACAGCCTTTAATCATTGTATGCATATAATCATTGTACATATAGTCATCTGTGTTTGGGGCAGATTTTTAGGATATTAGATTTTTCCAGTATTTAAGGAGAGATTGATATGTATGAGACAGAATGTGTAACTTGTCAGATCAAAAGGGTATCAGATTTTCCATGGAAGATGCAGTGGTTAGTAGGTGACTAGAATGTAAATATACTGGGCCAATATTTTTTTTTTAATGGATGAAGAAAGAATCCAAATTAATGTAAAGAAAACAAATGTTAAACTTCAAGACATGAATATTAACTGAGGATGTGAATTACAATTGAACTTACTGTGTTATTACTTGAGGTGTGAGAAGATGTAAGCTATGGCAAAGTTAAGGCCGAATTTCATATGCTGTGCTAGAGATTTGTGACTTTATCCTGTCCTGGGAGACAAGTCTGCGTGCATCTTTTGCATTCCATTACATCTTACAAGAGGAGGCACTCACTGTTTTTTTTCCAAATTATGTTCCAAGTATGTATACAGTAGGATAGTGACTACAAAAAGATAGAAGAAACAGTCAGAGAGGGATGAAATACAGAAGATATGGTAGGAAAAACAACAAAGAAAAAATATGTAAAGTTTTTCAAAGTAAATCATCAACAGTGACAAATGCTTTATAGATCAAGTAGCTTGAACACTAAGTGAGCCTATCCATTTCAGTAATTAGGAAATTACTAGTGGTCAGAGTCATTTTAGTGGTAACTGGATTGAAGTAGGTTGAGGAGTAAGTTTGGGGTACGAAATGAGAGACAAACAGCTAGAACAATGCTTTAATAAAATTAGACAGGCTAGTTGTTAAAGAGAGACCCATGTTGGAGGTAAATTTGTTTGTTTTAAGATGGAAAAAAAAAAAACCTAGAACATGAGTTTATGCTACAGCAAAACAAACTTGAGAAATTTGGAAATATATGACAGGAGATAATCAATGGGTCAATACTTTGCAGAGATAGAGTTCTCTGAAATTGGAAGAAAAAGTGGACATAAGTAAGAAAGAGCATGTGGGTCTTGTCACACAAAACTGAGGAATTCTGGATGTAGAAATCAAATTCAGATAACAGGAGAGTTAGAATAGTATTGGATAGGAAATTTGAGGACTGTGTTATCAAAGTGCATCTTATGATTTTGTGCTAAAGCTAAGTCACAGTGATCCATGGCAATGATTAAAAACATTTTGTCATTTGTATTCCAAAGACTCCCTGAATTGATAATAATATTGGAGTGGTGGAGGAATAATATAAAATATTCATTAAGGCTATTAAAGAATATTCTTAGGCAGGAAAAAAAGAGAAATCAACAATAAGACACTATTTCCTTAATCTCTTTTCTAACTCTAGTATTTTATAAATACATAAAAACCCTGTAGAAGAGTAAGAAAGGGTAACCACTTCTGAGAAAGTAGGCCCCGGAGGCACACATTTTTGATAAGTCCAGTTAATTGCCTAGAAGTTCCTCCAGGCCAAGAGCAATGAATCAGTGAACATTTGTGTAGGGATGGCAGTGCCAATTCCCTTTGGCTATAAAAAGTTTATTGGAATTGATGATTTAAATCTCTTCTCAGCTAAAAGCATGTATGGTTTATCTGGATTATTCTTTGTATTATAGTTCTGTGTACTTTTCAGGCCTGTATTCACTACTGAATTATATGTTACCTTAAGGCAAATAGTAGGTGTTACTCATTTTTTTTCAGTACAGAGTCTTTCTCTCTTTCTCTCTTTCTCTCTCTCTCTCTCTCTCTGTGTGTGTGTGTGTGTGTGTATATATATATATAAAACAGGAGTGTGAACTTCAATGTAAACTATGAATTTTATTAGCAATAATGGATCAGTACTGTGTCATAATCTGAAGATAATAATAGCAGAAACGTGTACGTGTGTGCGTGCACGCAAACACATGCATGTTTGAGGAGAAGTGCAAGAAAACTGTACTATCTGCTCTAATTTTTTATAAGAACTGTTTTAAAAAGTTAAAGAATAGTATACAATGACTAAAAGCTGTTAAAATTGTACCAAAGTAGAAAATCTGAATTTTATATCATAGAGAATAAAATGATGAGGGTTTACTCTATATACAAATATATATAATATATACAAATATATAGTATATAATCATATATAATCATACATATAACATTATATATGATTACATATATGATTATATACTATGTATTATGTATTATATATAAGATTTATATACACAAGTGTGTATATAAAATGCATACTCAATGTCTAAAATTATATGCACATTAGTTTAAAAAAGTGTTTGCTAAAGAAAAAAATGCATTGTACAAGGAAAAAACATTCACTATTTAATAGTCATTATTTCTGCTTGAGAACAGAAAAGACAAAATTCCGTTGAAGTGTAACATTTAGTATATGCCCTCTGGTAATCTACTTTCTACTTTCAGAAATAATTGAGATGAATCCAAGAGAAAGATCTTAAAGTGGTCCTGAAGCAGTTTACAGCTTTGCCTTCTTTACCATGAAATACTATAGTTTTTAGCCAATATCGCATATACTACTTGGAATGTATATAGAATTAAACATTTCTTTAGTTGTCCTACAAGTCTACCATCATCTGAAACAAACAATAAAATAGTTGAAACACAATTCTTATGAGATATCAAAGATCCTGACTTTTTGAGCTATTATAAGTAATTAATGACATTATCTCTTAAATGCTTTGTACAGTTTTTGGTACAAGATGAGTATGGAATAAATATAAACTTTTGTATTAGTTTGCTAGTTGACTTACAGAAATAGACATTTGTTTTCTCACAATTCTGGAGGCTGGACATTCAAGAGCAATGCACCGTTCTGGCAGGTTTCTCTCCCTGGCTTACATATGGCTACTTTCTCCCTGTGTCTTCACGTGCCTTTTCTTTGTGCATTCCTTGTGTCTCTCTCTATCTTCTTATGATGACACTGTATTCAGGTACCCACGCTAAGGTCTACAGTTTATATTAATCATCTCTTTGATGACCTTATCTCTAAATAGTCACATAGATTAGTGGTCACCCTTAAGAGTTCATTTAGTCTTAATCACCTCTTTAAAGGGCTTAACTTCAAATATAGTTACATTTCTAGGTACCAGAAGTTGACACTTCAATTTATGGATTTTGGAGAGTTGCATTATGTCCCTCTAAAATTCATATATTGAAGTGTCAGCTTCAATATTAAATATTAAAATAATAATGTTAGTAACTATAACATTATTAATAACATTATTGTTTTATTATAATTATAAAATTATACTATATTATTAAAATATAACAAAATACTAAAATAATAATAATNATATTATTAAAATATAACAAAATACTAAAATAATAATAATAATTTTACTGGTATTCAAATAGCAAAATTATTCTTTTGTTAGAGTCAGGTGGTAAACTTCTACAATTTTCTGTAAATATCAACTTATTTATTTCGATTGTATATTATTTTGTAAGAAATTACCTTGAAATTTAATGACTTGAAACCAAACTAAACTTGTTGTCTTCACAATTTCGCATGTTAGGAATGTGAGAATAGTTTGGCTGAGCAGATAATCTTTGGTCAGTGCTGGGTCAGTTGGATTGGCCTGGCCTGAAGAGTTAATTTCTAGAACAGGTGTTGCACACATAACTAGTCCCTTTGACCACCCTCTTTAAACCTTTCCAAAGATGTCTCAACCTCCAGGGTCTTTCCTCATGACCTGATTTTATTTTATTTATTTATTTTTGTGTGTGGGGGGTGGGGTGGTTGTTTGTTTTTTTCTTTTCACAACATGGTGATCACAGGTTAGCTTACTTTTTTTTTTTTTTTTTTTTGAGACGTAGTCTTGCTCTGTTGCCCAGGCTGGAGTGCCCTGGCACTGCAAGCTCCGCCCCCCGGGTTCACGGCATTCTTCTGCCTCAGCCTCCGGAGTAGTTGGGACTACAGTTGCCCGCCACCACACCCAGCTAATTTTTGTATTTTTAGTAGAGTAGCTCACTCTCTTACATGGCAGCTTCGGGTCACCACAGCTTTTCCCTAGTCCAGGTGCCTGCAGCAGTAGCTGCGTGCAGTACATCAAGTTCAGCAGGAGCCATGAAACGCAGTCGCCATCCGTGCAGGCAACTGGAACCGCCTGCCCCACTCCACTAGCCGGCGTGCGTGGCTGTGCTCGGTGGCCCGGAGCCCATGATTGCTCGCCCACACACGCGGGGCTCATCCTTAGCAGGTGTGGAATCCAGGCCAGTAGCATGAGCGGATCACAGCCTGCTGGACCGGCCGAGGAGGTGGAACAAACCCAGTGGATGTGAGTAGTACTCAGACAGAAGGTGCAAGCGGCCACATAGGTTTCTGGCTGGCGAAGCAACATCCCAAGGATCCTGTTACATTACCAAACATTATTTACTTATCAACAAAATGTAATTGTAAATCCATGTCCACAGAATATCCCATATGATATCACAAAAAGTAACTTAAGTAGCCACAACCCCTGCCTTCTGGAATTTTACACTGAATGTTTACATTCAGTGCAAGAAAATGAAATCAGGCATGACTTGCATGTCTTCATTACATTTTTGTCAAACTTTTACTGGAAAGTAGTAATACTGATTAATCTCAGACATAAATTTAACATATATTTTATTTATCATTGTAGTACAAAGGTTAGCAATCTACAAAATGCTCTTACTCCACAAAGCATGAGAGAAACTACAGGCTAGATATTAACTGAAATTATGGATTGGCTTTGTGTGAGTAACATTTTTATGTATCATTTTCTCAGAGATTAAAATATTACAGAAATGTTAAAACAGGCATTGAAAACTTGATAACACCTTTCTTCATTTTACATAGTGCAACTTGAAAGTGTGGAATAAATATATTTGGGGGAGGAATAAATATATGTATCAGTCCTGTATCAGAGATTTGTTTTGCAAAACTATTCTTCCAATTTTTTCATTTTTCTAAATGTTGCTTTTATTTCAATTTAATTATGGAAAACATTTTTTGTTTTGTAACAATTATGTTTCCATAATTCATGATCCTTTATAGTTTAGAGGCAGATAGCTTAAGTATCAAGCAAAGTTTACTTTAGAAAGGCCAAACAATTCTTATTTTAGCATATACTCAAAAAAACAGAATGAAAATATTCCTATTTATTGGTGTCGTGTACAACCAGAAAATTTCTAAATCTCATTTCCATAAGAAATGCATGCACACAAATAGTTCTATATCACATAAGACTGTTTAGAATTCCTCTACCCTACACCATGTAGATCACAGTTTAAAATTTTGTTTTCTCATATGATGTGATCATATAATAACAGGATATCAGAAATTTAAAAAAAAATGCCTACCAAACATATGTGAGTTTTATCTTTTAAAGAGAAAAACAATTGAATAACTGTCTGGATTTCTTGTTTTGACATAATGTCAAAAAATTTCTCTATTTTTTATCTGAGGATTTTAAATTGGTGAAAATAATTTTTCTGTAGAGAAATATACCCCTTTTGTTATTAATTCTCTGCTTGAGTATTGCAATTTTATTTTAGTTTGTTATAGTGACATTTGATTTAATAGTAATGAGGTATTCAGAACTAAAATTGCTTTTAGATAAAGTAGATATGCAAAAACAAAAAGTATGGAAAAGATTTTTTTATCTGTAATAGAAAAAGTTCCATTGATTTAATTACATATTCCAAGTAAAAATGTATGTTTTTCATGAAAATGTGCTTTAAAGTTCTTGTATATAATACAATATTAGTCAACAAGAAAGGATAGCTAGATATGTTACAAATA
>NW_016807895.1:10849-57537 GCF_001698545.2 Rhinopithecus bieti
ATATGCAAAACAAAAGTATGGAAAAGATTTTTTTATCTGTAATAGAAAAGTTCCATTGATTTAATTACATATTCCAAGTAAAATGTATGTTTTCATGAAAATGTGCTTTAAAGTTCTTGTATATAATACAATATTAGTCAACAAGAAAGGATAGCTAGATATGTTACAAATAAACATTCATGTGTATAACCTACTCTACAAATAGTCACTGGCCAACTAGTGTGGTAGGATTTTTCACCTTTTCTTTCTTTTCACATATTATATTAGAAACATGTGAGACATATAGAAAAGAAAACAAATGGCATAATGAACTTCATGTACACAAGTGTTATCAACCCACGGCCAAACTTCTCCATGCGGCATCCCAACCATTTCCCACCGTCCCCATTTTAGCACCAGATTATTTTAACACAAAGTCTCGATAACATATCATATATTAAAGGCAATATTATATTCCCTTTAAAACATATACGCAATGCTTTTAAAGCCTTAATATCATTAAACAGCTAGTGTTCATATTTACCTGAATATTATGTAAATTTTTCAATTCCTAATTTTTTACTTTCGCAAAGTCATAAGGATATGAATTTTTACTTTCTGAGATCTTCCTACTTTTATCTGAATCTAGCCTGTCATTGGGTTTATTGTCCCTGTTTTGTTCCGTTTGGATTTCACTCTCAGCAGTTTCTCTTTAGTGCAAACTTTTGTCCTTGAATAGTGCTTGGGTTAGTTATTTAGATTCCAAAACAGCTCCATTCCTGAGGACTTCCAATAGTCCCTGGACACTCACTGTAAATTTTAGCTTGTGATACTCTTGTTTAATTCCTGCTGATGTTCTTAGATTTTTCTGCAGTATGTGTTAGTAATATGTAGGCTTCTCAGATCCAAAGATTATGACATGTTTCTTTCCTCATTTTTTCTAGTCCAAACTCTTGTATACAGAGATTCTTAAGACTGTGGTGGCTGGTTTCTACCCATTTATATTTTGAGGTTTATGGGAATATATTGTTATGAAATGCATTAGTTTCCCATGGTCGCCTTAGTAAGTTCCATCACAAATTAATCTCTTCTAGTCTGGAGTTCAGAAGTCCAAAATTGTTTTAGGTGGGCTAAAATGTAAAGATGTCAGCTGGAATGTGTCCTCTTGGAGGCTCTGGGGGAGAATCTGTTTCCTTTGTTTCTGTTGTTTTCCTTGGCCTTCTAGAGGCTGCCTGCATTCCTTAAACTCATGATTTGTTTTCACAAAACTGCAAGTTTTGTCTATTTGGCCCATTTCCCATTTCTCAAATCTCCCGTGCTGAACTTTTATAAACTCACATGTGATTACATTTTGGGCCTGTGATGGTTAATATTGAGTGTCAACTTGATCAGATTGGAGGATGAAAAGTATTGATCCCGGGTGTGTCTGTGAGGGTATTGCCAAAGTAGATTAACATTTGAGTCAGTGGGCTCGGGAAGGCAGACCCACCCTTGATCTGGTGGGCACAATCTAATCAGCTGCCACAAGTGAATATAAAGCAAGCAGAAAAATGTGAAAAGGCAAGACTGGCCTAGCCTCCCAGCCTACATGTTTCTCTCGTGCTGGATGCTTCCTGCCCTCAAACATCAGACTTCAAGTTCTTCAGTTTTGAGACATGGACTGGCTCTCCTTGCTTCTCAAGCTTGCAGACGGCCTATTGTGGGACCTTGTGATCATGTAAGTTAATACTTAATACATTCCCCAGATAGATGTACATACATATGTATATATTTTATATATAGGCAATTTTGCCTAGTAAATCTTATTTTCACATTGTTGTTAATAACGAGTATTTTTCTGGGCACCTAGGAAATACCATTTGTTCAAAAACCAAAAGATAGTGTCTATATTCTTATTTATCTTTCAGGTTAAGTATTTTCTGTATTGCAAATTAGCCACAAAATTATAGCAAGTAAACCATTTTGTACACTGAACAGTAGATCCGAAGAGCATTTTTTTAGATAGGATAAAAGAACTTGCTTAAAACAAGGTCACAGAAATTCACTCCTATGTTTTGTTTTAGAAATGTAATTATTTAAGCTCTTACATGTAGATCAGTTACGCATTTTCAGTTAATTTTTGCATGTGGTCTGAGGTAAGGATCCAGCATCATTCTTTTGCATATAGTTATCTGTTTTATTCAGCATCATTTTTTTTGAAGGCCATTCTTCCTACGTTAAATTGTCATGTCTCTCTTGCTCAAAATCAGGCTATAAGCATAAACGTTAATTTCTGGACCCTCAATTTTATTTCACTGATTTTATTTCTTTTCCTTATGCCAGCACAACATTCACTCAAATAATGTAGCTTTGTATTAAGTTTTGAAATCATGAAATGTAAGTTCTCTTATGTTATTATTTTTCACTAGTGGTTTGGCTTTTGGGGGTCCCTTGCTTTATTACATGAAACTAAGCCCAGTTTATAAATTTCTACAAAAACTTTAGATTTTAAGTGACAGATGTACTACTCTTCCTTTCAACTTAGAGGCAATTATATTTTTTATCATTGGCCAACTTTCAACATGTTTTATCTCAAGAAATAAAGAGGCCTGAGGAGAGGAAGAGAAAGGGGGGAATGACCGATATGTAGTCAACACACACACACATTTGTTAATTAAGTTCTCCCTCTTATATGGGTGCAGTTTGTGGTACCCCAAAAGAATTACAATAGAAACATTAAAGATCACTGATCAGAGTTCATAATTACAGAGAGAATAATAATTTTTAAATGTTTGAAGTCTTGTGAGAATTACCAAAGTCTGAAACAGAGACGTGAAGTGAGCACATGTTGTTGAAAAAATGGCATTAATATACTTGTTCAATGCAAAGTTGCTACAAACTTTCAATATGTAAAAAACGCAGTATCTACAAAGTGCAATAAAATGAAATATGCCTGTACAAGCTTATGTTATCTGTAATCAGATATAGTTTTACTTCTTCTTTTCCACAATGTGTGTTTTGATTTATTTCATTTTCTTACTCAGTTGCCCATGCTAGAAACTCCAGTGCAAGATGGGAGAGAGATGATGAGAGCAAACATTACAATTCTAGTGAAAATCCTTTACTTTTGTTGCTATTAAATATCATGTTAGCAGTGGGTTTTTAGTAGATGAGTTTTATCAGATTGAGGAAATCCTTTCTCTTTCTAGTTTGGCAAGAGTTCCCCCCCCGCCCTTTTTTTTTTTGAGATGGAGTCTTGCTCTGTCGCCCAGGCTGGAGTGCAGTGGCGTGATCTCTGCTCACTGCAAGCTCCACCGCCTCCCGGTTCACGTGATTCTCCTGCCTCAGCCTCCCGAGAAGCTGGGACTACAGGCACCTGCCACCACGCCCGGCTATTTTTATTTTTATTTATTTATTTATTTTTTGCATTTTTAGTAGAGACCGGGTTTCACCATGTTCACCAGGATGGTCTCTATCTCCTGACCTCGTTATCTGCACGCCTCGGCCTCCCAAAGTGCTGGGATTACAGGCGTGAGCCACCACTCCTGGCCGAGAGTTTTAATTATGTGTAGATACTGGACTTTGTCAAATGCTTTCACATCTATTGAGATAACCATGTAATTTTATCCTTTATTTTATTTATATGGTATATTACATTTACCAATTTTCCTGTTTAAAAAACAATTTAACATTCCTGGGATAGGCTCACGTGGTTATAGTGTATAATCATTTCTGTATGCTGCTGGATTTGGTTTGCTAGTATTTGTTGAGAATTTTGGTCTGTAGTCGTAAGTATTGATTTGGAGTTTTCTTGCAATGGCTTTATTTTGTTTGAATCACAAGGTAACAATGGCTTCATGGAATTAGTTCAGTATTCCCTTCTATATTTTCTAGAAGACGTTTTGAAGGGTTGGTGTTAACTCTTCCTTAAACATTGGAGAGAATTCATAAATGAAGCCATCTAGTCATGAATTTTCTTTATGGGAAGTTTTAAACTGATAAATAAATATTTTAACTATTTATAGATGTATTCATATTTTTTGTTTCTTTTTTCTTTTTTTTTTTTCTTTTTTTTTTGAGACAGAGTCTCTCTCTCTGTTGCCAGTCTGGAGTGAAGTGGCCTGATCTCAGCTCACTGAAACCTCCGCCTCCCGGGTTCAAGTGATTCTCCTGCCTCAACCTCTCGAGTAGCTGGTACTACAGCCACACGCCACCACGTCTGGCTACCTTTTGTATTTTTAGTAGAGACAAGGTTTCAAAATGTTGGCCAGGATGGTCTCAATCTCTTGACATTGCGTGAGCCACAGCACTCAGCTAGATTTTTTATTTCTCTTTAAGTCAGTTTTGGTTTTGTAATTTTGTAGTCTGCTTCTTGATGCAACTTCCTTTTGGAAGTGAGTTCTGGAATTAGATACTGGTAATGCTGGTATAATTGTGTGAATATAATTTTTAAATAAACACTGAATGACATACTTTAAAGGAGAAAATCTGGTATGTAAGACGTATCTTAGAAAAACTCTTATTAAATATATTAAACAATAATGCATTTTACGTGAATTTAAAGTTGAAAACATTCCTTTATAAACTGTATGAACTTAGAGCATTTGGCATGTATGGTGATCTAGAATTACTAGGCTTATAATTATTGATCTATTTCTGGGAGAGGTGAAGTTACACACAGTTAAAACTTTTAAGACTCTTTTTGCAAATTTGCAGTTTATGAGTGTACCTTTGAAATGTACATTATTCATTTGCTTTTACTTCTTAACAACTGTAGAGGTCTTGGCAGTGAATCATGTTTAAGAAGCTCTAAGATGTCTTCCCAAACCGTGAATGATTTACTTGTAAAAGAATGACATTTAACTATGCACCTTTCAAGTGTCCCCAGTGTAAAATAAAACATAGTGTTCTTTGTTGATCTTACGTGATACCCCTGTGGAGATTAGTAAAAATTTATTATCTTTCTTGGCTTAAAGAGGTATTTTTTACGTTAATGGTAAGGTGAAAGTAACATACTTCATATGGGTTATAAGAAATGTTAACCTTCTTTTTATCCTTAAGGAATTATAGTCAGCCATAAACTCTGTAAAAAGGATGAAATCATTACTTACATCGGGAGCATTTCAAGATGAGAGAAGATAAGAAAACGTGAATGTCAAGATTTTTTGAAAAGTTAACATTTAATTGCACACTTTTAAAAGTGTATATTAAGAAGTCAATATAAGTTTAATCAAGTAAAAGATAAAGTAATTTTTTTACACTTTTCTTGGAAAAAAGAAATAGAGGAATTATAAAATATTTTTTTGCGATTATCATGATATATAAAGGCACAAACATATACAAGATTTGGACATCAATGAAGTTAAGTAAATTTATAACTTTTAAGTGTCTATGTAAGTTTGAAACTTAAAAGCATTTCAACCTACATAGAATCTAGTTTTATTTTATTTTATCAAATGATAATGCAGTACCATAAATGAATAATAAGCTACTTTTATTTTTTTATCTAAAAAGCCATCCAGCTTTATTGAGATAAAATTGTTGAATCAAATTGGATATATTTAAAATGTACAAAATGGTGTTTTTATATATGTACACATTGTGAAATGATTATAATCAAGCTAATTAACATGTCCATCACGTTTCATAGCTAACATTGTTTTGTGTGTGGTGGGACAATTAAAAATCTACTTCTCAGCAATTTCAAGTATAAAATACAAAACTATGAACTACAGTCATGGCCGGATGTGGTGGTTGATGCCTATAATCCCGACAATTTGGGAGGCCAAGGTGGGAGGATTCCTTGAGCTAAGAAGTTTCAGACTAGCCTGGGCAACATTGCCCTGTCTCTACAAAAGAAAATAAAAAAAAAAAAATGAAGTTTCACTGTAGTCAAGTTTCACTGTAGTCATTTTGCTATACATTAGATCTCCATGGCTCATTTATCTTGCACAACTAAAACTAGTATCCTTTGACCAATATTTCCCCATTTCCTTCATCACCAGCCCCTGGCAGCCGCTTTCTTGTCTTTGCTTGTTTGAGTTTCACTTTTTGGACTCCACATATAAGTGAGATTGTGCAATATTATCTTTTTTACCTGACTTATTTTATTTGGTTAAATGTTCTCCAGGATTATCCTTGTCATTGCAAAAACAATCTGCTACTCTTTTATTAACAATGATATAATTGTTAACATCACTGTTATTACCATTATCAACAGAAGAAGCAACTCTAATGTTTATTATATCTTCTATTCCAGTTCAATTATGCATGCTTTGCTGTAATAACATCTGATGTTATATGCCACAGTTTTGTAAAGAAAGAAAACTATTGGGCCCTAATTTAAGAGACGAGAAAAAGTAAGCACAGAAAGTATAACTAATTTATATAATTCCACCCAGATAGCATATTTTGGAATTAGAATTGAGCATTCAAATACATAGACTCTCATGTGGTGATTTGTCTTTTCACCATTTAACTTCTTTTAAAACAAGTTTATGTCTTATTTACAGACTCATTGGCCTGGAAAGGAAAATCAGAAATTCTGGATTTTAATCTCAGCTCTTCTTTCCTCTAGTTTTACGGCATGGGGTAATCAGTTCTTTATCTATAAACACAAATATATCACTATTACTTAAAAATATATTTCAGTTCATAAATTCTAGCTATGTCTCTCGTTTTCTACAAAAATGCTCCCAGCTTTTTTACTTCTACAATCCAATTGACTTGTGACATATTTCATAAGCTTCTACAGTCTCATAGAGAAAATCATGTCTGAGACAAAATTAAGAAAGGATATTTATTCATAAAATTGCAGCAACAGAACACACCTGCATCACTTTTGTTTCAATATATTTTAACGGTGTTAGAAACAAGAGTCAATTTTATAGAGTATGGAGAGGAAATACCTAGACAGTCTCTTATTGGTAAGTACTCTCATAGTGTTGAGAAGCAAAAGGCACATTCAAATTGGTCTTCAGATATATTTGGCAATCCTTGATTAGCTTTAAAGGGGCAAGAAAACAGTTTTGAGGCATTTCAAAAGAGAAAGGATTGTTCAGTATTAGTGCAGAATGTTTACTGCGGCTGTTCATTTCTTAGAATAAGTGGGGATCGATGGAATGCTTTTCTGTGGTCAAGCCACAATAATGGTCCTTAATTAGGGGAGAGGAGGCTGCCACGATAGGCAGTTTCTCATTGGAAAGACTTTGACTGCCACCAGGTGTGGTGGCTCATGCCTGTAATCCCAGCACTTTGCGAGGCCAATGCAGGCAGATCAGTTGAGGTCAGGAGTTCAACTCCAGCTTGGCCAACATGGTAAAATCCCATCTCTACTAAAAAAAAGCCCACAAAAATTAACTGAGCATGGTGGTGCACTCCTTTAATCCTAGCTACTTGGGAGGCTGAGGCAGAATAATTACTTGAACCCTGGAAGCGGAGGTTTCAGTGAGCCGAGATTGTGCCACTGTACTCCAGCCAGGGAGAAAGAGTGAGATCCTCGTTTCCAAAAAAAAAAAAAAAAAAAAAAAAAAAAAAAAAAAAAATTTTGACTGCCAAATTTATTTTAAAAATACCACATGAATAGGGGACTCCTTTTAATACACACATTTCAAGTTGGAAAATTAAGTTAAAACTTACTAGACAGGTTTTTAAATACAGCTTTTTTAAAAAATGAATTATTTAACCAGAATTTCTAAAACTTATGGTAAATTTATTTTGAAACAGAAAGGTGTATTTTTTTCCAGCTATGAATCAATCAAACATATTTATATTTACATGCAAAATATTATTCTAAGTAATATATATATTTCTAATATCACTTGCTTTAAGGACTTTAGGCTAAAAATAGAGGCTGCTGTTGTTGGTTACTTTGGCTTTGTTCTTCCTTGCTGTAACAATTTGTTAAGTATTATTTCAAGGTTTTTCTCTGGTCTTTATAACATGATATGTACATTTACTATATAAGATATTGCACAGTGGCTCAAGCCTGTAATCCAAGCACTTTGGGAGGCCAAGGCTGGGGGCTCACAAGGTCAAGAGATTGAGACCATCCTGGCCAACATGGTGAAACCCTGTCTCTACTAAAAATACAAAAATTAGCTGGGCATAATGGTGCATGCCTCTAATCCCAGCTACTGGGGGTGCTGAGGCAGGAAAATCCTTTGAACCTGGGAGGTAGAGGTTGCAGTGAGCCGAAATTTTGCCCCTGCCCCCCCCCCGGGAGAAAGGGGGAACCCCCCTCAAAAAAAAAAAAAAAAAAAAAAAAAGAAAGAAAGAAAAAAAGCAAGAAAAGAGATATTTTTGCTGGGTTTTAATAATGGAACACAAATTAATGATATTTCTTATTTGTGTTGTTACTGTCTTACATCTATTATCAAATTTAATATTTGTGTATGTGCATGCATGAGTACCTGGGCATACAACTAAGTCCATGAACTAAACCTGTCGTGTCCCACGGTACTAACGCTGAACAACAATTTCATTTTTTTCCCACCAGACTTTCTCATCTTTCTCATCTTACTCCTTTCTGTCACGTCAACTATAGAGATGGCAAGATCTTGCATGGATAACTATTTTAAGAATATAATATTTGTGCCCTTATTTGTTCTTTTAAAAGTAAAACAAATATAGTTTGCAAATTGAAGTATTTAGAAAAAGTTATTTTTTGCTTTATAATTGTTTTGGTATTTTAAGTGTTTTGAAGATTTATCTTGCCTAATTAATTTCTTGCTATATAATTTCCACCTTCAGGAGAATGCACATTCAAGAAATTACTGTTGGATTAAATCCTAGAAATTTTGATGAAGCAGTTGATTGTAGAAATGGAATGGTATCAAATCATTAATCCATGCTACCTTAATAGCTATGTTGGAACTTTACTATTTTACAACAAGAAATCAATAAAAAGGGAAGTAATTCTTCCTGACAATTAAAGGATTATAATTTTCAGCATTATAGATGATTATGGATGCAATTTTAGAAAATAAATTGTTAAGGAATTTCGTATCTTTGCAGAAGCATGATCAAAATTACAGCAAAAGCTAGTAAATGTCATTATTTAAATCCAAATATACTCTACTGACTTGAATATCATATTGTGCTGTTTATACATTTATTCTGTTATTCTGTAAATTTGTATGATGCTCTAACATTGGAAATTTTAACAAAATAAAATATTAATCAAATAATATTTCCAAAAACTCCTATATTTATGTTCACTCCAAGTGTGTTACATTGAAATACTTTTAAACTATTCTGATCATTATATATTTATATAATCATATTATTTCTATATTCTAATTAGAAATTGTATTTAAATAACACTGAGAATTGAAACATATGGGCTGCTATGTGGATTTCACCATAATTTCCCTACCAACTACTTTTATTCATAAAATAAAATGAGACATACAATTACTGCATAAGTATGAGACATACAATTACTGTTTTTAAGAATATGACACGTACAATTACTGTTTTTCTTGTGACTAATACACACAATATGCATATTTCTATTGTAACTTGACAGGCAAATTTGATAAATTCATATATTTAACATAGAGTATAATAGTAATAAATATGAGATGCATATAAATTTTAGGTAAAAGAAATATTATACATCCAAATATAATATTCAAGGTTAAAAAATTGAACTATGAAAATTGAAATCATAAGCTGGAACAAAATTCTAGATGAGATTATAAGGTGACACAAAGCAGCAAATAAAAAGTGATTTTCTTTTAGCATAGTGCAGTTTATAGGCAAAGTTATCCAAGGTAAATTAAAATTATTAAAACGTATGTGGCTTCCATATGTTGGATAAGAATTCTTATAATTACCCACGTCATAAGAAGAAAACTAAGGCACAGAGAAACTAAGTCACTGGCCAAGGATCACATGGTTAGTTAGTGGAAGAGCAGATAATTAATATTTGTAGGGCGTCTTTAAGGCCAACTGCTAAACAAAGTTAGATGAGCCTTTTACAAAATTTGAATTTAACATGTTATAATTTGCCTTCATTTATTATTCTGAGTTTGTAGAATGATATTTTAGGAAATGTTCTGATATGATTGGAAAACTTTGGCAACACATTCTTATTTGAAAATTCATAAAACCATGTATAGAATAAAGACTCTGTGATGGATTGAGGTTAGGAAGTTGTTTACGTCAGCAAGTCCCAAATTTATTTCAACACGGGATGTTATTTTCATAGAGTAAATGAAATAATGGTCCTTGGGGAAGTAACACTAAAAATTACTTTTAAATTCTTTGCACTCGTTTTACCTTGCAAAAATGAAGAAGTAAAATATACAGAAAAATGAGTTTGTACTAGTAAATGTAAATATTATAGCATTGTTAGTGTTGAGAAGAGAGCTGTCATAGAAACTAATGGATGGATGCATAGATTCATAGTAATGAAAATTATGAAAAAAAAAGATTGAATGAAGTAGAATGGTATTGTGCTTAATGTTACAAAGTGCCCAAATTTTTTCTATAAATACAATCTGGCCGTATCTAACTTAATTCCCAACATGCACAACACGAATCTTTTTTTTTTTTTGAGATGGGGTCTCACTCAGTTACACAGGTAATTTATAGATTCAATGCCATCCCCATCAAGCTACCAATGAGTTTCTTCACAGAAGTGGAAAAAAACTGCTTTAAAGTTCATAGGGAACCAAAAAAGAGCCCACATTGCCAAGACAATCCTAAGTCAAAAGAACGAAGCTAGAGGCATCATGCTACCTGACTTCAAGCAATACTACAAGGCTACAGTAACCAAAACAACATGGTACTGATACCAAAACAGAGATATAGACCAATGGAACAGAACAGAGCCCTCAGAAATAATACCACACGTCTACAGCCATCTGATCTTTGATAAACCTGAGAAAAACAAGAAATGGGGAAAGGATTCCCTATTTAATAAATGGTGCTGGGAAAATTGGCTAGCCATAAGTAGAAAGCTGAAACTGGATCCTTTCCTTACTCCTTATACGAAGATTAATTCAAGATGGATTAGAGACTTAAATGTTAGACCTAATACCATAAAAACCCTAGAAGAAAATCTAGGTAGTACCATTCAGGACATAGGCATGGGCAAGGACTTCATGTCTAAAACACCAAAAGCAACGGCAGCAAAAGCCAAAATTGACAAATGGGATCTAATTAAACTAAAGAGCTTCTGCACAGCAAAAGAAACTACCATCAGAGTGAACAGGCAACCTACAGAATGGGAGAAAATTTTTGCAATCTACTCATCTGACAAAGGGCTAATATCCAGAATCTACAAAGAACTCAAACAAATATACAAGAAAAAAACAAACAACCCCATCAAAAAGTGGGCAAAGGATATGAACAGACATTTCTCAAAAGAAGACATTTATGCAGCCAACAGACACATGAAAAAATGCTCGTCATCACTGGCCATCAGAGAAATGCAAATCAAAACCACAATGAGATACCATCTCACACCAGTTAGAATGGCAATCATTAAAAAGTCAGGAAACAACAGGTGCTGGAGAGGATGTGGAGAAATAGGAACACTTTTACACTATTGGCGGGATTGTAAACTAGTTCAACAATTATGGAAAACGGTATGGCGATTCCTCAAGGATCTAGAACTAGAAATACCACATGACTCAGCCATCCCATTACTGGGTATATACCCAAAGGATTATAAATCATGCTGCTATAAAGACACATGCACACATATGTTTATTGCGGCACTATTCACAATAGCAAAGACTTGGAATCAACCCAAATGTCCATCAGTGACAAACTGGATTAAGAAAATGTGGCACATATACACCATGGAATACTATGCAGCCATAAAAAATGATGAGTTCGTGTCCTTTGTAGGCACATGGATGCAGCTGGAAATCATCATTCTCAGCAAACCATCACAAGAACAGAAAATCAAACACCAGATCTTCTCATTTATAGGTGGGAATTGAACAATGAGATCACTTGGACTCTGGAAGGGCAACATCACTCACGGGGCCTGTTATGGGGAGGGGGGTGGGGGGAGGGATTGCATTGGGAGTTATACTTGATGTAAATGACGAGTTGATGGGTGCTGAGGAGTTGATGGGTGCCGCACAACTACATGGCACAAGTATACATATGTAACAAACCTGTATGTTGTGCACATGTATCCTAGAACTTAAAGTATAATTAAAAAAAGAAAGAAAATATGAATTCTACAATTACATTAAGTTGAACTATTTATTAATTACCTCATTTTAAGGAAAATATCATATATTTTATTTTATAATTAAAATAAAAATACTCTGATTATAAAATTAAAGGGTAATGAATACAGAATATGGTTAAAAGATGGAAGTACATTTGAAATCTGAGATATAAAATAGCAGGACTTGAATTTTACTATTGTATTAAGAGCCAAGTAATATTTCAAATGTAGAAATATATTCAAAGGGGATTTAGCTTATTTAAACATTTTTGTCTTCTACCATTATATCAGAAATTCAGGTCATATTGCATTTTATAAAATGAGCACTTCATGCATTCACTATAAATTTTATAATATTATATTTACAAAAAATTTTATTGTCTATAACTTTCACCTTAATAACATAAGATGATATTATAGGGTATGTAACTATGTGAAATATTGTTTCATTGTGGACTTTCAGGACAACTACTGTGAAATAGCCAACATAGTGGCAAACAGAAATTATGAACATTATAGAACTCTGCTTATCAACAGGAATAGGCAAGTCAGAGAAGTAAAAGCTTGTGTTCCATTTCTACACAAAACAAAAATGAATCTTCAAAATTGCTTAACTAAATGAACATGTGAGTAAATAACTTCTAATGTCCATAATTTATGTTTGTTAACATTTGGCTTTATGACCAAAATATAAATAGCACAAAATTACCTTGGAAAATATGTGGAAATGTGTCTAAGTCATAGAAGCAAACCATTGTGTGCTTCATATCTCATTTGTTAGAAATTCCTCTCTGCCCTTTCCTGGTTTTGTATTGTTAGTGTTAAGCTCTTATGGTCAGGGTTTTCTTTCATAGCAAACAAATAAAACTCTAAACTCTTTGGCTTTCTAAAGCCAAAGGGGAAAAGAAGAGAGAAAGAGAAAGTTAAAAAAGGAGAAAATGTTTTATTCTCTCTTATGGCTATGGAAATGCAGACACTATTCTGTGTCAAGAAACTAATTTTGATAAAGTGGTGAATTGAGAACATTAACAAAAGCATCAATCTTATTTGCCTTTTAAATGTGAAGACTTATGAAAATGTATAATCCTGTTCAAGTTAGTGTTTAATGAACACATATTTTAAGGCAAATGCTCTACAAATATTGTTACTATGTCCTCTAAAATATAATCTTTAATCCCTAACAGTTTTCCCATCTATTTTACTCTTTTCCCTAACTAAGTAGCTGCCATGTTAACATTTAAAGTATATTTTACATTTTATAAACACTTTAATAATACCTATAGGGCCTTTTGTTAAGGCAGAGAAGAAAGTAGATTTACCATTCTCTCCCTTCATGCATAAAAGTATGATTTAGATGGATTTCTTATTAAAACAATGTAACAGTCTTTCATACCTAAGTTAACAAAATAAAGTGCTCTATATAAATGATGATCCCCCAAACTGGACAAAGTCAATGAACTGTGCATTAGTTCTTGACTATTTGTATCCAGAAATATTTTTCCATTTATCATAGTATTTAGATTTTACCAAGTCATTATTGTGACTAGTGTAGTTAAAATATACACTCTGTGAAGGAAGAAACATGCCTATTTAGCCCACCACTTTGTCCCCAAGCTCCCAATACACTCCTGACACACAGAAATCATTCAGTAAATATTTATTGAATAAAACAGTGAATTACAAAGTGGATAGATGATTGTTTCATTGAAATGTGGAATTCGAGCTAACAATGTTCTTGAAGGATACCATAGTGAGGGAAAGGGCAAGAAGATGATACTCTGCTGCATATATGGAAAACATAAAGTTTTAAAAATGCCTGACTATAGTATTTATCAGGATTATACTTGCATCTAAGATATAAACAAGTTAGAGAAAGCATTTTGGAGAACTGATTTTCAAGCTAAGACAGTTTTGGAAGTCTGGTATATATGAGTAAAAGGTTTCAATTTCTTTTTTAAAATACAGCAGTATTAAATAATATAGAAGACATTGTATAGGAAATATCTTCCAAATATGAAAGGAATAGAGGAATGGAGCTTTATTAAAATTAAAATGTATTATGCAAATTAATTTCAAAAGCTAAAATGATTTCTCAAATATATTTCTATAATGTACTATATAGTAATAGTTTCATAAAATATAAACAAAAGTCTCACAGAGTCAGAGTAAGAAAAAATTATATCACTAAGAAATTTCTTTCACATAACTAAAATTTCAAGGAAGACATCTTTGTCTTAAAATCTAGAATGTAAAACCAGGAAACAGTAGAATTTGCCTTTAGAAATGTTGCAGGGATTTCCAGTGAGCTTTTATATTGAAAATCATGCTTCCGAATTTACCAGAAAAATACTCACAATCTGCAAGATCCAGAATGAAATCCTTCAAAATCTAATTATAAACTCATTAATGAGTCATACACATTAAAAAGAGTTAACATCTTTATAAATGCAGAACATCTTGCTTTTATTAATTTAATCTATCTTGTTTTAGTCAAGTAGGCCCAGACTGGTCAGCACTAATTTTTTTCTCTGTCCCTAGGGTGTATAGCTCTTCAAATCCTTTTAAAAATGTCTCCAGGTTTCTGGTGGAAGACAAAGTTATTACCTTAAATAATGTTTAAAAGTTAGTTTAGGCTTTGTAGACTTTCTTGTGTAGATGAGTGTCAGAGGCTAATACCAACAAAATATGGAAAATGTATGTTGATGAGGGAAAGAAATTGGTACAGATATTGATAAGCTAAGAAATGGGCTGTTTGTGTGTTCACTTTCTCAACTTTGCTGCCAAGAAATTGAAAAAAACAAAAAGGTTGCCTCTGCACAGAAGCTGAGTTCTGTAACTGAATAGTCTCTGTGGTGCAGAGATTCACCCGTACCAGGGGCCAATTAAGTTCTGATGATGGCGACCTCAACTACAACTAACTTATTGTCAGGGAACCCTAGGAGGTCAGTGATCAGCCTGCACCCACATGGGCATTTGCTCCCTAGGGTCTCAGCAGACAAAATTTCCCCGTCCAAGCAAACTTCCTGACCCAGCCTGAAAACCACACGTCACTCATTGAATTTAAAAGCTCATATAAGAAAGAAGAAAAAAAAGTTTAAGTAATTACATTATAAAACATCTTTCATAAATTAGTTTTTGGGTTTTGTTTTTATTTTTTGATATAGAGTTCCTCCCCAGACTGAAGCAAATAAAAATTTGGTGAAGATAATGACTGAACTCCATGGACATGGCCTTTATAAAAGCCCAGTAAAATTCAGTTAAAAGCAATGGGTCAAACTAGGAAGATATATACAAATCAATTTAGAATATCTATAAGTGCGAGTAATGCAGTGCGAAATAAGGAATTCGATATCCATAAAATTGGGGGCAGGGCAAAGCAGAGAGGTGGGTAACTAGATAGAAAAGCCTAGTGCAGAGTTTCTCAAATTTGACACTGTCGACATTTGGGGCCAGATAATTCTGTGCTTATGAAGCATTGCCCTGTGTAATCAACAATATCTCCATATGTTGTCAAATGTTCCCTAGGTGTCAAAATCACCTCTATTTGAGAACCAATGGTTTAGAGATAGGAGTTGAGCAGTGGATCCAAAATTTAGGCCTATCTATGCAAACTAGTAAGAAGGAATCAAAATGAAGTTGGGCAATAGATACCGATGACTAGCGATACCATATTCTATCTCGGCAATTAATAATGGTACAAAGTAATTACAAAATGACACTCATTGTTAAGCCCCTTATTAGTTATATTTTATTTTAACTTCATAAGATATGAAATAAATATTATTTTGGCTCCTATTTCATAGAAAAGAAAAGTAAGGTTGATATGTAGTAACATCATAGTAAATATATTATTATTCATGTAGGCCTAAATTCAAAATCTATGAATAAGAGAGTATGCTGGCCAGACACGGTGGCTCACGCCCGCAATCCCAGCACTTTGGGAGGCCGAGACCGGCGGATCACGAGGTCAGGAGATCCAGACCATACTGGCTAACACGGGGAAACCCAGTCTTTACTAAAAATACAAAAAAATTAGCCACACATGGTGGCAGGCGCCTGTAGTCCCAGCTACTCGGGAGGCTGAGGCAGGAGAATGGCATGAACCCAGGAGATGGAGCTTGCAGTGAGCCAAGATCTCGCGCCACTGCACTATAGCCTGGGCGACGGAGTGAGACTCCGTCTTAAAAAAAAAAAAAAAAAAAAAAAACAAATTAGGGCCAGCGCCGGTGGCTCAAAACGCCTGCTAAGTCCCAGCACTTTGGGGAGGCCGAGAAGCGCGGATCAGGTCAGGAGATCGAGACCATCCTGGCTAACACGGTGAAACCCTGTCTCTACTAAAAAAAATACAAAAAATTAGCCGGGCGAGGTGGCCGGCGCCTGTAGTCCCAACTACTCGGGAGGCTGAGGCAGGAGAATGGCGTAAACCCGGGAGGCGGAGCTTGCAGTGAGCTGAGATCCGGCCACTGCACTCCAGCCTGGGCAATAGAGCGAGACTCCGTCTCAAAAAAACAAAACAAAACAAAACAAAACAAACATTAGAGTATGCTGCCTTAAATTTTTTGTATGATTCCTTCTTGGAAAGGAAGCAGTGTTTGGATATCTAAGCGTTAAGAGTTGGTAAGTGTCAGTGGACTCGCGAAATTGCACAAATAATAATCAAGCTTCTTTTCATATTTCTTCCATCTATAAATACTGCTTATTACCTACATTAGCATAGTAAGACACAGGCACAAAGTTGAAAAGAAAATGTTAGGATTTCATTTAATGTGCTCATGTTAACTCTGGCTTCATCGTGTTGTCATATGATAGTTTTTATTTTTCTGTATTGCCACAGTTTTATTTCATTGTATGTACTTTGATATGCGTTTCTGTAAGCACTGAAATCATTTGAAAGAACATGGGTTATTTGTAAATATTAATAGCTCAGAAGTTCAATGGCGTGAATGGTAGAACCACATAAAGTCATGTAAAATTCAGAATTTAATGTGAATTTTAGTCAAGTATTTAAAATTTCTGTTTAGATAATTTGAAAGAGTGTTAAATAGGTTTTCTCAGTTGCAACATAAATATAACCCCTGCTATGTTTTTTGGTAGATTTAATATTAAAAGATATTTAATATGCAGAGCTTATCTCTGGCTATTTAGATATTCAAAAGTTATATGATTCACCTCCATTTATTTTATGACTATCAGAATAAAGGAAAATTCATAAAGTGTATCTTCAGTGCTAGATGTAAATCGAATAAAATATGTATGGTGGGGCCATTTTTATTTGAATTTGTTTCTGTTGATAGGAACTGTGCTTTGTGGCTATCTGATAGATATGAAACATTTTTATTTATTTATATTCCTTTTCCCAGAGTGAGATGACTATCATTGTGATTCATTCTTTTAAGTTGCTTCTGTATGGACACTAATCTGTTCACTCAAACACCTGGTCAATCCACTACACAATATCCAGCTGTTCACTTAATAGAAATAGTGCCTGCAGGCATACACCAGCTTGGTGTGCACAAAAGAAATGCATATTTGAAAAGTTGTTTTCGTCTCAAATTATTAATAAGTTACCTCCATCAGAGCACTTTAAATATAGGGGGAGAAAATTGGCCTGGAGGAGAACAGGCTCTTAATATATTTATTACAAAATTGAAAAGAAACTGTTTTGTTGTTGAAATGAATATAGCAGTCTGGGGTGTGTATGATGTTTCAAGGAGTTTGCAAACATCAATATACTATAATATGTAATAATCATGTAACTGGGGCTGAAATATATTCCTAACAAATGGTATAAAAAATGTAGGTATTACAGGCTCTCTAAAATACTCTCAAGGAGGTGAAGTTTTACTTGGATTTTGACAAATTGATGTATATATAGCCTGAGAGAGTTGAAGAGACGTTTATTCACTAAGATGGGTAGAATGAAATACAGAAAAAAAGACAGGAAAGTGGAGGACAAATATCCAGGAAAATAGATGGAAAAAGAATAATCTGGTGGTATTATGCAAGATGAATATGAGTGTCTATATGGTAATAGGGGTAGCAAGTTTAGCAGTGAGAACAGTATAAAATCTATTACAATTTTTCAAACATGAAGTAAAAAGAGGCTGAACTTACCAAATTTCAGTAGAATAGAAATGACAGATGTATGAGGTATTGCACATGATGAATCAGGTCTTCTTTTTCCAATCTCCAAAATAGCCTGATAGTTAAATATGCTGGTAATACAAATTTATGGGTGTGGTAAACAAGAAGCAAAGTAAATGAGAATTTGAAAGGGTCTGGAATGTTTTGATAAACAAGCTCGTTGGCAAGCACATTTAAATGACAGCTCCTGTGAAGAAAAATATGTTCGATAATAATTAAACACCATCAGGAATTAATGGTTTGATTCATGAAGGAGCAGTACTTATCTTTTAGTCAATAGACCCCATAGCTACATTTATCATTCACACAAAATAATATTTATCACGTTTAAAAATTTATAAAACATTTTTACATATATTATCTCATTTGACATTAAAAGGCCGCCATCAGGAAGACGTAGCTCATACTGCAATGTGCATTTTATAAGTGCAGTCACTCATTCGTTTCATTGTGTAACCATCCCATTGAGTAAGAGTACAGCAGGGATACTATGTTAGGCAGAGTCATATTTACCATTGCAAGCTCAAGAAGGTGTATCACTCATTGTCCTGGAAGGAAAAATTATCTTTGAGGAACGTTTATGTTTAAATGTTTGCAATATGCGAAGGTGAATGAAAGCAGGGAACTTTTGTGTCTATGGTAGGAGGAAAGTGAAGTTAAATGAACCCCACAATAACTACCATTTGGTAGAGAAATGTGACTAACATGTGGAAGCTTGGAAGGGAATCAGTAGGGAAATAAATACTTCAGCTTTACCTACTCCTTACTCCCTATAATTTTGATCTTGTCTTACTGATTCTCAGTAGCCAAACCCATCCACGAGCCAGTGGAAAGAAATCTGTTGACCTAGTCTGTATGGGGAAGTCTCCTTAGAGCTAGAGAAGAGTAAGCTATATAGCAAGTTGCTCAGGAAGGAAAAAAAATCCAGTTATAAACCTGTGGTGTGTCTTTAAGACAAGGTGTTAAAATAAGTACAGTAAATTATAGGACTATATGCATCTTCCTTACCCAGAGATTCATTCTAGGCAAATGGTCAGGTTTTTCCACAGAAGTTTACTCAGATTTGTCAGGTGAAAATGTCTAGGTCTAACTTAACTGGACCAGGAAAGTTACCCTAAAATATATATGGGATTGGGCATGAGTGAAACTGACCATTTTTGAGTGGACTGTAAGTTCCATATGCCCCAGATAGATCCATAATAAAAACATTATGTGCACAAATAGTAGTCAGTTTCCTGAAGTTCTGGATTAGCCATAAATAAAAGTGATGGTGTATTTTTTTCTGGATCCAATAGTTTTTTTCTTTATCATATTGCACAAATTGAGATGCTGCTTCAAGTTCACTTATATGCGTTTTAGCAGAGTCCTGTTTCCAGAAGTAATTTATGAATAATTCACTCTTTCACCACTTAGAAAGTTAATTAAAACATAGTTTCCATAAAGTTCCTAATTATTCCTATAACTGCTTCATAAATAAGTAGTTTAAACTGAATATTCAAATGTCAAGCCCGTGGTAAAATTCTCCAAAAATTATTAAGTGTTATGGCAGACACTATCAGATCTCACTAACATACATAGTCTGCCTCTCCTTTGGCACCCATCACATTAATTTTAGATCATGTGATTGGCATTGGCAATTTACTCATAAAACAGTTATGTGTCTGGATTTTGTCAGACTCCATCTAACAACAGGGGTACAGTTCTCTAAGATGTCCTCCTTCATCGTGGTGAACACTTGAGGCCCAATACCACAGAGGTTATAGGGAAAGATACTGGGGACTGCTGCAGCTTTGGCACCTATTTGATTAAAATGAGCAGAGCCCCTTGAGGACCAGCAGTAGAAATATACAAAGAATAAGAATTAACTTTTTATTGTTTTAATATCCTGATATTTTGAGGATTGTTTCTTACCACAACATAAATTAGCCAAGACTATAGTCCTTAATATTACATATGAGGCCCTTATTGATTGCCCACTTCCTGTTTATCATATTCTGCAAAAAAGTGACTCTTTATACATACAGAACTGCTTTAAGTACATCAAATATTCCGTGTTATGTCTTGAAGAATTTTCATATCCGTGCATGATGCATCCATGAAAATGCATTTCTTGCCATTTTTCACCTTACCTAGTGTTAGTATCCCCACCAGGTTACCTCATTCATAAAAAAAAGCAGCGTTGTGCTGGAGCCAAGTCCATGAGAGCCAACTGTTCAATATTCAGTAATTTTGCAACACAGTATTTTATTTTTTATATTTTATTTTATTTTACTTTAAGTTATAGAATACATGTATTGAATGTGCAGGTTTGTTACATAAGTATACGTGTGCCATGATGGTTTGCTGCACCTATGAACCCATCATCTAGGTTTTAGGCCCCACGTTCATTAAGTATTTGTCCTAATGTTAGGCCTCCCCTTTTCCCCCAATCCCCTGACAGGCCCTGGTATGTGATATCCCCCTCCCTGTGTCCATGTGTTCTCACTGTTCAACCCCCACTTATCAGCAAGAACATGCGATGTTTGGTTTTCTGTTCCTGTGTTGGTTTGCTGAGGATGATGGTTTCTAGTTTCATCCATGTCCCTGCAAAGGACATGAACTCATACTTTTTTTATGGCTGCATTGTATTCCATGATGTGTATGTGCCACATTTTCTTTATCCAGTCTATCATTGATAAGCATTTGGGTTGGTTCCAAGTCTTTGCTATTGTAAATAGTGCTGCAATAAACATGTATTTCATGTGTCTTCATAGTAGAATAATTTGTAATCCTTTGGGTATATACCCAGTGACGGGATTGTTGTGTCAAATGGTATTTCTGGTTCTAGATCCTTGAGGAATCACCAAACTATCTTCCACAATGGTTGAAGTAATTTACACTCCCACCCAGAGTGTAAAAGCATTCCTATTTCTCTGCGTCCTCTCCAGCATCTGTTGTTTCCAGACTCTTTAATGATCACCATTCTAACTGGAGTGAGATGGTATTTCATTGTGGTTTTGATTTGCATTTCTCTAATGACCAGTGATGATTAACTTTTTTTCATATGTTTGTTGGTTACATAAATGTCTTCTTTTGGGAAGTGTCTGTTCATATCCTTCACCCACTTTTTGATGGGGTTGTGCAACCCAGTTTTTAAAAAAGCCTAAGTATTAAATTAGATAACTTATAAGCAAACATTACTTTAAAACAAAACGTATACTTAAAATGAATGACTTTGTGATGATTTTCCTCATTTTACTATTATTTATGTTTATTACATACACATGTTGAAAATAATATGCTGTGTTGTAATATTGTACTCTTTCTACCTTCAAAATCAATGTCATCTATTTGGTAGTTTGAAATTGATCATAGTGATATTATTTTTACCATGGAAATCAGCAAAGATCAAAGCAGGGTTGGATTAATTCAGTTTCTTGACTGTCTAGATTTAGGAAAGTATGAAGTGAATGTTTACAAAGCAGATTAAACTTAAATGGAAAGTGTGTTTGTAGTCTTTACAACTGCCAATACATACAAAAATATTGAGGAAATAGTCTTCCAGTCTCCCAAAACAAATATCTGGTTCAACAAAGCAGTTGCTCACATCATTAATAAGCAAGTGCAGTTTTGACATACTTTTTTTTTTTTTTTTTTTTTTTTGAGATGGAGTTTCACTCTTGTTGCCCAGGCTGGAGTGCAATGGCATGATCTGGGCTCACTGCAATCTCTGCCTCCTGAGTTCAAGCGATTCTGCTGCCTCAGCCTCCCCAGTGGCTGCGATTACAGGCATGCACCACCACAACTGGCCAATTTTGTATTTTAGTAGAGATGGGTTTTCACCATATTGGTCAGGCTAGTCTCGAACTCTTTACCTCAGATGATCCACTCACCTCTGCCTCTCAAAGTGCCGGGATTACAGGCATGAGCTACTGTGTCTGACATACATTTTTATTGTTTTACTTTATTTTACTCGTAAGCATAAATTATCAACCAACATTCATTGTCCCCAAGTGTCAGTTATTAAACATGTACCAGCAAATGGCTGCAAAAAAGTTACTTCATTCAGAAAGTTTATTTTTACAATCTTCTTTCAGGAAGTTTTATACATTAACCCAACTTTTATGAACTTAATGTTTGTTATTCCCCAAAATTTGTATGTTGAAATATAAGCAGGAGGTAATAAAAGTAAAATGCAGTTATAAGGGTGGATCCTTAATATGATAGGGCTGGTGTCCTTGTAAGATGAAAAAGAGGAAATAGCAATCTTATTCTATCCACCATGTGAGGACACAGTGAGAAGGCAGCTGTCTACAAACCATGAAGAAAGCCCTCAGCAGAAATTTCACCAACTGTTACTTTGACTTTGGACTTTCCAGCCCCAGAACTGTGAGAAATACATTTCTATTATTTAAACCACCAGATCTTTGGAGTTTTCTATGAAAGCCTAAGCAGACTAAGACACCAGCTCCCTCTGAGGGGTGTTCTTCCTAACTGCTTTATTGCTCACTTAGCATAATATTATCAGAGAAATTATTATAGTCTAGTGTAAGTGTTTCTGTTAGTCACAGTCAGTACTAATAGTTATTTATTGTATACTGTGTGGGAAATACATTTTATTTGCTATATTTAGCAGCTTTTAACAAATAAAAAATATTCTTTGTTCTTTTGGAGATTATAATGTAGTGTAGGGAGACAAAATAAACAAGTAAGAAAGATCAATATTTTATGGCAGATAAAAAATAAAGGAAAATTAGACAATGTAAAAATGTAATTGTGAAGAAAGGAAATTTTTTTATATAAGGTGGTGATGATTTGCCTTTTGAAATCAGCACTTTGATTTGCTCCACACATTTCTAATTCTCTGCTTTCAGTAATGAAACAATCCTTCCATAGCTACTGGAAATGCTAAGAACTGCCTTTTTGCATTTAAATCTCGCTCCAAACACTGACCTTAGCTGAAGTGAATTGTCTTTCTTCATTGTTGGCAGCGTATATCTAACTACAGGTCAATGAGTGTTTAAAGGGCTCTAGACTTCTTGTCTCAATTCAAGGCAACTCTGTGTGACCATTCCAAATGGCTTCAGAGCTCCCCATGAAACTGACTGAGGCCTCCATACCCATGAATCGGCAACCAACTACTTTTGTATGACTACATTATCAGCAACCAACTTCCTCCTCTACCCAATTCTGCTTCCTTAACTCCTCACATTGTTAGGCCTGAAAAACTCCTCACTAATATTTTTACATGTGAATATCTCTGTTTCAGAGTCTGTTTCATGGGGAATTCAACTACCAATAGTTGGGAACAGAAGTGGTCCAAATAAACAGATGTTAAGTGGAATTCTTGAATTACTCACAGACTAATTGACAAAGAGTTCTCTTTCACTGTGGTAGGGGACCATGAATAGCCTTGACAGTAGTAGTGTTACAAATGTGCAGTTGTTGAAAGCTCCATTGGTGGTTAACTAAGATGATTCACCAGTGGAATAAAAATGCACTGACAAGTGTAAAATGGCATGTCTTGAAGTATGGGAAAAATTGTAATCATGGCAAAATAATTAGATAACTAATGCTGGGGATAATCAAACACTGAGAGTAATTGATCAGCAATTAAATACAAAGTGCAAGTATCAGAGGAAGTCCTGGTAGCATATAAATAGACTCTTATTAATCAAGAATACAGAAGAAGCTAGGCCTCTAGTCCAAGGCTTTAGCAAACTTCTGAGGTTAAAGTTTTACTCCAATATGTCTGTTACAAAGAGTTCATGGCATTAATTGGAACAGTATGGGGAACTGAGAAATCGGATGACAATTTATGTTGAAGAGTTTCAAATTACAAAACTGAATGGTACATCTGATCCTTCTGTAGTGGTGACCCAATCCTATAATTTTAGAGCTAGAAAATAGAGTTTAACTTGTATGAAGAGAATTCCTTATAAGAGTACATTCTTATCACTCACTGCCTTCCCCCACCTCCCCTCTTACCATTAGAACAAAGCTAGGGTAAACGCACAATATAATTCTATTATATGGCTCTGTGTCCCCATCTAAATCTCACCTCAAACTGTAATCCCCACGTGTCAATGGAGGGACCTGGTGGGAGATGATTGGATTATGCGGACTGTTTCTCCCATATTGTTCTTATGAAGATTAGAGAGTTCTCATGAGATCTGATAGTTTTTAAAGTGTTCTCTCTCCTGCCACCTTGTGAAGAAGACACTTGTTTCTCCTTTGCCTTCCACCACGATTGTAAGTTTCCTGAGGCCTCCCCATTCATGCAGAACTGTGAGTCAATTAAACCTCATACTTTATAAATTACCTGGTCTCAGGTAGTATCTTTATAGCAGTGTGAAAACAGACAAATATACCCTATTTGGAAGATGCGAAGTATTCCAAGAGAAGGCGTTATCTTTCCAAATAGGAGCAATAACAAGTCAACATATACCTTTTGGAAACAAATAAACATGATTAGGATTATATCCTGTAAGTACTTGATCAAGAGGAGCAAAAAAAAAAAATTGGATAAGAAAAAAAGTTGTCATTTTGTGAGCACTCTCCCAGAAAGTAGTAGTTCATATTTTGGCTAGTGCTTTGGGATGCAACACTGAATCATTACTAGTATTTATCTTAATAATGTGGAGAAAGCAGGACAAGTAGGAGTTCCAGAACTGTTATGACAGATAAGGTAAGTACAATTTAAAAGACAGAGAAAGTGAGCATGTAAATATGGCACGCTGTGCAAGTCTAACAAATCAACAAGAGGAGTATGTTTTATGGGAAAGTTCTAAAGGACATTCCATCTACCAAAGCCATTAGAAATGCGATCGCGAGTGAAGCAAGAGTATTTCTGAGAAACACGTAGGCAACCTGCTTTGCAGATTAGGACTGAGAGTAGAAAATGTTGATGCGTAACTTTTTTTCCATGATAGATATGAGAATGATAGAATTCTGATGTCTCAGAGACCAGATGGCAGCACTTAACCATCAGAAGAAAGGTGGGTGCAATTATCACAATGAGGAAGGGAGGATGGTTGGGAAAATAAGTGATTCATAGAGAACTACAGAGATAGTTAACAGACGACAAGATCCTAGGGGCTAAACATATGGTCTCAATCAATAATAGAAATGTTCAATCTACGAGAATGTTTTATTAAATATAAAATTAAAAATGGAAGATCGGGAGTTAAAAGCAGTCACGCCTATGAAAAGTCATGTTCCCTTACCCCGTTCTCCAACCATTGTAGACTCACAATCTATTAAATGAAAGAGAGCCCAGATTGTCCAGAGAAAGGCTCTTGCACTACCATGACAAGCGTGTATATATGGTGATGATTATAATAGTCCTTTCTGAAACGCAAAAACTATCGTTCTTATTCAGGTAACCAACACTGAGATAGGGTAATGTTCAAACGTTTCGAGAATTGTTCGATTTGGAATCCAATTGACATTGATACAAAGAGATCCACCTTTAAGAATGCAGCTAATGGGACTTCAAGTAATAAATAATGTCCTAGCATAGTTTGGGCTTACAGTGGTCTCAGTGGCTCCAAAGACTTATTTTCACTTCACTTTTTCACAAATGTGTAATTGGAATAAACATTATATTCTGGTAGCTGAAAAAAAAAGTTCATATTTGTTCCTTGATTAGTAGGGTGAGATCTGCAGTAGTGAAGAAGAGCAAGTAGAATTATCAATAAGTGCTGCTTCCTACTCAACATATTGTATCAAAAGTAATATAGTATTTTGTGGCAGGGGGAAATATGAGACTGGATATTCTTGAATAAATGACACAGGTGATATTCCCTTATTACATCCTCTTTTTGATTTACCGGTGTGACCCTTACAAAAGCACCCTGGAGAATAAAAGTAAATGAATACAAATTCAAGAAAATCATAGATACAATTACAGCTTCTCTTCCAGATGTTTATTTGCTCAAGTAGATTGGCACTCACTCAGATTCATAACATACAGACATTAATCTGGGAATAGCAATTTTCCCCTACCCCTATGAGAAAATAAGGGCTTCAACGATTACATTTATGTAAAATGGTAACAATATACATTTATGAATTAGCTCAAGGACTGTGTTAACTCTCATGCCATTTGTCTGACATAGTCCAAAGAGACTGTACATGACAAGAATATCACATTGTTCCACTATATTGTTGACATCATGTCAATCAGATCAAATCAGAAAGTAGCAAGTATGTTGGTCCAGAGTGTGTGTGATACAATCTACCTAGTTTCAGAAGGTGTGGAGCATGCCTTGACATCTCTCCAAAGAAAATAACAAATTATTGTACCTAGTTTCATCTCCTATAGAAAAGGAAACTCCTGAAGCAGAGAAATCAATGTTTTTTTAACCATGTTTTACAGTAAACCTTCTTATTTTTTCATTTTGAGGAGAATATATAATAACATATCATGGTGGGAATTTAAAGATCAATTATTACAAAGCTCCATATTGGGGAGGTTTCTACCATGGTGTTGATGAAAATTCAGATAATTAAAAGTGTGCAATAGGTTTTTAAGGTTTAACTGAACAACCTTCTATTGGATGTAGAAGACCATATAAAGCAAAAGACCAAGGATAGTATAAAATTATTAAATTAGTCTATTCTGTGGGTAGAGTTGAAACCTAAATAAACATGGAAGACTTTTAAAGAAATATTTAGAACATGTTAAATTGCTTGAGGAATCCAAGTGAGAATGAAAAGAAGGAAATAGATTTCTGGATCTGAGCTGGAATATACATACATACAATTTGAACTGCTAAACACATATTTGATATCAAAATCCAGAAGCCTGAAAGAACTGACTTTAGTTTGACAAAGAAGTGGAATCAAAAACAACTCCTCAGTTACTGCAACAGTATTTTTAAAAGAGTAGAATGGGCAAAGGATACTAAGAAGAGACAAACATTCAGTAAGGGAACAATCAAGAGTGGTGGGTTAGCAAAATGAATACAGATATGTGCTTAAAGCAAAATGGACAAATTAGTTATATCCTTCATAGTTTCTGGTGGAGTAAAATATTAATAAAATGTGGTCATTTGATTTGATATTGAGAATGTCATTTTTGTGTTCATTGGAATGGTGGGAAAAAAAAAAAAAAAAAGTCTTTTGCCAAATATGCTAGATGTGGCATTTGGTAAAGACAAATAAGAGACAGAGAATGGTAATTGAGTGGTGCTGAAATGGAATCAGCAATGTACCTTTTTTTTTTCTTTTTTTTTTTTTTTTTTTTTTTTTTTTTTTAGATGGAGTCTTGCTCTGTCGCCCAGGCTGGGGTGCAGGGGGGNAACAAACAAACAAAAAAAAAACAAAGCTTTTTACATTATTTTCTTTTCAAACTTGGAGAAGGAAGACATGCATGTTTCTATGATGTTTGAGATTTTTCAGTAAAGTAGGGTAAATGAGTAAAGAAAGAAAGAGACAGAGTAATTATAATATGAAATCATGTCCTTCCAAAAGGTAAGTAAGATAGGAAACTGAGAAGAATGGAAATGCTACACTCCTGTCACAACATTAGCCAGAAACAAATCAGATATAAGTTAATGTCTCTCTCTAGTTACACTTTCTGTAAGCCCCAACGAATCATTTTACTGGAATATTATGTATATTTGGTTGTTTTATTATTCTCTATCCTTGAAACTCACATAGAAAGAATATAAATATTTGGTATCTATTTGAGACATTGTTCATGTTTTCTTTGAAAAGAGTGGTATCCACCTGCATCAACCCATCTCGTGTCCACCAATGAAATGAAACTACCTTTTATTCTCAAAAAAAAACATATTATATATATAGTCTTTTTCCTACTGTCATTTTTATAATTTTTGTAATGTTTTATCACATCCAGTTGTTCCTGCACGTATTTGAATATTTGTGCTTGCTTGTGCCATGTTCCATTTCATATTACCTCTCTGTTCCCATATATAATAAAGTCACTATAGAAGAATGTCCCATGCAAGTGATTTGTATTGAGCAAAGCTTTCCTCTGCATGCACTGTTTTCTAGATTCTCACTGTTTGATGCCTTTCACTTGCCACTCAATTTTGTGCAAAACATATTGATGTCAAAGAATAATGTTTTCTGAGGAGTTAGTCTGTCAAAGTTGTGGGAGTTCCAATCTTCAAAAGGAATAAATAGACAACAGTTTGACTATGTGGCTTAGTCTAAAGTGTAATCTTAGAGATTTATAGTGAAACTGTACTACAATATATAAAGAGCTGGATTTTTTTATATGCTCTTCTTTAATGTAACTTCACTAGCTCTCACACATCATAAAGTCTCCAAAAAACAATTGATTTCTTGTTTGTGTGCAGTGACGACTGCTTCTTTGTCTCAGCACATTTCCTAAATAATTTATTGAAAAGTTAATTTTTAAAATAAATAAAAAATACACACTGCTGCTTCCTTGGTATGTGTTTTATAAAAATAGAAGATATTAACAATATATTGTACATTATTATTAAATTAATTTTATGACCAGGTATTTTTACTTAAATATGATTAATATTACTTAAATAATGTAATAATGTTGAAAATGATAAATCAGTAAACCTTTCATTTATTTGGAACTATCGCAACATATATGTGGTTAAAATAAAACATTATCTGTAGATTTTATAATTTCATTTCTACATTTGTGGTTCTGCAACATAAATATTAACAATAATTTCAAAGTAAAATTTTGCAATTTCAAAAAAGATCTATAATTCCAAAGATATTTGAAGTTGTAATGCTACATTGATGTTAGCTATGTTTTGTGACAAAACTATGCCATCTATTCCAAATATTATTTAAAATTAAAGATAAACTGATTTCATTCAAAAAGATTTGCAATTATTTTGCTTCAGTGGAGATATTTTAATGAAGTAATATAAAAATTAGCCGTCAAAGACTTGACTTCTGAACACATAGAAATTGTTCTGCCTCAATGAATTCTTGTTAATTTACATTCTGTGATGTTTATAGCATACTACGTTATTATTATATAAATTGACATTACATTTCACATGTTCATTGATTTTCCGTTTATTTCCTTGATTTTATTTTTTTTCCCATTGGTGACTTTTTATCTTTACTTAAAACCTTTTAATAGGATCCCTTTACTGCAGTGATGCTGTCATCAGATTGAACCAAAAACATCTGAAAATATTGACAAAGCAAGTTGATTTTGAATTTTTGACAAGCACTGCTTTATGCTTCCATTTAACAGAAAGCAAATAGTCTCTTTTATAGACCCACATTACAAATAAGTACACAAGCAAGTATCAGTATAAATATTTGAAAACAAATGATTATATATTTATAAATTAAATTGGTATTGGGGTGTGTGTATGTGTGTGTGTGTGTTACTCTTCACTTCAGGCACTAGGAATACCAGATAAGCTACCGTCTATGTATGGATGATAAATAAAATATGATTAATGATCACATTGAAAATAGTTCTCATAAAGCCCATTTAGGGATTTTGTTACAGTACTTGAAAAAATTGATTTCTTAGCAGCATAACAAAATCTTAGAAATTTTAAAAAGTGATGTTTTCTGGAATGTCATCACAGCTAAATACATCAGATAGTGTGATATATGAGAGAAAAAGATTTTATATCTTTGTATTCTTGGTATATTAAATAATTGGTATGGTCAGTTTTCTTCACTATAATATTAAAAAGGCATTGACCCTTTAAATGGTATATGTTGTAATAACCATTTTTCTCAAATTGTTGTGCCTAGTGGGTTTGATATTAATTTAATAATTTATCGACTTTGGCATAGGATTACACAACCACAAGAACAAATATTTTTTAACATTTTATTGTGTAATTTTCAATAAAATAGAATTCCAACTGTTGTGAGAAATGGAAAACTCAGATATTATATAATCTTAAGTTCTGCAGAAAATTTGCTAGGTTAAAATAAGAGCAAGTTTGTCATGCTAACACTTCAAACTTAAGCAAAATATCATATTCTGGTCCATAGGTACACACGATAGCTATATTTACAGTCCAGTTTCTTTTGAAATTGCATACCTACTTCAATGTAATATTCCTAAAATGCTTCAGAGTAATTTTTACAATTCACGATCTTTTGGAATAATTCATTAATTTGACTAATATTTATCACTGTATGACTAGCATGAAATCATCCCTGAATATTACCAATTTTAATTCAGTGTGAAGTTCTTCCTCTTTAATTTTAATTATCTTTCTCTCTTTCTCTCTTCTTTACTCTCCCCTCCTTTCTTTGTTCTTTCCTGACTGCCCTCCTTCCTGCGTTGCATTTTTGAAAGAGATAATTTGGGATTCTTTGGCAACCACGAGGATTGGCAGCCAAGTCAAGCGTGCATGGAATATAAAGAGAAAACATTGAGATTGAGGTAAATCTTGAACAGCATTGAAAGTCAAGTTGGCATTAACCAGATAAAATGTGACTAGGAGATGGGCATATGCAAACAAACACATAGAAAGGTGAGGGAACAGGGCAGAAATCAAACAATGTAATGACACTGAGGGAGTATACTTTGCATTTGGAGAAGTGACATAAAGAAGGTCATGCAGGAAATGAGGGAACAGGTTGTTACAAATCCTAGGTGCCATCACAAGAACTATTACTTTTAATATGAAAAAAAACGTGAGGAAAGCACAGGATTATAAGAAGAAAATGTCAGGATCAAATTGCTTTCTGAAAAACATCTTCACTGCCTCTATTGTTCAGTAAATTGTAAGATAAAGTATTTGTGGGAACATCTTTGTAAGTTTTTATTTAAACAGTAATCAACTGGACTTGGGAAGCCAGGGCAGATCACTTGAGGTCAAGAGTTTGAGACCAGCCTAGCCAATATGGCAAAACCCATCTTTACAAAATATACAAGAAATTTAGCAGCGTATGGTGGCACATGCCTGCAATCCCAGCTCCTCGAGAGGCTGAGGCACAAGAATTACTTGAATCCGGGAGGTGGAGGTTGTAGTGAGCTAAGACCGCATTCCACCCTGGGCGACAGACAGAGTGAGACTTCACCTAAAAGAATCAAAAAACACAAAAACAGAAATCAAACAGCTTTGATGATTAAAATAACACAGACCAACAACAATAATTGAAAATCATTTAAAATAGCACTATGTAAAATATAATTTAAAATAGCACTATTATTACTACATATACTTATGTATATACACATATACATCACATATTTATTGTGTATATTAAAATTATTTACCCTGTCATAGGTAAGTTATTTCAATTTTTATTTTTTTTATTTAATAAGGATATTTGTCTCAATTAGTTCAGCTTAAGAAAACATCTATTCAATTTGGACATCTATTTGTCCAGCACAAGCTTTTCTGCTAAGCAACAATTTTCCAGCTGCATAAAGGCATTTTTAACTGCATTTGTCACAAGTACTTGAAATCTAATTTGTTCTAAACAGGGTTTACCTTCATGATACCTTACAAAAGCGATTTCAAATTATTGCTCATATGGTTTATTGATATCCTATTAGTCTACAAGCAAGACATTTTACAGTCCTCAAAATTTTCCCTTCCGTCAATTGGCTATGTCTGAGAAAGCTTATTGCATCTATGTCATGAATACTTTGAAATCCATTTTCCTTTGTTCACTCACCCTGGTGAATTAGAAAAGATTTATATCACTGATTTACTATTTTTCATATGTTCTCTAAGTATCAATGAAATTAGGCTAAGTGATTTTTCTAATTTCTATTCTATCACATTTTATTCCATCTGCCAATTTCAGTGCATCTTTCACTTTCAGTCCATTAACAAAAACATAGATGTCTCCTGTCTACATCCTTAGAGTTCTTATCTATTGCACTCTAAATTAACATTTCTCGTAATAGGCTAGGAAGCCTAGTATTATCTGGAACACTCCAAACCCTTTAGCTTCATATTGTCACTCCTTTTTCCATTCCTTCCCATATGTACGCTTATGCAATATTCAGCTAATTGCACTTTACCTAATTTAATCATTGTTTGTGGCTTTATTCCTTAGCTTGTGCTCCCGCTTTGACCAAAATCTCCTTTCCCTCTCTTCTTATTCCATCTGGCTACAGGATACCTACCCTCTGAGACTAACTTGTAAATATATTTTCTTCCCAGCATACTTTCCAAATCACTTCAGGTTGCAATAAATATATTTTCTATATGTTCAAATGGAATCTTAATGTTACAGGTGGAGCTGTTCGATGTGTTATTTAATAAATCACAATGCAATTTTAAGTACCATTGGACCATTTTTTCTCATAATTTATTGATATTTGTAGACTCTTATTACTTATTGTCCTTATCAGTCTACTTTGAATCAGTTACAAGGGCACAAATATCACTTTAAAGTACCTTCAAATTACATCTTTTAAAATTCATATGACAAGCATAAAGCAGTCCTTAGTCCTTTCCTCATCCATGTTTTTAAGAGTTCTGACATTTTCAGAAAGTGTTTCCCGAAAAAGAAAGGTGAGATGGTGTTTAATAAGAAAAGAAAATGCAAGCTTACGAAAGATGAAAACTTTGTGCCATTAGATGATAACCTCTTTATTTTTAGCTTTCTATTGAGCACACAGGCAAGCTCTCATGTACATTAATGTATCTTTGAAAGTATATCTACTTTTTCTAGAAGAAATACATTCCTTGATAAAATTCAATCTATTGTAATCCCAGCTACTCAGGAGGCTGAAGCAGGAGAACTGCTTGAACCCAGGAGGCGGATGTTGCAGTGAGCCGAGATAATGCCATTGCACTCCAGCTTGGGCAACAAGAGCAAAACTCCATCTCAAAAAAAAAAAAAAAAAAAAAAAAAAAAAAAAAATCCAGTCTACTAATCACAGTCTAATCTATATAGAATTTCCTTACATCTGACTCTCAAGCCACCTCAAAATCCTGAGACTATTATAGAAAGTTTTACATATGTATGACCTTATTGAATTTATAGCATAAACATTTAATCTTTAAATTGCAAAGTGCATCATAAAAAGAAACCTAAGAAATTAAAGTATTTTTGTCTGTATATCATACCTTGTTTAGCATAATTTTATGTTAAAAAATTACTAAACGAAGATCATGGCTCATTAAAATTTAGCCAATAACCAAACTATTATTTAAAATGAAAATTTAACAAGCATTATTTTATCTTAGGGTGGATGAAGTGTAAGAGCTTTACCAAATAATTTTAGTTGTCGGGTAGTTTAAGTTTAGTTACGTTATTGGATATAGGATATACACAAATGTGTTACACTATTGGACAGGACTTGTAAGAGTCTGAGATCTCTTCAGTAGCCTGTTGCTCAAGGAGACTTGCATTTCAGTCTTCTAAAGGCCATAGCAATGTTTTATGAGTTTCCTATGCTGAATCACACTGAGCCTATGAGAACAAATATGGAATTTATTAACATATAGCTATTATTCCTCAGTATATCTAGACTGTTGCTCTGTTAGATTTCGGAAGAACCAACTATCTCAGACAGTATCTTCATATCTCATTCTTTTCATGGTTGACAAATCCAAATTTCCAAATTGCAGTCAGTCTACAGTGGAAAAGAACTGCAATCTATGAGATACACATGACCAGCTGGATTTGTTTTTTTTAGAACATTCAAATGTTAAAACGGGTTACTGAATTATGTCAGAAAACAGATTTTTTTTCACCTAAGCCACTTATTTGTGGCAGTAATGTAATGAAGCACGTTGATTTATGACAGTTTTTGGTAACGACATATGAATTTCACATTAAGTGTCTTGCTCAGTTAAATGCTTCCATGAAGGTGACTAAGTCATAATTTTTAACATCTGAAAACCTATAGCTTCTGATGACTAGTTATTATAATTACTATTTTAGATTTATTTAGTGTCTTCTAAAAGGTAATGTGATAGACATGAAAGACTCCAATCTTTCATAGTGCCACAAAAGATAAAATAAAAATATTTAATATCCCAAATGGCTGTATGTTATATATAAATATTAATAACTTATTATTAAATAATTCTGTTTAACACTCAAATATTTTGAAAACCTGTTAATACCTGTGTTTCCAAAGATTACATTTTCAGACTGGACTTGTAGAAGTCTGAGATCCTTTGAACAACCTGACACTCAAGAATACTGTGTTATCAAAAAGTCATTCTCAGATTGAATATACATATTGATTAAAAAAATTATATATATATATACACATACATATATATATATACACACACACACCAATTAGTCTTCTATATTTTCAGGGAGAATATTATTTCATTTATATAAGGATAAGTTATTTCGTTTAAATTATGTGATCACTCAATGTCAAGGATGTGATCAATAATTTTGTTTTATTGTTTAAAGAAAATCTTCCCAAATCATATAGAGTGGAAAATGGCATATATATAGCAGCATATGAAAAACACTAAATTAAAAATGAGAAAGTAATACAGGAGAGATTAGATTTGATAGACCTGGGTGAGATGATGTTGTCTCTTCAGGATGACCTCCACATTCTCTCTCACTGTTGCCATTAGTAGGTGAGTTTGAGTATTCACAAAACTTCTTGTGGTATAACTGACCCTCCATGCATTTGCCATTTTGTACAACAACCTAAACTTGGTTCTTTTTGCTATAGATATTACTAAAACTTCATTACTAATTATGTAGAAGAGAATAAATGCATCTGTGAAAAAGCCTTTTAAATAGCCTTTTAGTGTAGTTTTTGAAGCATTAATCACTTCCAGTTTCCCACTCACAATCTATGTGACTTTAGCAAATTATTTATCCATCCCATGTCGCAGTTTCCTTATCTGTGATATAAGCTAATACACACCTAACTCATCGATTTTTATAAAGATTTAGTGATTTCTTATTTTTAAAGTTTTCCAGGTATTTTTTTCTTTCTTTTTTTTTTTTTTTTTTTGAAATGGAGTCTTGCTCTGTGGCCCAGACTGGAGGTCAGTGGTGCAATCTCGGCTCACTACAAGCTTCGCCTCCCAGGTTCAAGCCATTCTCCTGCCTCAGCCTCCCAAGTAGTTGGGACTACAGGCGCCCGCCACCATGCCTGGCTAATATTTTTTGTATTTTTAGTAGAGATGGGGTTTCACCGAGTTAGCCAGGATGGTCTCGATCTCCTGACCTAGTGATCCGCCCCCCCTCGGCCTCCCAAAGTGCTGGGATTACAGGTGTGAGCCACCGCACCTGGCCAGTTTTCCAGTTTTTATGCACACAGAAATGTCAGGGCTTTCATTATTCCTGCTGAAGGTATTTTGTCAAACATCCAGATCATGGGTTCTTAACTTGGAGTTCATGGAATCTGTGTGTGAAATTCAGGGATTTTGAGATCTTGCATGGAAACGACACATCTTTGAAATTTCAGATTATTTTCATTTGATATATCTTGTGCAGATAGATACCTCAAAATGCCATTTATAGTTATTGTTACTGCAAAATCATAATAATTATTTTGATCAACAAAACATTAGTGATTACCATCTTCCTCTATAAAGGTTTATACATAGTGAGTACTCACTACATATTTTCTTGACAAATCAAGGTGTGGATTTTAATTCAGAGAGGGGAAGTGGAGACAAAGGAAAGTAACAAAAATAACAAAATATTAAAAAACTTGGCTGGGCACGGTGGCTCACAACTGTAATCCCAGCACTTTGGGAGACCAAAGTGAGTGGACCACAAGGTCAATAATTAGAGACCCGGCTGGCCAATAGGGTGAAACCCTGTACCTACTAAAAATACAAAAATTAGCCATGCATGGTGGTGGACACCTATAGTCCCAGTTACGCAGGAGGCTGAGGCAGGAGAATCGCTTGTACCCGAGAGGCAGAGGTTGCAGTGAGCCAAGATCGTGCCACTGTACTCCAGTCTGGGTGACAGGGTGAGACTCCATCTCAAAAAAACAAAACAAAGCAAACAAAACAAAACAAACAACAACAAAAAACCTCACAAACTCACACATTAAATATTCAGTTTTGAGTCTTTTTCTTTGTTAATTCCTATAGATAATACTGACTTTTGCAAATTAATTTTTTTTGTCTTGGGTTTTGCTTTTCAATTTGTAAGACCTTAGAGAGTCATTTCAAAATAGGGCTAAGCCTCTATCTACTCATTTCTTAATAATAGTATGCATTTCCTAAAGAAAATCAAGTGTGTTTTGTTCACTGTGTAAAAATCCATAATAACACCAAAATACTTTGATAAAATGAGTTACTGTATTTGTAGATTACATTTACTCTCTAAATTGATTTATTTTCTTTGTAGAACTTCCTAAACCATTTAATCACAATGATATTAATATTAATATTATATTAGCCATTTTCCCCCAAGAAGTGATTTCTAAATTGCTCCAGAGCATACAAATACTCTTTCCCCCCATGTTTTCTTTAAAGGAAACATATGTCTAAGAGATTAAGTGAGGTTACAAAGTTCACACAGTCTTACAGACCTTGATGTTAGGAATCAGATGTTTAGTCTTCCTGGCATTAACAGCATATAATTGTGATAATAGTGTTATTCATTGATTTCTTTGTTTTGAAACAGTTACTGTACTGAACACTTTAACACAAATCACTTCAATTAAGCTTGCTATAAAAACAACAACAGCAACAACAAAAAAACTTTATTATTTCTTAAGTTTTTTCTATTAGGAAACTAAAGAATCAATAATTTTAGAATATTGCTCTAGTTTATAGAGTCTGTAATAGAGTCTTGATTGGAAACTCTAAGTATTGTCTTTCGTAGGCATGTGTTTTTAGCCATTAATCTGTGTGTTTCCTAGGAAATAGACCAATGTTTATTGCCATCCTGCCCCATGCTGGGTCTCTGTTACATCTTTCATGAAAAACCTGTTCATCATTTATTTCTCATGAAAAATCATGGTATATTTCCTTATCATTTATTTCTCTGTCCCCTGGGCATTTCTTATATTAATAATTGTTAACCATTTATTAATTGTCAGTCACTCTTCTAGGCGCTGGGAACAAAACAATGTGCAAAATTAAACTCTCTTTTCATATAATTTACAGTTTAGTGTTTTCCTTTTTGACTAATGGATCATTTAAAAGAACTTTGTTTTCCTAGAATACAGTCAGTAATTTCTAATTAGGTTTCATTGTAACCTAATCAGAGATATACACTCTATAGAGATAATGCACTCTATAAATTGTTAATCTATTTAAACTTATCAACATTAGGTTTATGTACAGTAAAGGGTCTACCATGGTGAATATACATGGACACTGGAAAACAATGTTGACTCTGCAGTTTTCTAGAAATATTGATTAGTCCAAAGTGTTATTTGGATCTATGTCTTTATTTTTGTTTTCTTATTATTTCCCCAGTGGTTGTATCAATTACCAAGAAACTGGTGTATGATCTTTTTCTATAATTGTGAATTTATTTATCCATTCTTCTTTTTAATTCTGTCAGATTTGCTTCAAATATCTTGAGGCTCTCTTATTAGATATATACATTATAATTGATATTATTTTCTGATAAATTTTCTATCACTATGCATAATACTCTTTTACTGAAGTCCTTTTATGTTAATATATCTTCTCCAAGCTACATGTGCTCATTTTTTATTTGAGGTATATTTTCTAGCAATTTAATTATTACCTTTTTTTAATATTCAAAGTGGATCCTTGTAGACGATAAGAAATTAGATCTGGCTTTTAAAAATTCAATTTGCCAGTCTAACATCTCTTCCTTTAGTCCTTCGAATCTGTTTCTCACTAGTGTAATTTCCACCCAGCCTGAGAAATTTCCTTTATAATTTCATGTAGAACATAACTATTGTTCTCTTGATTTTTTTGTTCACCTGCATATGTCTACTTTACATTCTAATGAAGATTATGTTCAATGGGTATAGTATACTAAACTGACAGGTGTTTTATTATGTCTTCTTTTCTTTTTTCTTCTTTTTTTTTCTTTCTCTCTCTCTGAAATTTGAAAATGTTGCTCCACTGTCTTCTAGTCATGGTTTCTGACAATCCATTCAAACTATAACTTATTTATGTAAAATGTTTCATTTTTGTCTAGCGCTATGAAGACTTTTCTATTTGCTTTTAACAATTTGATTTAATGGATCTAGGCATAGTTTCTTAGATCTTATGTTGCAGAATTTTGCTCCTTAGTTCAGCTAAAGCCTAGGTTCTTGTCACATGACCAGGAAAATTTGTGAATGCAGACACATTGAAGGGTGAGTAGAGCAGGGCTTTATAGGGCAAAAAGAAAAAATAAATCTTTCAGCAAAGCTAGAGGGGTTCCTGCTAACCGGTCCTCACCTCACAGATTTATTCCCAGGTTACCACAGGAGCTCAAGAGAGCAGGCTCCTCCCCTGCACAAGGCATGACTTCCCCATGGCTCCACTCACTTCCTCCAGTGAGTGTTGGGCTCCAGTCCGCTGTGGGCATGCCCAGAGAAGCCCTGGGAAGTTTCCCTCATCTGTACAAAAGCATCTGATGTAAACACTTGTGTGGCAGGTCAGAAATTCTCCGGGGACACCTTTTTATCTGCCTAGGCATTTGACTGTCCCATTCCCCCCTCTAAAGAAATACCTCTAACTGCCATTAGAATAAGGATAAAGATAAGGATGAAGACCAATCTTAATTGCTTCCTGCTGACAGGGAAGCTGTTTTGGGAAAATGGTAGTCAGATTTCCCTCAGAGGCCTATCTCAGGGTTCCCAGTAAAAAAAAAAAGGTCATCATCCAAGGCTCCAGTTGCATTTTGTTTGGAGTTTGATGGCCTAAAAGTGAGAAGAGACAAAGAGGTTATTAGAAAATATGTATCAAAATGAAACAAGGAGTGGGTAAGGACAACTTGAAAGTCCAGAGACCTTTTACCAGTTTGCACAGGGAGAGAGAGGCCAAAAGCCCAATGGGTTAAAAAAAAAATTTTTTTTTTTACCCTTTTGCTGGCATGTCAGGTTTCTGCATTCCCTTCCCCTGAACCTAATCCTAAGTCAATTAGTCTACAGTTTGAGAAATTAACTCCTTCCAGTTTGAAGGATGCATCTGAGGGAAGTGTCCCGTGATATGTGACACCATTACCTACCTATCAGTGAATAGAGGACAGAGGAAGAAAAAGGAAAAAAGAAGGCATTTTTTTCAGAAGGGTCCCAGGGGGTCAGAATGTGCTCTAAAAGGGTGCAGACTAAAGCTGAATGGCTACTCATCTAGAAATAGGGGAGCATGTGTGCCTGGTTCCTTCCTTTTACTAGCAAATACCCAGGGTGTGTGAGGGAGAGAAAGTGAGTTGTTCCTCTTTCTTTCCTCTGTCTTTTTATTACTGAGTCCCAGCAACTGTGACAGGGTGCCACCCATGGGTGTCAAAGTGGCTTTCATCTATGTTAACATGAGGCCTAGGGGATGGGAATAACTGCTCTTTCGTATGTACTCCCTATCTCCCCTGCTGGCAATAGCCTTTGAATTCTCTAGACTTCATTTATGCCATGGATACTAGCATGACCTTTATCCATGAAACAGGAAGCTTGGCTTAATCAGCAGGGATCAGTCATGCTCACCTGTGCTGTGTCTTTTGACTTTCATTATTGTCTGTCTTCTGGATCCCTAAGATCCAGTTTTCTTAGGTCTTTGACATAAACTTGGAAATGACTTTGGGACCAAAATTGTGTCTCAGCATGGAAGTTGCATAGACTCCTTATCACAAGCTGTAATGCTAAAGTGAAGCTGTGGAATTGAGTTCTCCTCCAACAAAGGAAAGAAAAGGATGTCTTGTGACACACCCAGATAACTGGTGGCTGTAGCTATGCTTGTTAAGATTTGGGTGCATGGGGTGTTGCTTTGGTTAGCTCCCTTGGTTTTACTTTCCCAAAAAGGAAACCTCCGGGTGATGAGCATCCTATTTATTCCCATCAGCTGGCAGGATTTGCAGGATAATTGTTCAGAACTAAAATATTGATCCAAATTTCTACATTACTCATCCCCTTTTGTCCTTTCTGAGCTGCAACCAGAGATGGTTGGCTGCTTCACAGGAATAAGCAAGGTTAGTGTAAAATGTAGGCAAAAACTTAAAAACAAGTAATAAGTCTAGAAACTAATGATGGTAAGTTTTGAATCATAATTCATCTCTGTCTTGTCCTCATTTCTGTTAAAAACAAATCATAATGAGAGTGTGTTGCTTGCAAAATAGATTTTAATCTTATATTTGGCTTGATTACTTGCATAAAGTGCAGCAAAAACAATTATTTCTACCTAGGCCCTTTAGATTGGCTTTCATGAAAATCTGTTTCACAAAGAATCTCAGATAAGATCATTTAAAGCTGAGCCCAGCCTAGGTTTTTATCCTTATATAACTGTGAATTGGGTAAACTCGTCTCTTCTTGAGGTCCCAAGAGCATGTGATGTCTGAGCCTGTTGGAAAGTGACATTCTTTACTCACTGCAGGTTAAGAATCCTGTATGTGGACTGTGTAGACAAACATTTGAGGCCAGTTTTCCCAAGGGGTTCTCATCAGCTCTGCAGATTGAGCTTGACTCCTTAAAGAGAAGCACACATTTCCAATCAAAGCCTGATAAAACAACCAGTTGCTCCAATTGCATTCTGTTGCAAAAGAAAAAAAGGATTCTTATTGCACTGATGCAAATGATTATACTGCCATGAGTTAAGAATATGCAATACTAGTTTCCAAATTCTGGATAAGCCAGGCAGAGAGAGACAAATATGCTCCAAATTTTGTTCGCAGGAGTACAACTTACTCAACTATTAAAGGCCATAAAGAGTTCAAAATTTAAGTTTCCTGGACTCTGAAAAACAAAACAATGATCAGCAATATTCCAAGCAAAAGTTAAAAAGATTATTTAAGTTTTCTATTAGTTCAGTCCATTCAGTTAACTCTTGCTTTATATCCATGAACATTTAAATTTTCATGAGTCCTGTATGTTTTTCCTTTATTCCAATGTCACAATCTCCAAAGTCATCAGAAACTTGCATTTGAGAACACCTGTCAAAGTTCCATAACTGATTATAAACCATTGTTTGAAGAGGATCAAAACAAGACAACAATGGTTTGTGAGTACAAAATGTCTAGGGTAGTGGCATTCAGAAACATGATTGACAAATATATTTAGTTATCTCCATGGTTTACAATAACAACATAATAGCTATAATTATGATTGATAACATATGCTCAAACATTAGAATTTTATAAATCCCATAAATTTTGGAACATATATTAGTATTATTCACAAAAATACAACCTAACAGAGATTGAACAACATTTTGTCAATCCCATGTACCTAAAATAAAACAATATCACACAATCCTGTTTTACCTCTTTTTTTTTTTTTTTTTTTTTTTTTTTTTTGATTCTGCATGTGTCTTCTGTAGCATTCAAAAGTCTGGTGTCAAGAAGACAATTTTGAAACTGAAGTTTGATTTTGGGGAAACCTGTTAAGTATGTTAGTGATAAAATACTTGATATGAAATAGAATTCCAGATTGCCATAAGTTATTTACTTTGCCAAAATGATGACTCAGAAATTTTAAAAGCAAAAACCTGTTATAGCCCTTTTCAAATTTTGCTGAAGAGTAGCTTAGTACTTTAAGAGTACCTTGTGCTTTTATTTCAAAGCTGAATTTACAGAAAAACCATACAACATCCTTTGAATTTAGTCAATATTTTCACACATGGAATTTCTTTTGCAAGGTTAACTTTTAGCTTTTACAATCCTTCACAACTTGTTTGAACTTTTACTGTTGTCTTACTTAATTCAAAATAACCATTTACTCTGAGGCAAAATTTTACATTTCTATGCCTTCTTATAATCTTGTACTAAAAACACATTTTACTGTCCTTACCTAACTGAAATGTAAATATATTTTTAGTAGTCTCAATTACATGTTATAATGGTAACTCCTAGTACTTGTTACCTTTAAAGTAAAACCTAGTAAGTTTTTTTTTTTTAATTATGTGCTAGGTGCAGTCAAGGTTTGACTTCTTCCAGCACAATTAAGGGCATGGTTAGTAACATATGTCCCCAGGCATTACCAGTTGTGAAGCCAGCAAATTGAATCACTTTCAAAAAGCATTTTGTAACCTTAAAACATTTAGCAAACCTAGTATCTGACCAGCTAATTTAGTCCACCTATTTACATTTTGATGGCATCTGCATTTTACTAAATAATCTTTTAGGCTGTTTTTATTTCTCAAAGATTAAAGTCACGAGAACTAAAAGCTACCACAGCTTTTATCTTTCCATTAACTAATATTTGATCCAAGTGTTTATTTTCTTTAGGCCAACGAATTAGTACTATTTTATAAACATCACAAACACAACACATATATAACTACATAGCCAGGCAGAAGAAAACTCAGCAGCCACAAAATTTTCATTTGCCGGTCTCTGAATTAGATTATAGTCTTTAGGTGGGTCTTTTAGGGGACAAAACATGCTGTTTCTAGGGCATAATAAACAGGCATAATTGGGATGCAAAAGCAGATTTTGAGAGGGATCTATCTGCTTTCAGTTCTTGAGGTTCCATGATGAAAACAGATTTCTTCCCAAAATGGGGTCAGTAGTGCCTTCTGTTTTTCCCAAGGAGTCCCATGCCTCCCAGAGTTATCTTAGTCTCATGCATGCATCGAGTGGCAAGACAAAATGGAGAAAATAATTCAGCCAACTGAGAAAAGCACCCCTTTTCCAGCAAAACAAAATCCAAGGGGGGGGTGGGAAAGAAATAAATAAAGGCCTTTTAAATATGACTATAACTTATGTGTATTAATTAAAATTAAAAAATAAAAGTGTATGATGTACACTTTTAATTAAGCTGAGTGCTCCTGAATTTTTAAAAATCCCTTATTATCTGATTTTAGTTATGCCAAGCAGTCGATGTTTCTGCCTTTCAAACTTTCCAAAAGGCTAAGGGAAAGAAAAATCCAAGGCTGTTGAGGGGAAAAGAATAAATAAATTGCAAAGGTCATCCAGATAACAAACCAGAAAAGGTTTATTGCCTAAGCCAGGATTGAACTCAGTTGCCATTGTAAAATGGTGGAAGCTAACAAAACATTGTCATTGTGTCCAGAATTGGTGGGTTCTTGCTCTCACTGACTTCAAGAATGAAGCCATGGACTCTCACAGTGAGTGTTACAGTTCTTAAAGACAGTATGTCTGGAGTTTGTTCCTTCAGATGTTCAGATGTGTCTGGAACTTCCTTCTGGTGGGTTCGTGGTCTTGTTGACAGGACTGAAGTTGCAGACCCCTGTGGTGAGCGTTACAACTCTTAAACGCAGTGCATCTGAAGTTGCTCGTTCTTCCCGGTGGGTTCGTGGTCTTGCTGGCTTCAGGAGTGAAGCTGCAGACCTTTCTAGTGAGGGTTACAGCTCATAATGGCAGCATGGACCCAAACAGTGAGCAGAAGCAAGACTTATCACAAAGAGCAAAAGAACAAAGTGTCAAAGGAGACCGAGTGGATTGCCACCCGCTGGCTCGGGCAGCCTGCTTTTATTCCCTTATCTGGCCCCACCCATATCCTGCTGATTGGTCCACTTTACAGAGAGCTGATTGGTCCGTTTCACAGACAGCTGATTGGTCCATTTTGACAGAGTGCTGATTGGTGTGTTTACAATCCCTGAGCTAGACAGTGCTAGACAGAAAGTTTTCCAAGTCCCCACTAGGTTAGCTAGATACAGAGTACTGATTGGTGTATTTACAAACCTTGAGCTAGACCCAGAGTACTGACTGGTGTATTTACAAACCCTGAGCTAGGCACAGAGTGCTGATTGGTGCGTTTACAATCCCTTAGCTAGACAGAAAAGTTCTCCAAGTCCCCACTAGATTAGCTAGACCCAGAGCACTGATTGGTGAATTTACAAACCTTGAGCTAGACATAGAGTGCTGATTGGTGTATTTACAATCCCTTAGCTAGACATAAAGGTTCTCCAAGTCCCCACTAATTTAGCTACATATTAACTAATCAGAGTACTGATTGGTGTATTTACAAGCCCTGAGCTAGACACAGAGTGCTGATTGGTGTGTTTACAATCCCTTAGCTAGACTTAAAGGTTCTCCAAGTCCCCGTTAGACTCAGGAGCCCAGCTGGCTTCACCCAGTGGATCCTGCACCAGGGCTGCAGGCGGAGCTGTCCACCAGTCCGGCACTGTGCACCCACACTCCTCATCCCCTGGGAAGCAGCTGAGGACTGGCCAGAACTTGAGCACAGTACTGGCAGGCTGGCATTACTGGGGGACCCAGTACACCCATCACAGCTGCTGGTCTGGGTGCTAAGCCCCTCACTGCCCTGGGCCACTCTGAGTGCTGCCGGCTGAGCCCTCGCCCACACCCGCTGGAACTCGTGCTGGCCTGGAGGCACGTGGCCCCAGTTCCTGCCAGCGCCTCTCCCTCCACACCTCCCCACAAGCAGAGGGAGCTGGCTCTGGCCTCCGCCAGCCCAGAGAGGGGCTCCCACTGTGCAGTGGTAGGCTGAAAGGCTCCTCAAGCACTGCCAGAGTGAATGCCCAGGCCAAGGAGGGGCCAAGAGTGAGGGCTGCTGACACATTGTTACCTCTCACCATGAGGTTACCGGTCACCCTTTCAAAGACGTAAAACAAGATGGAGACCTGCAGCAAAGTTTGCTACTGATCATACAGAATGCAAAGCACACTAGATTGGCTACAGATTAAAACCAACCTCACGAATCATTTTTAATAATTAAAACTTTACAGATAATATAAACAGTGATCCTTATAATTCCTGACCTAGTAAAATGTCTTCTAAAAGGAAAAAAAATAAAAACTCTCACGGAAAAGCTAACTGCTGGCAGCGTAGAGAAAGGCAGAAAAATTTAAAGTGCAGGGTTGGAAAGATGCCTGCAGGGAGAACATCTTATTCTTATGGAAATGGGTTCCTCCAACAGGGTGAGGAACTTAAAAGGGGAGCAGGGAGCCTCTGATTCACCTGTCTATACCTTAAAAACAGTAAAAGGCTGACATTCCTGACCCCTGGACGTGACGAGAGTGGAGAGAGGGGAGGCATAGTTTCCCCTACCCTCAGAAAAAGCCCAAGGACACAAAGGATTAGAAGTAAAAAGAAAAAAAGGGGTGTTTTGGTTCACATCTTACTCACCATTTCTCAAGCCCCTTGTTTGGGTGCCAAAATAGTTCAACTAATACTTGGGTCCTTTTCACATGACCAGGAACATTTAGTCACATGGGCACACTGAAGGGTGAGTAGAGCAGGGTTCTATTGGGCAAAAAGGAAAACAAACACCAACAAGAAACTATTAGCAAAGCGAGAGGGGTTCCTGCTAAAAAGCACCACCTCACATATTGATTCCCAGGTCACCATAGAGGCTGAAGAAGGCAGACTCCTCTCCTGTGCAAGGCATGAATTCCTCATGGCTCCCCGTCACCTTGCCCCAGTGAGCATGTCAGGCTGCAGTCCACTGTGGGCATGCCCAGACAAGCCCTGGGCAGGTTCCCTCATCTGCACAAACACATCTAATGTAAACATTTGTGGGGCAGGGTGGAAATTCTCTAGGGATCCCTTTTTATCTGCCTAGATATTATGATGTCTCACTTATACTATTTGGAATTTGCTGAGCTGCTTTAATTCGTAAAAGTATGTCGTTGACTGTACTGCAGATTTTGAAAGTCTTTGGGTATTTGGAAGTATTCCCTGATTTTACCTTTGGTTACTGAAATTGCACATATGTTAGACCTTTGAATATTGTCCTTCACGTTTTGAGGTTTCCTTATTTTTCTATTTCAAAGTATTTCTTTAATCTCATTTGTTGTTCTATGTTCTTTATGTTGGGGAATTTCTACTGATGTATTAATTTGTTTACATTATGACCATTTTCTTTGTATTCAAAGTGGATTCCTTGTAGGCAATAAGAAGTTAGATCTGTCTTCTTGGACATACTATTTTATGTTCAACATATTTTCCTACTATCTTTTCTTTTCTTTTTTTTTTTTTTTTGCTCTTGAACTTAATAAATTTTAATTTCAGATATTTTAATTTTCATTGAAAAAATTTCCATTTGTTTCCTTTGTAACATTCCTTTGTCTCTGCTGATATTTACTACCTGTAGGGCTCTTTATCCCTAACTCTCCTCCTGTATCTCATTTCTCTCTCTAGCCCACAGAATGTCCATTAATTATTGTTGTTTTTGTTTTTCTCCTAGCCAAATTGACAGCAGAGTGTCTAGTGAGACTTGTAGTCACCGGTGCTTTTCCACTGTGTGAATGGGAAAAAATATCCCAAGGAAAAAAGAAATAATGAAAATCACTTTAATGACAGTTCCTATTTCAAATTTTGACTTCTCTTAAAAAAAAAATGACTTGTTTATTTTCAGAATTTTCAATTAGGGTATTATTAAGTTACTTTTTTCTTACTCTAAAAAATGTATCCAAAGTTCCCCACCTCTTTTAAAACAAAACTACAAAAA